>NW_028270146.1:99816862-100185427 GCF_037043375.1 Chiloscyllium plagiosum | reverse complement strand
CTGTTTTACTAGTTGAAATATTCAGTTGTTATATGCATTAAGTCATCACATAATGTACATCCACACAGCTTAAAGTTGAACTCTTAGAAAAGATTAGGGACAATTTCTGCTTCTGTACAGTAACATTTTGCCTTTGACAAGGATACACTTCACATGTGGTGCTGCGTTGTATGGGGCCTGTCACATCCCAACATGGAAACTTTTCAAGCCAAGTTAAACAATTTGGTCTGAGTATTCACATTGAGGATGTGGGATTTTGTCACTTGTCTGTTTGTGTAACTCCTTGCATATCCGTTTCTAAGGGATACTGTCTAAGGTTTGGAAATAAAACAATTTGTGCAATGTGGTACAAGGAGACTTGAGAGAAAGAGTAAAATACAAAATAGCATCAATCTATTTTTGATATTCTGAGCACAGCTATGAAATCTTTCTCAAAAGTTTGTGCTAGTTGGACGCAGTTCCTTGTTTCATACAATTAAAGAAAAGCTGAGTGAAAGTTATTAGATTAAAGCATAACATTTTTTCAGCAAGCTCTCCTTGGTTTTTTTAGCCTCCCTATTTTTCCCTTTTCTGGAAAAAAAAATGACTGCAGTTGTGAGTTTTTGTGTTTATCAAAATATTCATTGGGTAGAGGCAGTGCAACAATTGTAGTTTGGGTATTTGCAGTTTTAGGCTTTATCCTGCTTTGCTTACTGTACTTTTTTTTTTCCCCAGATCCCTATCTTAAATAATTTTCTTGGGTCAATCCCATCTCTGAGTGACCTTGAGAGTATCTTAATTAACCCTGATATGTACACTGATATGCACAGGGTAACAAACATCTGCTTTATTTATTCATGTATTTACTGATTATGTAACATGCATATACAATAAAAAAAAATCATGCAGTTTTCCTTTTCAAAAGAAAAACCTGTGTAATTGCTGTATGAAACTTTATTTTTAATAAACGTTTCGCTGTTCAGTGATTCATACTTGTCACCACTGATCTGACCTGATGTTTCAATTCCAAACCAAAGCTCTAAATGGAACAATTAAGCTTCCTTAAATAACTGATTCGGTCACAGGGACTTCCTGGATTTACATAACATGACAATTGAAATAGGAACTGTCGCACACACCCATCACACACGTTTGTGTCTGAATAATGTTGCTTGGCTTCTCACTCAAAGCTGTAATCTTTGACCAAGGCACTGTATTGATTTAAGGTTGAGATGTGGAATTTAATTACAATTGGGGTTTAAATTTCTCGTGCCTTGTGATTGGAGTCAAAGGCGCAGTCAGCAAGCCAAAAAAATGCAAAAAAAACTTAATCTTTGCGTCTTTCATACATCTTGATTCTTGAATGGGGAACGTTTAACAGCTAGGTGGCCAACGCAGCTGCTGCTTTCTCCTTATTTAACACACAATTGTTTAAGAAGTGTTATGGACCAGGCCAGACCCACTCAAAACATTTTTAAGAACATTTAAAACTTTCTAGTTTTAAGCAGATGTAAGTTGAATGTTCCAGGAGTGACACAGCTCGTCGAAACACTCCGTTCTAAACCAAGCAGAATTTATTTATACACGAACAAAAGAAAACCAAATTTTAAGTAACATAACTATTTGAAAACACAACTTAACAAAGAGCTATTCCAATTTCCTGCAACATCCCATAAACACACCCCTTGGCAAGAAGGTAAATTCAAACACAGGTTCTTACAGGAGAGAGATGTCAGAAAGAGGATCAGCACGGAGCTGTTTCTTAGGGTCCCCAGCTATAACTAACCCAAAACTAGAAGAAAGAAACCCTGAACTGGGAGAACTGTCCACTCCCCACTCAATGTACAAGTGTTTTTCTAAAAAAAAAACACCTGAAAGCCTTTTTTGATTATTAATTTAGACAGCATCTGTTGGTCGTTATTAAAGTAGCCATTTCAGACATTTCTCACTTCTGCCTTTACAACCCCTCTTGGGGGAAAAACCAAGGACAGAATAACCTTGTTGAAGGAGCAACATTGTCACAGGTGCACACTGTCTGTTAATATTATCTATCTTCCTCTTCACTCTCCTACTAGCACAGTGACTTGTTGGGATGTAGTTTCATGAGTGTTCTCTGTCCTCTACCACCTCTCAAACGTACACATTCTTCATTAATGAGTCTGAACAGTGGATCAGCAAGCTGCTGGATATCATTCAGATAGAGAAACCTGCATCTTCTCTCTTCCTTATGGGTGTTTGGTAGCCCTGTCTGAGATTGGCAAATTAAATGGAAACTGCTAGAACCACTAATTATGGTTTGTATAGTTAATTGCAAGCAGTTGTTATTGATACATTGAAACATTGCAAAACTCCTAAAATGTATTGGTCTGGGTGACTGAAACAGTGACAGAATATGGTCTGTGCTATTCGTATTTTGAAATAAAAATCTATATATGGTATCAGTCATTTAATCTCTTGGTCCTTCAGTTTCTATAACCTTCAATGTCATGATTGGTTTTAGCTGAAGGCAAATTGTGGACAAATTTCTCTCAATTTATTGCCCTGTTGTTTCTGGATACACTTGTATTGCAAGTGCAGGTTACACGCAGAACTTTCCTGCACTTTCCTTTCCAATGTTTTGATTAAAATAGGTTGACTGCAATGTTTGAGGTGCAATACGTTTAGAGTATACAGGGTCTCCTTGATGCTTTTCTTTCCCCTTTTTTTTTAACAGATTCATGTGTGCTCAGCTCCCAAACCAAGTACTGGAAAGCATAACTATCATTGACACACCTGGAATCCTCTCTGGGGAGAAGCAACGAATGAGCAGAGGTGAGTGGACTCCTTTTTAAAAGGAAGCTGGGTGGATATAAGGCATTTCTCCTGAACTGCGCACAGGAATAGCTGAGTATTTTATTTCTGGTTCCTCCTGAGTTATGCTTTTATTGATGGTGACCTTGACTGACGTTTTCAACTTTTAACTTTTCCCATGCAAGGACAGTTTTTGTCTTGTTTGCTAATTTAGTTTCTTTCCTCTTTTCCTCCATTTTAAAAATAGCTATTTCTGCAATCCCCTCCTCAATGAAATTATGTCTGTGTAGTGGGCGGCACGGTGACACAGTGGTTAGCACTGCTGCCTCGCAGCGCCAGAGACCCGGGTTCAATTCCCGACTCAGGCGACTGACTGTGTGGAGTTTGCACGTTCTCCCCGTGTCTGCGTGGGTTTCCTCCGGGGGCTCCGGTTTCCTCCCACAGTCCAAAGATGTGCAAGTCAGGTGAATTGGCCATGCTAAATTGCCTGTAGTGTTAGGTAAAGGGGTAAATGTAGCGGTATGGGTGGGTTACGCTTTGGTGGGTCGGCGTGGACTTGTTGGGCCGAAGGGCCTGTTTCCATACTGTAAGTAATCTAATCTGTACACTCCAGGCTAAATATCTGATACCCTGCCCATTAAACAAACCCATAGAATGAAGCCTGTCACAGTAAACAACTGGAACCAAGTGCTGGCAGGGACACAAATTCTGATGCTTGCAACAAATTACATGGTAGTTAGTCACATAACACACTTCCACAGCAGAGTTTGTAGGCTGGAAATAGAAACATGATGGCAAGTGTGTTTGTGTTAAACCAATTGAAATAATTTCTAAATTTTCATAAGTGCAATTGTTCTGGTAATTCCTTACAATAATGTTATATCTGGAAGTTTTTTCAAGTTCTAGCAGGGATTTTGAGTAACTGTCTCATTGTCCTGAAATTAGGGACAAAAACTGCATTCACTGATCACATGGGAACTGCTGATACCAGCTGACTGTACAACTGGACAAGTCAGATCCCAGAATGAAATCTGGATCGCTATTTTAAAAATTTTGCGTAATGTGGAAGTCATTCACTGAAACATAGGTGGTATAATTTCTTAACAGCACAACAGACGTTTATTACTCAAAAGACAAAATCAAAAGAAAATCTAAGATAATTAGTTATAGAATGCAGTTAACAAATCTTAAGACTACCTTTTTCTCAATCTTTAAGCTTATACTTAACTGATTCTCTGTCCTGTGAACTGTGGAGTCTTAGAACATAGAACATAGAAGAATACAGCGCAGTACAGGCCCTTTGGCCTCGATGTTGCGCCGATCCAAGCCCACCTAACCTATACTAACCCACTATCCTCCATATACCTATCCAATGCCCGCTTAAATGCCCATAAAGAGGGAGAGTCCACCACTGCTACTGGCAGGGCATTCCATGAACTTACGACTCGCTGAGTGAAGAACCTACCCCTAACTTCAGTCCTATATCTACCCCCCCCCTTAATTTAAAGCTATGCCCCCTTGTAATACCCGACTCCATAGGCGGGAAAAGGTTCACACTGTCAACCCTATCTAACCCCCTAATCATCTTGTACACCTCAATCAAGTCACCCCTAAACCTTCTTTTCTCTAATGAAAACAGCCCCAAGTGTCTCAGTCTTTCCTCATACGATCTTCCTTCCATACCAGGCAACATCCTGGTAAACCTCCTCTGCACCCGTTCCAGTGCCTCCACATCCTTCCTATAGTATGGCGACCAAAACTGCACACAATATTCCAGATGCGGCCGCACCAGAGTCTTATACAACTGCATCATGACCTCAGGACTCCGGAACTCAATTCCTCTACCAATAAAAGCCAGTACGCCATATGCCTTCCTCACCGCACTATTTACCTGGGTGGCAACTTTCAGAGATCTGTGTACATGGACACCAAGATCCCTCTGCTCATCCACACTACCAAGTATCCGACCATTAGCCCAGTACCCCATTTTTTTGTTATTCTTCCCAAAGTGAATCACCTCACACTTAGCTACATTGAATTCCATTTGCCACCTTTCTGCCCAGCTCTGCAGCTTCTCTATATCCTGCTGTAACCTGCCACATCCTTCCTCACTGTCAACAACTCCTCCGACTTTCGTATCATCCGCAAACTTGCTCACCCAACCTTCTAACCCCTCTTCCAGGTCATTTATAAAAATGACAAACAGCAATGGTCCCAAAACAGATCCTTGCGGAACACCGCTAGTGACGGCACTCCATGAAGAAACTTTGCCATCAACTACTACCCTCTGTCTTCTTCCATCCAGCCAATTCCTAATCCAAACCTCCAACTCACCCTCCATGCCATATCTCCGTATTTTCTGCAGTAGCCTACCATGGGGAACCTTATCAAACGCCTTACTAAAATCCATATATACCACATCTACCGCTTTCCCCTCATCAACCTCCTTCGTCACCTTTTCAAAGAATTCAATAAGGTTTGTGAGGCACGACCTGCCCTTCACAAAACCATGCTGACTATCCTTGATCTTCTTACATGAACACTCTCAAAATTGAGAGCTTCGATTGTCCTATCTTCTAAACATCTACAGAATTCTAACTAAGCCCTTCTAGTCTGGAAGTTACACAAACTAACTTTTAAAAACTTATTTCATTAACTGCTTCAAAAAACTCCTTTTGAGAAGCGAGATTGTACTTGTTTCTGTTCCAACTTGAGATGTTCCCAACTAAACAGTTTACAGAGAGAAATTGCAAGGTCTGTCTGACCTAACTTTTCTTTTCCAAATATAAACTTTCACAAAAGTATCCAACACCAATGAGCCACTATTTTCAAATCCAAGCTCTGCAAATGTTGTAAATGATGGATTTACTCTCATTGCACTGATCATTTGCTTGGATGCTAAGTGAATTTGGTGAAATGCTTCTTTTAAAGCAGTGCTTTAGTGTAATCTACTTTTGTCTGTGATTGGTAGCATGCTTTTCCTCCATTAACACGCCTTGATAAAGCTGAACAGTTAGACCAATGAGTTGAATCCTGGCCTGAATTCAACTCCTGTTGCACAGTCGGACCCCAATGCATTGTAACAAACAGAGTTACTCGAATAACTAAGGTGGTGATTACAATTAAATTAATAAGCCCTTGCAACTTCTCCTCATATGTTTGGTTGGATCTCTTGTCTCCAAATTAATATTAGCTAACAGGCTTCAGCAGACAATGGAAGCAGTGCTGGAGAAACTCAACAAGTCTGGCAGTATCCTTGGAGAGAATCAGTTAACATTTTGAGTCTGATATGACTGTTCTTTGGACCAGTCAGGAACTTGAAATGCTGTTTTTCTTCCCATGGATGCTGCCAGACCTGCTAAGTTTTTCCAGCATTTTGTGTTTGTATCAGATATGCAGTATCCACAGTAATTTGTTTTCAGTCTAGGCTTTTGTACGCATTCTGTAGCAGCCGTGTAGATATTGACCTGTGGGACAAAGTGAAATCTCATTTGGTCACATCTTCAATGCAAGAAGTTTCTGAAGCGTTGCTTTTTCCAACCTTGCTTTATATCTCTGCTACTTTTATTAGATGTTGCATTTAGTGCTGAACACCTGAAGGTGAATTGCGAAGCTGAATATTTGAGCGAACAACAAGTAATCCTTCTACAAAGGGTACCTTTGTTTCTCTAAGTTCAAATAGATCATTATTAACCATAAGTACACATTGCTAAATTGTACACGATCATTCTCCATTTTCACATTTGTCCGCCCCTTGAGAAATTGAATATTACTCATGAGTATGTACCTGAGTTTTATTTTATCTGCAGCACAAGTGTATTTCTGGCACCTAAAATGTCCTGGGTCATAAGTTTTTCCTGGAGTATATTAAATATACAAACTGATCCAAATCATTTGAAACCAGTTCAAAACTAGGAATATTGAGATGTTATTTTAAAGCTTTTTAATCATTTACACAAGTCAGAATGGAAACCAACTGTGATTACTGTTATAGGCACACATGGGAGGACTCATCTGGAAGAGTTGCAAGATTGTAGCTATAATCTGTTTGCATAGGTTGTTAACAGAGATTCAAATTCTTGGGCTATTGTATGTTTCACTAATTACGGGAATAACAATTTTGTAAATGAGAACAACGACGTCTTGACAAGTTATTTCTAATTAATATGTAACACATTAATCCATTGAGTTATCTTGTAAATTCTAAAGGCATGTGACACTAGCATTGCTTTTTACCATATTATCTCATCTCTTTCTGATAGTCTGAATCATATTCTTTGTATTAAATTTATCTCCTGATTTATCTGACTTTGTCCCTGGAGCACATGTTAGACCTTGCAGATTATCAGGCCATTAATGTTTGCTCATCTTGTCCTAAATGTGATCTCTCACAATGTGCTTATATTGCAGATATTTTAGTTTTAAGATATGCAAATCACTTTTAATGTTAAGAAATGTTCGACTAAGTTTATTAAAATGAATGCATTGACTATTGAGAATACTACATAAAAATCATCCTTTTTTCAGAGCATGGAGATTTAATTTACTAGGTGCCAATTATAGAATATGTAGTTGAACAAATAGAGGGAGCAAGTGTTTGGAGTTTTGGTGAGTTGTTGCAGTGCACCTTGTAGATACTACTCAATGGTGCGATTGTGCATCAGTACTGAAGGGAATGACTGTTGAAGATATTCAGATGTTGTGCCAGTCAAGCTGACTGCTTTGGTGTTAGGCTGTTTGTGTTGTTGGAGCTGCACTCATCCATGTCTAAAATGGAAATAGCGCTGTAATTGTGATTTAATAATTGCACCTAAAGCTGTCTTATTTTAACCTGAGAAATCCACCAACCTGTCTTTTGTAAACCCCCTATACAGAAGGAGGGAGAGAGGATGCTGTCTGCAGGTTGGATGTTTTCACTCTACTGGTTTAAGCTCTTGCAGTTTTTTAACATGCTGCAGCTCAGCCAGTCAGAGAGCTGTTGCCTGGCCAAAGATTCTTCTTAATGCTATTCATTCTCAACTTTCCCTCGTTGTTTCCAAAAACAACTCAACAATATGCAACACTTGTTTATTAAGTTATAAATTTTTTTTTCAAATAAAGCAATCAAATTTTCGTTTGAGTTTTTAATCCAATGAATTAAAATATGTGGTCCTTCCATGCGTGTGTCTATAATAGTAATCATAGTCGGTTTCCATTACGACTTGTGTAAATGATTAAAAAGCTTTAAAATAACATCTCAAGGTATTCAATCACTGTCCTAATGATCCTGGTAGCTCGTGGATAGACATTGAGGGAACAGGTGAGTTATTTGCCACAGAATTCCTTGCCTCTGAGCTCCACTTTGGCCACGGTATCTGAGTGTCTGAGGCTGATGGGTTTATTAAATCATGAGGTGAATAGACAAGGTCTTTTCTCCAGAGGTGGGGGAATCCAAAACTAGAGGGCATAGGTTTAGGGTGAGAGGGGAAAGATTTAAAAGGGGCCTAAGGGGCAACTTTTTCTCAGAGGGTGGTGTGTGTAAGGAATATGCTGCTGGAGGAAGTGGTGGAGGCTGGTACAACATTGAAAAGGCATCTAGATGGGTATATGAATAGGAAGGGTTTAGAGGGATATGGGCCAAATGTGGGCAAATGAGACTAGATTTATTTAGGATACTTGGTCGGCATGGGCAAGTTGTACCAAAGGATCTGTTTCCATGTTGTATATCTCTATGACTCTCTAATGCCAATATGTTGTGAGGGCCCATGCCTTAATGCAGGTAGAGTGGATCAGATTGTCTGAAGACTGGGATCTGTGGTGCTGAACTCAAGAGGAGGTATTAATTAATTCTTCTAATTACTTAAGATTCATTGATTTGCACAGAGTGCTGCTGATTACCACTCTTTGGAGATGCCGGTGTTGGACTGGGGTGTACAAAGTTAAAATTCACACAACACGTTATAGTCCAACAGATTTAATCTGAAGCACTAGCTTTCGGAGTACTGACAACCACCTGATGAAGGAGCAGCACTCCGAAAGCAAGTGCTTTCAATTAAACCTGTTGGACAACAACCTGGTGTATGTGATTTTTAACTCTGCTGATTACCTGTCTCATTTTGAATAAGTTCAATTGCTTTATTCTGAACGTTGGTTTGATTCTAAGAAGATGAGTGTCATTTTATATTGCATTAAGCTGATGTGCTGTTTGCTGTTCACACTCTGGGAATTGCTAATGCTTACATTAATGGTGAGAATGCAGTGGCACACTTAGCATTTGAGGAGATTTTTCTCTTGCTTATTGGGAGAGAGAATATTTATTTCTTTTGTTTTACTTTGCTTTTTCTTCCATAAATCCCATTTATTTTTTCTTCAGATTCTCTCCGCACTAATTGATCTCCAGCTCTTGACCCAGACTTTAGGTAACTTTTCGCTTCCCCCTGGCCCATCCTCCTCCTCAAAACTCCTGTTGTTGCCCTTCCCGAGAAGGGAAAATATACCATTGACCAATGTCCCAAATCCAACTTGCCTTTTCTTTTTAAGATCCTTGACACTGTTCATTCATCTACTCCATGACCATCTTTCCTGAAGTTTCTTTTTCAATTTGTCTACATCCAGGTTTTTATACATGCCACATCACTGAGGCTACCAAGGATCGTTTCCACTGTGACCATGGAACACTATATCCCTTGTACTCTAACCTTTCTCCACCATTTGACATTGATTATATCGACCTTCTCCTCTACAATTTTCGCCCTCTTTCCCATCTCCACAGATTGCCTTTGAATCGCTTTCCCTCCTAAAGTGTTAAACTCTTGTGTTTCTTGCACGCTGACCTAGCTGACCTAGCTTCCCTCAAACTTCCTTGGCTGTGAAGTCATTTAGGACATCCTCAAAACAATGGAAGGTGTCAATTAAATGCTAATTTTCCTTTTTAAGTAGTGAACAGAAAGTGAGCTGAAAATATCGACTTACAGTCAGTCAGGCCAAAATCTACAAATATGAATGAGGAGCATGTCAACTTAAAACTGAAAGTGGTTAAAATACTTTCCTCAAATTGCTCCAAGGATATTATTAAATGTAAAGGGTGGAGCCAGATGTTGGGATGGGCTTGAAACACTAGCAAGGTGTGATCATGACCCAACTAGCCTTTTCTTCTAATTTAGCAGATTTTCATCTTTCTCTTGGAAGAGTGTGGACTAACCTGCAAGAAAGACCATGTCTGTTCAGTGGTGAAACCAAAACCAAGCACCATGACCAATTGTGCAAATACTTCTAAATTGAAAATTGCAGAAGTTGAAACTAGTTTTGGGTCTTAGTATCTGAATTAATCTGGCAAATGAGGAAGTGTGCAATATAATCTAAATTTATCTTCATGCTGGCTGTGTTAACACTTAATATATACTTAAACTGTGTTGAGCAATATGTGCATGATATTGTGTTATGAAAGATGATTCTTGATTTTGTAATGTTGCTTACTCAGTGTTAATGTTGACCACATTTTGGGAACTTTCAATCTGGCAATTATTATAGAATTCTCCTAGTTCCCAGTTGCTTAACTCCTTAGTCAGCATTTGAGCTTGCCAGTGCCTGATTATTTTTGGTTAGAAGAATGGACAATACCAGACTGAGACCAGGCTTGGAGGAAAACATACCCCTGTGATGATACTTCAAATCAGCCTCCATATTCCTGATGTGGCAATTAGAGGTGGGCAATAAATGACTTAGCCAACAATGCCCACATCCATGGATAAATAAAAATACTATTAAGGAAGCAGTTTTTCACAGTTGACTCATTTGCTGTTTTATGTACACACATCTGCTGGATTGCCTGTAAACAGTTTTCTCAATTAAATCTCTACCTCAGGGCATTTAGGAGTTGACACTAAATGCTGATCTAGCCAGTGACACTTGCACCCCAGGAATCAATGATATAGAACAATATTACTTTTTGTCTCTCCCCAAGTTTTGTTATGTACTGTTCTTCACTGTTTAAGTAATGAGAGTAGGCGGAGTCAGCCAATCCCATTCTGCTGTTGTTAAAAGGCACAAAACTGGATTGCATCCTCGCAAGAGTACAGTCAAAGTATTCTTGGCAGCTCCCTAGGTAACTGCTCCATGGAGACTGGAGGCTTGGAAGCTGGAGTAAGCTCAGCTTTCAATAGCTTAATAAAAGTAAGTTGTTATTTTGGACAGAAAGGAAGATCATGCAAGAAAAAAAAGCACTCCTTCCTGAACTCCATGCATCCAGAATGTCGTCTTATCATTCCTATGATTTCCATTTGTACTGGTGATATGCTTTACCTGCAGAATTCTGTCTTGCATCTGATTTCTCCCCTAGTGCTTCTGTCTTGATCTGCTTCCTTGTGTGTCTCTGCATTTGTTTAGCTGCCCTCTTTTGCCTTTCACAGTTCTACCTTTCAGGGTAGTCTCCAAGAATTTTTGCTGTATAGCACTAGCTTTAAGAATTTCTGTTTGCTGGATAGGCATCTGTTATGCAAAGAGCAGTTGATATAAAAGTGTGTTCATTGTAGTATATTGGCTTAACTTTGATTCTTGTTTATAAAGTAATTACTATTTATGACTTATCAAAGGTAGTTCTTCAGTAGTCCTGTTAAAGGATTCTTGCTTCACTAACTTAAAAACTCTGACCATGGATTTTAAAAAAATTAAATGTTGAGAGATTGTAATTAATCTTAGAGCAAAACAGTATAATAAAGGCATTGATCTGTTTGACAAACATACAATTTATTGCATAAAGCTATCAAACCATACAATACCTTGAAGTTGTTTGCAATATACAATCCTTTTCCTTCCTCAGCCATATATCACTATCTATTTGCGTGTTGTTTCTTGGCTAGTGGAGGATAACATAGCTTAGTGGCTCCTCACCAATTTGCAAGTTGTCAATATTTCTATAATATGACAAGCATTTAGTAGGCTAACTGAGGAATACATTCTCACTTCATCTACAGCTCAATGGGTTGTCAAAGTGAGAAAACCTGCTTGGCTGGTTGTGTTATGACTGTTCCAAAAAGAAGTCAGCAAAAGAACTTTTAGTCTATTAACCCACACTAAACTATTCTAGACTCAGGGCAATTCTGCAGAGTTGAAGGTTATTGTAAAGCAGGGAAAATAGCCAATTCCACATTCGTCTCTGATCACAGTTAAGTGCAGCTCCAAGAGAAACCGATACTCAATAAGTTATGATTAACTCTCACCACACCTCACGTAACTAGAAACATCCTCTTTGTTCTAGGTCCTGTTATGTTAGTCATTAAAAGATTACAGTTAGTCTATATGCGCCTTCCAAACTGGCAATCTCCATCACTTGGAATGGCAAGAGCAGCACATGCATGGAGGCAAGTTCTCCACCAAATTACACATATTCAGGTTTGGAATTTATATCCACATTTCTTCACTGTTACTGTGTCAAAAAACAGGAATTCTCTCCATGATAACACTGTTGGTCTATCTATACCCCGATAACTTGATTGTTCTAAGAAGGCAGCTCATCATCACCTTCTCCAGGGCTATTATGGATTAGATTAGATTCCCTACAGTGTGGAAACAGGCCCTTCGACCCAACAAGTCCGCACCGACCCTCCGAAGAACAACTCATTCAAACCCATTTCCCTCTGACTAATGCACCTAACACTATAGGCAACTTAGCATGGCAAATTCACCTGGCCTGCACATCTTTTTTGGATTGTGGAAGGAAACCAGAGCACCCAGAGGAAACCCACACAGACACTGGGAGAATGTACAAACTCTACACAGACAGCTGTCCGAGGCTGGAATCGAACCTGGGTCCCTGGCGCTGTGATAGAGCAGTGCTAACCACTGAGCCACCATGCTGCCGGATGGCCAATAAATGCTGGACCAGTTGGCAATGCCTACATCCCACAACAAATAAAGAAGTACTCACTCCATATTGAAGAATTCTGTTAAGAGTGTGATTTACTTCAACAGAATGATGTCTCCTTGTCTTTGTGTTTTAGATTATACTCTTAACACATCATTGTCTATATTTGCATAAAGTTACCACTAGTCTTGTATTCAAGAAGTTTTATTTTTATTGAGAGCTGGATGAAGGCAATACTGGAAAGTTTTATTTTAGGAAAGGCTCCAAGCAGTCCATATCATGATTACGCTGAACATTTGTCTGAGTAAAGTCTCTCTCAGGCTCCACATTTTTGAATGTAAACTCTCAGGGCACTTGGCATGCTGTTCATAAGGAATGTTGTTCCATACTGATGCAAGTATGCTCTGGAAATAACGAGGAAAGTTTAGGATGTTGCTACCACTCTTCCTAAAATCTATAATTTGAATGATTCAAAGGACCAAACGTCATGAAGTGTGATTCTCTCACTCGTGCCCTTTTACACTTGTGGTGCACACTTTTTTGATTTTTAATTTTTTTTGCCTGCAAAATTGCTGAGAAAGTTGAAAACTGCATGGTGAGAATAACATGCAGTTTGTGACCTTGGTAAACAGAGAAGCAAACAATGTATATTCTTAACTAGCGAGGTCAAAAAAAATGAGGAGTACAGCGCTGAGAGGAGGACAAAGTATCAAATCAAGTAGAGAAAGAAAAATGAAGAGAGGAGTATAAAAGAGAATTGATAGACAGCAAACAATAACAATTTAAAATGTGGCAATTTTAATATGTCCAAAAATTCAATCTGAAGGGAGGAAAGTCAGCATTTTGAATTCTTCAATTTCTGGGTATGGACCATTGAATGATACTCATTATCAATGCTAACATTGGCAGAGTACTTGCATTGTTACTGAAAGTTGTGTGTTTAGTGGACAATTAATATCCAACGTCATGAAAAGTATGATGCTAAAGGTCAAATGTTACTTTTGCAAATTTAATAACAAATCAGCAGGTAGCTTGGGCATTTCACAGTTTCAGGGTTATTTCTTCTTCACTGCATTTGTTAGCCAATTTGTGTAGTAACAGCAAGAGTCATTCAGAGTTATCTTTTCAGTGAATTGTAGACCAATACATTGTCTCCAAGATTCCTTTTTGCGAAATGAGAGAGCATTCAAGCACTATGTCTCTCAACAAAGGATTCCGAACATTCTTCAAAGTGGATTTTTCAGAACCAATGGCGTAACAAATAGCCACAATGTTCTACTATAGGAGGCAAAATGTTTGAACCTTGATATCCTGAATACTATAATCTAAGGGTACTTCCTTATCTTTTAATCTTGTATTCAAAAACCTCCATGAAGTCCCAAGATTCTGTGTAGACAAAAGCTGCTCCCTCAGCAGTGGGAACATCACTTCTTTATTTGAAACTCCATTCTGCTAATTTGGGTAGTTTCATTTTGTTCCTTGTCTGAGTAAGAATCAACAGGAAATTATGTTTCTGTATTCTGAAACACAACTGAAATTTTGAGAATTTTGGGCATCTGAAATAATGGAAAGTGCTGAAAACACTCAGCAGATCATACAGCATCCATAGAGGTGGGGAAAAAAAGTTAACATTTCAAGTTGATAACTTTCATAAACTGTCCAATATGTTGTAGCTACAGTCCAGGTTAATGTGCAGTTACTTTCTTTTGTTCTCAGTGCAGTCTGTTTTTCAATAGTACTAATCTCAATGACTGACCTGTATTTCAAAATGACTTCCTTAAAACTCTCACCTTTAGTTTTCTGTTTTGCTTTGGCATAAGACAATAAGTACATGAGGGTAACTTGGGAGGACTATATTGTAATTATGTGGTTCTCATTCTTTCAAGTTCGTTTTATTTTTCTTTTTTAAACTCAATGATTACAATTGGCATGTTAAATTGATTTGTATGAAGTTTGTTTCCTTGTGTCTATCAGAAAAATGTGTTTTGGGGCTCTTTAAAAAAGGCAGTAGTTGTTGTACACTTTACACTGAGAAGGCAGAGACAGTTTCTATGTGGCTGTCTCCATTCTGTTTTGAAATCCGGAAAGAATTCCACAGATATGCCATCCTTTGAAAGAATTCCTCCTCATCTTTGTTCTAAATGGGTAACCTCTTATTCTGAGATTATGTCCTAGACTCCCCCACGAGGGGAAACAACCTTTCTGCATCTACGCTGTCAAGACCAACCCCTATGATCATAATCTGGTATATTTCAATAAGCTTGTCTGTCATTCTTCTAAACTTTAATTTGTACTTGACCTGTACTCACCAGACAGTCCCCATAAATAAGGAGCCCAAAACTGTCCACAGTATTCTAGCTGTGGTCTGATCAGTGCCTTGCATAGTTTTAGCAAGACTTCCCTTTTTTTTTTCTGACTTTTGAAGAAGAAATCAATTTGGTGTAAACGCCCAATTGCTTCCTCTGGTAGCTACTCCAGGCAATCTGTGCAGCAGTTATCTCCTGCTTATCTGACTTGCATCATCTTTGCTTCTACTCTGACATTCGTCATCCAACTACACCTAGGCTCATCCCTCTTTCTGCTGCCCTATACTTTTCCCTCTTCAGCAAACCCATTGTTGGTTGTGATCAAATGGTTGAAATACTGACTTTGTTTTCTAGATGACACTTGAGTTTTTTTTTTGCTCTTGTAACCGTAAGAATCTACAAATTTGTCTTGTGCTTATGTCTTAGCATCCACGTTTCTAAGGCCTGTTTTGTTTCATCCATCTTTACTTGCTGTCCAGTTTCTAAGGCGCATGAGAAAGTGGACAGACTGTAGCATCGAGTTATTTCCCCTGTTGTAGCTTGAATGTTCCTGTTCACACATCTTTCACCTTTACAAGCTTATTTCTGGCTATTGCTATACTCCTCCTGATTTCAGCATTCCAGCTATTATCTGTTATAACTTGTCCTACTAAATTTTCCAGTGTGACATCCATCTACTTCATATTCACCTTTTAGTTTCTTCTAATGTATTTCTTTGAATTAACATTTTTCTTGTCTTTTTAGTGTTCAGACTTCAACCTTACATGAAGGAATATGGTGATAATGTGGGAAAATGGCACTGAGGGGATTATCTAGAATGGCAGTGTCAGCTCAAAAAGGATGGCCGAATGGCCTACTCCTCCTCCTGTACTGAAATTCATGTTCTAAACTTCTAGATTTTACTTGATTGACAATATTTGTAGGGTGTATTCTATTTTTGTTTCTCTATATCTTTAATGCACACTATATCAGGAATGAAATAAATATACAGTATGGGATGAATTTGTTGCAAGCTTCTAGAGTTGAATACACTGAGGATGTGATCAACACAAGGCTCTAGGTGGAGCTAATTTGAGTTATGGTGTCAGGAAGGTAAAGCATTAATGTTGGTCCTGAAATCTGTTGGGGGTTTCTCTCATGAGCTATTTCATGCAATTTATAGGTGAAACATGTATTCATGCATGTTTTCTCTCTGTATCTCTATTAGGTTATGACTTTTCAGAAGTTTTGCGATGGTTTGCTGAGAGGGTTGATCGTATCATCCTTTTGTTTGATGCTCACAAGTTGGATATATCTGATGAGTTTTCTGAGGCTATCAAGGCACTGAAAGGCCAAGATGATAAAATCAGAGTTGTCTTGAACAAGGCAGACCAAGTTGATACACAACAACTCATGAGAGTGTATGGAGCATTGATGTGGTCCCTTGGCAAAGTGATTGACACCCCAGAGGTTGTACGCGTCTACATCGGCTCCTTCTGGTCCAAACCTCTGCAGATTACAGAGAATCGGAAACTTTTTGAGTTGGAAACGGAAGACCTGTTCAGGGACATTAAAGGTTTACCTCGGAATGCTGCACTACGCAAACTCAATGACCTCATCAAACGGGCCAGGCTTGCAAAGGTATGCACTTAAGTGATCTTTCGAACTAGTTCCTTGCAAAATGGTAATGGATCATGGTATATTGTCAGCTGCTTACAATAAAACAAATTACTACAGAGGAGTGGAACCTGAAATAATGTCAGTATTCTGGTAACACTCCAAGTTAGGCAATATCCACAAAGAGTATTTCTGAGAGAAATAGGCTTTATCATCAGCTATCTAATTGGTTAGCTTTATTTGTATTTGAGACTGTATATATTTGTAGAAATCTGTAATTGGTTTGAATTTTTATAAATTCATTCACTGGGTATGGGCATTGCTGGACAGTCCAACATTTATTGTCCATCTGTAATTGCCCTGGAGAAGATTGTGGTGACATGTTGCCTTGGAGCTACAGCAATTTATGATGTAGGGGCACCCACAGTACTGGCTACGCTTGATGACATTAAAAATGATCAAGATCAGAAGGCTTGCTTGGTATATGGATTTGTCCCAGCTATGTATCTCCCATCTGAGCAAAAGAATGTCGAAGTTAGAACTGATACTAAAACCTGGTTACCATGGCAGCCACTGCATTGATGCTTTTTTATTGCAAATTTTGCAATGGCTTTGCTGTCTGTTGAGCAGAAACTGAAGCATCACAGGATTGAATGTCACAACAGTACATCATTAGGTTTAACATTAATATGAAAAGGGCTTTGTCACAGCACTTAACAGAGCAGCAAGCAGACTATAGATCAACTTGATTCATAAATCCATCTCTGTTAGCTGGGTGAGATGAGTATACTAGATTGATATAATCATTTCTGAATACAGTCGTTGCTATAACTCCATTTGTTGAAAAGCAAATTGCTGTTTAACAACAAACTCCTTTTTACCAACTATGATATACATATTTAGTATCACACTTTTGGATTAACTATACTGTACAACAGTCCAATAAAACCGGACAGACTTAATGCAGCCCTTCTTCTGACTAAAGATGAAAGGTGTATGATATTTATATAACTTATATCCTGAGGATGTGCTGTGGAGTCATGCTTGAAACTTTGGAACTTCTAAAGCTGCAAGGTCATATATAAACAGTAATTTAACATCACATTTCCAGTGACCAATAGATTGAGGTTTTTTAAATGTATATTTTCTTCCTGGTTTGATAAAATTATGAGCACTGGCCATTTAAACATTGGGTTAGGAATGTACTTTGTGTTCCTGGGTGCAGTTGGCCTGGTGAGCAATGGTGTTGCATTTGTTTTGATAGTAGAAAATGTTGAACTCATTTATCTGTGCTTTGTAACACTTGCAATTTCTTCCCCTTTTAATCCTTTCAATTGTATTTATAAAATGTTAATAATTCAGGCGATGAAATATTTCACTTCTGTGAAGGATTTCTTGGGATAACTTGACAATTTGTCTTGAATTTAATTTCATAAATTAGAGCAGAAAATCTGGAGAAACTCAACAGGTCTGGCACCATCTGTGGAGAAAGAGTTTCCAGCATTATCTGTTTTTAGTTCAAGTATCCCAACATTTTGCATTTCATTGCTGTGGTCTTTATGTTGCTTTTCGATGACACTGAGTTTAGGTTTATGAATCTAGATTGTGTTAGGTTCTGAGGTCCGTGCTACAGCTACAGTTTTCAACTGTGCTCTACAGCAGACTCTGTATCTTCTGAATGAACCACAGCATGTTGCTTGCCTCATTTTTATCCACTATTCCATCAAACAGGCCCAATGTACTTCTCCCTGTCTGAAGTTTAACTGTTGGTATCTATACCTAGTAAGTGTGTCTCTACTGTTTGTATTTTTCTGATCTAACTCTTAAACCATAATCTTAGTATCCTGTACTTAGTTCCGTACGTTCTTTTTTGTTTCATTATATATCTGTTGCCTATTTTGGGCATTTTCTACTCTCAACAATTGGATGTTGTAATGACACATGCTGAGGAAATGTCTGCACTTTTCTTTTGTGTATTCCCTTTAAGACCAAAGTAAACTGGAGAGTATTCATGGACCAACATATAAATATTGTGGTTACAATCTGACCTAGGCCCATTTACCATCATTTGGCCCATGTGCCTTTAATTCTTTCTATTCATGTATCCAGCCAGTGCCTTTTTAAATGTGTATATATAAATGTTTAAATATATTATACCTACCGCCTCCAATTCCTCTGGCATCTCTTTACATACATGCATCACCCTCTGTATGATAAAATTATCCCTCCAGGTCTTTTTAAACTCTTGCCCCTCTCACCTTAAACCTATGCCCTCCATGCACCCCCTTAAATGTCACTCCCTCAACACTGACTTCCAGTGTACACCATTGTACAGGATGCACCGCAGCAATTCAACAAGTTTCCTTTCAGAGTAGCTTTCAAACCCATAACCTCTACCATTTAGAAGGGCAAGAGTTGCAGTTGTCTGGGAGCACCAGCACCTCCAGGTTCTCCTATCAGCCCCACACAATCCTGACTTGGAAATACATTGCTGATTGTGAGTCAGAATTCTGGAATTCTCTTCTCAGTAGCTTCTCTGAACTGTAGCAGTTCAAAAAGACAGTTCACCCCCACTTTCTCCAGGACAATTAGTGATGTGCACTGAATGCTGGCCCAGCCAGTGACCCCCACATATTGTGAATGAATAAATTTAAATAAAATGTTCACACGTCTCAGTATATCTATCACTGACGACTTTTGATACTTTTGTAATGTGAAAGAAATTAAAACATTATTTCAGTGCCATCCACACAGTAATGTTTTTAAGTTTTCAATGAATCATAAAATCACAGAAAATCCACGACATGGGAGGAGGCCATTTGGCTCAACATGCTATCCTAGGATCTACTCAGACTAAACATGATTTCAGGTCTGGCAGCATCTGTGAATAAAAAAAATCAGAGTTAATGTTTTGGGTTCAGTGACCCTTCCTCAGAAGGACCTGAAACATTAACTCTGATTTCTGTTAACAGATGCTGCCAAAGCTGAGCTTTTCAAGCAATTTCTGTTTTTGTTTCTAATTTACAACATCCACAGTTCTGTAAGTTTTTTTTTTTAAACAAGATTTCAAGTAGACCTCTATATAGTTTTTAAATGATTTCCCTCTACATTAAGGTTCTGTCATGACTCCCAACCATCCCTCATTAGAACATAGAACATAGAACAGTACAGCACAGAACAGGCCCTTCAGCCCACTGTTATGCCAACCACTGATCCTCATGTATGCACCCTCAAATTTCTGTGACCATATGTATGTCGAGGAGTCTCTTAAATGTCCCCAATGACCCTGCCTTCACAACTGCTGCTGGCAACGCATTCCATGCCCTCACAACTCTCTGTCTGACATCCCCTGCCTCTGACATCCCCTCTATACTTTCCTCCAACCAGCTTAAAACTATGACCCCTCTGTGTTAGTCATTTTTGCCCTGGGAAATAGTCTCTGGCTATCGACTCTATCTATGCCTCTCATTACCTTGTATACCTCAATTAGGTCCCCTCTTCTCCTCCTTTTCTCCAATGAAAAAAGTCCAAGCTCAGTCAACCTTTCCTTATAAGATAAGCCCTCCAGTCCGGGCAGCATCCTGGTAAACCTCCTCTGAACCCGCTCCAAAGCATCCACATCTTTCTTATAATAGGGCGACCAGAACTGGATGCAGCATTCCAAGTGCGGTCTAACCAAAGTTTTATAGAGCTGCAACAAGAAAGCTGTTCAGTCTGGTGTTTAATAAACTCCCTTGTACTGTGATCTTGCTTCAAGCTGATTTCTTTCCCCAGCTGTTTGCAATGGTTTGCAACTCATCTATTTCTTGACCTTTTGCAGCATTTTCTCCCCAATGTCTTTCCCCTTTCTTAGCCTTCATGTGTTTCCATTTCTTTCTGCCTTGTGTCGTTGCACACATCAATGATGTCTCTGTGCCTTTAATGCCCCATGAGCCGCAATGGCTGAAAGCAGCTAAGCTCATTTGGGTAGAGAGGCAGGGCTGCACATTAGAAGTTAAATGCTTTTTGACAGGTTCAAGGCAGACACTTTTTAGTCAGAATTTAAGTGCACTGTAACACCTTCCAGTCTACTGGCTCACTGTCTATTGATATTTTCTAACCAACCTGTTCTGACATATTAGTACACATCTAACTGACACAGCAGCGAATCTCCACAATTACTGCCTTTGGTGTTTGAGTTAATGTATCTCTGGACATGGGAGAGCATCTAGGAAAAATTAACAAACAGCAAAACTCACAGCTGATCTTGGAGGAACCTGCGTGGAAGAGCAGAGGAATAGAAAGTGTACAGTTTTAAGTGTAACCTTGCTGTAAGTCTACAGTAGTGAGTAGATTGGGTTCTTTCTTGATTATATGTTTTATTGAGATCTGTCTCTTGATTAAATTTTAAAAATATAATCCATAAGTACTTTTTTTTTTAGCAAAAAGACAGTGCTATTTTTTGGGTCTCTAGATGATGAAGGAGCAAAGATGGCTTTTAGTAGAGCGAAATGCTCTTCCTGTCAGATGTGGGAGTTTAGGTGGAGTTTCCATGTTATTAGTATGTCTGCAGAAAGTGTCTTTGGTTGTGAATCCTATCAGATCGTTTGGATCAGTTGGA
Source organism: Chiloscyllium plagiosum (assembly GCF_037043375.1). Taxonomy (NCBI): domain Eukaryota; kingdom Metazoa; phylum Chordata; class Chondrichthyes; order Orectolobiformes; family Hemiscylliidae; genus Chiloscyllium; species Chiloscyllium plagiosum. The sequence continues at coordinate 100,164,315 of NW_028270146.1, read as the reverse complement.
GCGGCAGTTAAAGGCAATAAGAGCTAGGGGGTGTGATGGACAGCAGTTATAGGAAGGTAGAAAAGTTGCAGATACAGTCAGATATATGGGTTAACTCCAGGAAAGGGAGGAGGGGTAGGCAGGTAGTGTAGGAGTCTTGTGTGGCTATTCCCATTTCAAACAAGTTTGCTGATTTTGAAAATATATGGTATGATGGACACTTGGGAATGTAGCACGAACAGTCAGGTTTCTGGCATAGAGACTGGCTCTGATGTAATGAGGGGTACGTCGGGTTCCAAGCAATCGATTGTGTAAGGGGACTCTGAGGCATAGACAGATGTTTCTGTGGCCAGCAGCAAAGAATCAGAATGGTTTTGTCTCCCTGGTGCCAGGATGAGGATGTTTCAGAGGTGCAGAATGTTCTCAAAGGGAAGAGGGACCAGCAGCAGGTCCCTCCTTCAAAGTTAGTACACTTTGGAACTAATGGCATGGGAAGGGAAAAGGATGAGATGCTGAAGGGAGAATATAGAAAATTAGGCAGGAATTTAAAAAGGACATCCTCAAGGGTAGTAATATCTGGATTACTCCTGGTGCTATGAGCTACTGAAGGTAGGAATAGAAGGATAGAGCAGATGAATGCATGGCTGAGGAGCTGGTGCAGGGGGAAAGGGTTCATATTTTTGGATCATTGGAATCTCCTCTGGGGTAGAAGTGACCTGAAGTGAGGAAAGAGGTCAATCTGAAACTGGTACAGTGGGAAAAGGAGTGAGTGAGTCAGTCAGGGCAGGCAGGAAAAAGCAGAGAACAAGGTAGGACTGATAAATTAAACTGCATTTATTTCAATGCAAGAGGCTTAACAAGGAAGGCAGATGAACTTAGGTCTTGGTTAGGAACATAGGACTGGGATATCATAGCAATTGCAGAAATGTGGCTCAGGGATGGACAGGACTGGCAGCTTAATGTTCCAGGATACAAAATGCTATAGGAAGGATAGAAAGGGGGGCCAAGAGATGAGGGGGAGTGATATTTTTGATAAGGAATAGCATTTCTGCTGTACTTAGGGAGAATATTCCTAGGAATACATCTAAAAAAATTATTTGGATGGAACTGAATGATCACCTTATTGGTGAGTGGCAGGGGGAGTTTAATTTAGATAAATGCGAAGTGCTACATTTTGGAAAAGCAAATCCGAGCAGGATGTATACACTTGATGGTAAGGTCCTAGGGAGTGCAGCTGAACAAGGAGACCTTGGAGTGCAGGTTCATAGTTCCTTGAAAGTAGAGTCGCAGGTAGATAGGATAGTGAAGAAGGCATTTGGTATGCTTTCCTTTATTGGTCAGAGCATTGACTACAGGAGTTGGGAGGTCCTGTTCTGGCTGAACAGGACATTGGTTAGGGCACTTTTGGAATATTACGTGAAATTCTGGTCTCCTTCCTATCAGAAGGATGTTGTGAAACATGAAAGGGTTCAGAAAAGATTTACAAGGATGTTGACAGGGTTGGAGGGTTTGAGGTATAGGGAGAGGCTGAATAGAGTCATAGAGATGTACAGCATGGAAACAGACCCTTCGGTCCAACCCGTCCATGCCGACCAGATATCCCAACCCAATCTAGTCCCACCTGCCAGCACCCGGCCCATATCCCTCCAAACCCTTCCTATTCATATACCCATCCAAATGCCTCTTAAATGTTGCAATTGTACCAGCCTCCTCCACATCCTCTGGCAGCTCATTCCATACATTCTCTGCGCGAAAAAGTTGCCCCTTGGGTCTCTTTTATATCTTTCCCCTCTCACCCTAAACCTATGCCCTCTAGTTCTGGACTCCCCAGGGAAAAGACTTTGTCTATTTATCTTATCCATGCCCCTCATAATTTGGTAAACCTCTATAAGGTCACCCCTCAGCCTCCGACGCTCCATGGAAAACAGCAGGCTGGGGCTGTTTTCCCTGGAGCGTTGGAGGCTAAGAGGTGACTTTTTCCCCTGGCTTGTGGGAGTCCAGAACTAGAGGGCATAAGTTTAGGGTGAGAGGAGAAAAATATGTAAGGGACCTAAGGGGCAACTTTTTCATGCATGTGTGTATGGAATGAGCTTCCAGTGGACGTGGTTGAAGCTGGTACAATTACAGCATTTAAAAGGCATCTGGATGGGTATATGAAGGGTTTAGGGGGATATGGGCTAAGTGCTAGGAAATGGGACTTGAGTAGTTTAGGATTTCTGGTCGGCATGGATGAGTTATACCGAAGGGTCTGTTTCAATGTTGTACTCTGGAGCAGGTGGGACTTGTACCTGGCTCTCGTGGTGCACTACCACTGTGCCAAAAAAGCAGCAGATGATAGTTTACATTCTAATATTTTTGGTAGAAACGAAAACCAAATTGAATCAAATTTAGAAGAGTCTGTAGTTAAAAGGAAAATGGGGCAGGTGTGGGGTGGTTAAAATTAAAACGTCATTTGTGAAGGAAGTAATGTCTGCCAGTTGATCTCCTACCCAGCCCCAATCCCCAAAATGTCTAATAACTTGTTATTTTGTAGTACCTATTCACTCTGTTACCTGTAACTGCTCATTATTTAGCATGCTCTTAACAGAATCTGATACCAAGAATGGGGAGTGACTTCTTGGGGCAAAGGAAGCAGATGAGACTGTATACAAAACATTAAGCAGCCTGGAGAACTGCAGGAAATAAGGGCGACAGTAGGATCAGTTCAGAGGATGCGAGTGACACAGGAAGAGCGGGGCCAGAATGAAGGAAGATGTGCTTAAATACAGATCGATGGCTGTCGGGCCAGGGGAACACCAGTACAAAGTTTGAGCAACACCCAGTCATAAAACTTGTGGGAATTCTTGCAGCCATTAAAGTTAGCTGTATAGTCCTGAGGAACTGAGATATGGGAACAGGAGTCGAGCAGCATTAGTGGTAGAAAATTCCTGCTGTGAATGTTTGCATAAAGGAAGCCACTTGATGCCAGGGGGAAGAATGCCTCATTTTCTGCCTTGGGACCCTCCAATCACACAGCACCAGTATCGACTTCACCAGTTTCCTCCTCTCTCCTCCCCCCACCTCATTCCCAGATCCAACCCTTCAACTCTGCACCACACTTTTGAACTGTCCCACCTGTCCATTCTCCTTCCTGCCTATCTGCTCCACCCTCTGGTCTGACCTATTACCCTTACCCCCCACTTGCATCTTCCTATCGCCTTCCAAGCTACCTTCCCCCCTCCAGGCCAAGTACCCCCTCCTATATAGCTCTCAGACCCCTTCCTGATGAAGGGCTTATGCCCGAAACATTGACTGTCCTGCTCATTGGATGCTGCCTGACCTGCTGTGCTTTTCCAGCATCACTTGTTTTGACTTTCATTTATACAGCACCATTCACAAACCCAGGATGTCCCCATTTACAGCAAAATGCAAATGATATATAGTCTTGGGCATTTTGGCTGTAAATGTTGCCATCACTAAAAGTATGACAAATGGTTTTGTTGGCTGTATGCAGACACCCTCAGCAAGATATTGAATGATAAACTGCTGATGAGCTGGGATATGGGAGTAGGAGACATAATAGCATTAGCTAGTGTTAAGAAATTCTTACTATGGATGTTTGCATGATGGAAGAGCTTTCACTGAGATGGCACAGTGGCTCAATGGTTAACACTGCCGCCTCACTGCACTGGAGACCCAGGTTCAATTTCAGCCTTTGGAAACTGTCTGTGTGGAGTTTGCACATTCTCCCTGTGTTTCTGTGAATTATCTCCAGGTGCTCCTGGTGTTCAAAGATATGCAGGTTAGTTGGACTAGCCATGCTAAATTACACCATAGTGTCCTGGGATGTTCAGGGTAGGTGGGATGGTTATGGGGATAGGGTATGGGGGGTTAGATCAGGGTGGGATGCTGTTTGGAGAGTTGAAGTGGGCTCGATGGGCTGAATAGCCTTTTTCCACACTGCAGGCATTCTATGATTCAAGCTGTGGCCCCAGTACAGCAACAACATTGGAATCTACACACTCATGTGGGAGGTTGCCCAGGTGTAGCCCGTTCACAAATCTATCTACAATCTCAACAGTCTGTTTTCAATCATCAAAGTAATGCAAGTGAATCATTAACATTGCTGTCAAGTGCTACTTAGTCGTCAATAACCTCCTCATAGAGGCCACTCATCTTAACCACAGGGCATCACATCCATAGTTACTCGGGAGTGTCCTAGACCTGATCATCTTCAGCTGCTTCATCGATGTGACCTTCTCTTCAAAATAAGGTCAGAAGTGGGGATGCTCACTGATGATTGCACCATGTTCAGCACTATGCACAACTCCTCTGATATTGAAGCATTCCGTATCCAGTTGTAGCAAGAAACTGGAACAATGTCCAGGTTTGGATTGGCCAATGACAAGTACCATCCCTGCTACACAGGTGCCAGGCCAAAAAGAGAGAAATGTCACTGCTTGACATTCTTTGGCATTAAGCTAGCTGAATAACCCCTTATTATCATGCTGTGATGGGCGTTGCTATTGGCCAAAAATTAAACTGGGCTATTTACATAAATACTGTGGCTCCAAACATGTAATTGTGCAAAGTTAGGGCTCTTTCAGTGCAATGACAGTATTTCTACTTTCCAGTCCCACATACCTGAGACATGTTTTATAATGTCTCTGAACAGGTTGACTTAAAACTAAGGTTTTGTAACATTGGGTGGCAAGTCAAAAGTCTGGACAGAATATTTTTAAAAAAGCCAAGAACGACTAAAGGATTACTAAGGACAGGGAAGTTTTCAGTACAAAAAGTTAATTCGCAATATTAAAAATTGATAGCAAAAGTTTCTATATTTAATTTTAAAAAGTAAATAATTACAAGCATTACTCCTATAGAGTGAGCATCAAGGTAATTAATAATGGAAAGTAATGGCTTGTTAAATGAATATAACGGGTATTTTGCATCCTTCTAAATGGACGTTAACAAAACTTGCATCTCACTAGGGTGCGTGTAAGCAACATCCCAGAAATAGCTGTCAATCAGGAAATAAACATGAGGAACTTAAACCAATTAGTCACCATGGGAGTGGTACTGAGCAAATTATTGGAGTTTAGGATTGATAAATTCCCAAGCGATGGTGGACATCAACTAAGGGTCTTAAATAAAGTGACTAATGATGTATTGATTTTAATTTTCCAAATTCCCTACTTTTAAAAAAGGTCCATTAGATTGGAGAATAGTGAGTTTATTCAAAAAGGGTGAGAGACAGAAAGCAGGAAATATGTTAAGTTATTCAAGATGTCATAGGGCAATTAGAAAAAAAGCAAGGTAATCAGGTAAAGTCAATATGGTTTTTGTGAAAGGGAAATCTTAGTTAACCAATTTAAATTCTTTTAGAAGTAACACCCGGTGTGGGTAAAGGGCAAATCAATTGGTGTACTGAGGTTTACCGAAGATTTCATAAGGTGCTGCATTAAAGGTTATTGTGAAAAATAAAAACTTATGGGATAACATATTGGCATTGATAGAAGTTTGGCTACTACTAGGCAACAGAGTAGACATAAGTGGGTTATTGGTTGATAAGATATGCGTGGTGTGCCACAGAGATCAAGGCTGGGGGCTCCATGTTTTACAATTTACAAAAACAAATTTGCATGAAAGGTTGGGAGCTTTTGTACCTAAATTTATTGATGACACACATAGGAATGAAACTAAGTTGTGAAGGGACATGAAGCTACAAAAAGTTTATAAATAAGTTGAGTGGGCAAAGTTGTGGCAGATGGAGTTTAATATGAAAAATGTGAAGTTGTTCAATTTGACAGGAAGAATAAAAAGTGAAGCATGGTCTAAAAAGAGAGATATTGCAGCACTTCGTAATATAGAAGGATCTGGGTATCCTTGTGCAAGAATTGCAAAAGGGTGGTACACAGTGACCCCTGTACCCGCAAGTCCGGTTACTGCGGTTTACTGTGGCCCAAACATAATATAGGGAACATTCCAGAACCAGGGACCAGGAGGCTGCTGGGAACGTACGCTTCCCATTTAAATGAATGGGTTCGCACCTATCCACAGTTTCGGGATTCCACGGTAGGTTTTGGAACGTATCCTCTGCAGGTATGGGGGCGACTATTGTACTATAGGCAACTCTTGCAAACAGTTAGGAAAGTTAATAAAATTCCCTTTACTGCAAAGGGAATTCCTAGAAAAGTAGCGAAGTTATTCTTCAGTTATACACCTGGAGTATTGTCAACAGTATTGGTCTCTGTAGAGTCATAGAGATGTACAGCACAGAAACAGACCGTTCGGTCCAACTCAACCAGATATCCCAACCTAATCTAGTCCCACCTGCCAGCACCCGGCCCATATCCCTCCAAACCCTTCCTATTCATATATCCATCCAGATGCCTTTTAAATATTGCAAATGTACTAGCCTCACCACTTCCTCTGGCAGATCATTTCCATACACATACTATCCTCTGCTTGAAAAGGTTTCCCCTTAGGTTTTTTTTATATCTTCCCCTCTCGCCCTAAACCTATGCCCTCTAGTTCTGGACTCACCCAACCCATTGAAGAGACTTGTCTATTTATCCTATCCATGCTCCTCATGATTTTATAAACCTCTATAAGGTCAATCCCTCAGCCTCCGATGCTCCAGGGAAAACAGCCCCAGCTTATTCAACCTCTCCCTATAGCGTGGGCGGCACGGTGGCACAGTGGTTAGCACTGCTGCTTCACAGCGCCAGAGACCCGGGTTCAATTCCCGCCTCAGGCGACTGACTCTGTGGAGTTTGCACATTCTCCCCGTGTCTGCGTGGGTTTCCTCCGGGTGCTCCAGTTTCCTCCCACAGTCCAAAGATGTGCAGGTCAGGTGAACTGGCCATGCTAAATTGTCCGTAGTGTTGGGTAAGGGGTAAATGTAGGGGTATGTGTGGTTTGCGCTTCGGCGGGTCGATGTGGACTTGTTGGGCCGAAGGGCCTGTTTCCACACTGTAAAGTAATCTAATCTAATCTAATCTAGCTGAAATCCTCCAACCCGGGCAACATCCTTGTAAATCTTTTCTGAACTCTCTTAAGCTTCAGAACATCCTTCCTAAAGGAAGGAGACCAGAATTTCGTCCAATATTCCAACAGTAACCTAACCAATGTCCGTAAAGCCACAACATGACCTCCCAACCTCTGTACTCAATAAAGGAAAGCATACCAAACACCACCTTCACCATCTTATCTATCTGTGACTCCACTTTCAAGGAGCTATGAACCTGCACTCCAAGGTCTCTTTGTTCAGCAGCACTCCCCAGGACCTTACCATTAAGTGTATAAGTCCTGCTAAGATTTGCTTTCCCAAAATGCAGCACCTTGCATTTATCTAAATTAAACTCCATCTGCCACTCCTCAGCCAATTGGCCCATCTGATCAATATCCTGTTGTAATCTGAGGTATCCTCCTTCGCTGTCTGCTACACCTCCAATTTTGGTGTCATCAGCAAACTTAGTAACTATACCTCTTATGCTCATATCCAAATCATTTATATAAATGATGAAAAATAGTGGACCCAGCACCGATCCTTGTGGCACTGCACTGCACTGGTCACAGGCCTCCAGTCTGAAAACTCTCCACCACCACCAGTCTTCTACCTTTTGAGTCAGTTCTGTATCCAAATGGCTAGTTCTTCCTGTATTCCCTGAGATGTAACCTTGCTAACCAGTCTCCTATGGGGAATTTTGTAGAACTCCTTACTGAAGTCCATATAGATCACATCCACTGCTCTACCCTCATCAATTCTCTTTACAACTTCTTCAAAAAACTCAATCAAGTTTGTGAGACATGATTTCCCACGCACAAAGCCATGTTGACTATCCCTAATCAGTCCTTACCTTTCCAAATACATGTACATCATGGCCCTCAGGATTCCCTCCAACAACTTGCCACCACTAACATCAGACTCACTGGTCTATAGTTGCCTGGCTTGTCCTTATCATGCTTCTTTAAACAGTGGCACCACATTAGCCAATCTCTGGCCTTCTGGCACCTCACCTGTGACTATCAATGATACAAATATTTGAGGGCGGCACGGTGGCACAGTGGTTAGCACTGCTGCCTCACAGCGCCAGAGACCCGGGTTCAATTCCCGCCTCAGGCGACTGACTGTGTGGAGTTTGCATGTTCTCCCCATGTCTGCGTGGGTTTCCTCCGGGTGCTCCGGTTTCCTCCCACAGTCCAAAGATGTGCAGGTTAGGTGAATTGGCCATGCTAAATTCCCCGTAGTGTTAGGTAAGGGGTAAAGGTAGGGGTTGCGCTTCGGCGGGGCGGTGTGGACATGTAGGGCCGAAGGGCCTGTTTCCACACTGTAAGTAATCTAATCTAATCTAATCTAAAATATCTTGGCAAGAGGCCCAGCAATCACTTCCCTAGCTTCTCAGAGTTCAAGGATGCATCTGATCAGGTCCTGGGAATTTATCCATTTTTGTGATTCAAGACATCCAGCACTTCCTCCTCTGTAATATGGACATTTTTCATGATATTACCATCTACTTCCCTACATTCTTATCTTCCATGTCCTTCTCCACAATAAGCACTGATGCAGAATACTCATTTAGTATCTCCTGTATTTAAAGACAGATGTAAAAATATTGGAGGTAGTCTAGAGAAAGTTTACGAGACTAATACCTGGAATTGTGGTTGTGTTATGAAGGAAGTTTGGACTGGCTAGGCCTGTATCAGCTCCATTTAGTACAATAACAGACAACCTGATTAAAACAAAATCCTGACGGGTCTTGATAGGGTAGATGTGGAGAGGATGTTTCTCTTGTGGGACAATCCAGAACTAGAAGGTCATCATTGTTTAAAATAAGGAGTCACCCATTTAGGACAGATGACGTTTGTGAGGGTTGGAATGCTCTTCTTAGGAAGGCAACATCAGAAGAACCTTGAAATATTTTCAAAGTACCAATAGCAATAGGTACTTGATGAGCAAGGGAGGTGAAAGGTTATCAAGGATAGGTAAGCAATGATCTTATTGAATGACAGAGCAGGCTTGAGGAACCTTGTCCTGCTCTGGATTCATGTGTTTAAGGTTTGTAAGCAGGAAGTGTGTATGGATGTAAGATTTTTAGTATACAGTATTATGGGTACATGTGAAAAAGTACATTGGATGTTGAATGTATTGTCTAACCACTCCCAATGTTGTTTCTAGGTTCATGCCTATATCATCAGTTACTTGAAGAAGGAGATGCCAGCTGTTTTTGGGAAAGAACTGAAGAAGAAGGAGATGATAAGTAGACTTCAAGAGATATATTTCACGCTCCAGCAGGAACACAATATCTCTGCTGGTGATTTTCCCAATGTAAAAAAGATGCAGGTATGATGGTAGCAATGTGCACTCAATTGTTTCCATTTGACAGAGCGCAAGATGTAATTTTTTAATGCGAAGAGTTATTGGATATGTGTGTGAGTGAGAGAGGGAAGGAATTGATGCTGTTATTTCTAGAATTAATTTACAGTAATCCCATCTCACTATTCTTTTAAAGAATAAGTAATGAAAATTATCCTGAGTATTCTTTGCCACACCACTTAAAACATTTTGAGAGATGAATGTTACAAGGGTAGCAAAATGAAAGAATACAGAATAGGCTGCACCAAAGAGTGTTTGTTCATTTAGGTATCATCCTTAGGTGTAAGTGTAGAGACGTTACAATATGAAATGGGTCATTTAGCTCAACCTAACATTGTTGGTTCTTGTCCTCCACATAACCAAGTAATTCTAATCATATTTATCCAGCCTGTTCCTGGATACTTCTTTTTAAATTCTCTTTTCCTTCCACACTATTCAATCTGATCATAACTATTGACACAGTTTCTGCTTCAACCATTAAAACTGGGAGTGCAAACATGTTACTCCTGTTCATTGTTCTATGTATCTTGAATTTCATCTTGAATCTCTGAGCCTTTCATCTGGACTCTTCAACTACTTGCCCAGTTTTCCCATACTTCCAAACACATCTACAACATCAGTCTCTTGTTTAATCTCTTCATAAAAATAAGTTCCTAAATGCTTTGCATCATAACCTTCTGCATTTTATGTTCTGTATCCAAAGACTAAAATCTAGAATTCTTCAATTTTTAAGAACAACTTACTTTTATTCTTTCATTGAATGTGAGAGATCCTGGTAAGACCAGTTAGTGTTGTCCACTATTTATTGTCCTTGTGGTGGTAGTGCGCTGCCTTTTTGAACCACTGAACTTCCTGTGGTGTAGGTACCCCCACAGGGAGTACCAGAATTTTGATCCAGGGCAATGAAAGGGACTGTGATATATTTCCAAGTCAGAACAGATGTTTGGAGTGGCTTGGAGTAGAACTTGCTGGCCGTGTTGTTCCCATGTGTCTTTTCTTCTAGATGGTAATGGTCCTGGTTTTAGAAGGTGCTGACCTACCTTTATACAACATAGAACATTACAGCGCAGTACAAGCCCTTCGGCCCTCGATGTTGAACTGACCTGTCATACCAATCTGAAGCCTACACTATTCCATGTCCGTCCATATGCTTGTCCAATGACGACTTAAATGTACTTAAAGTTGGCGAATCTACTACCGTTGCAGGCAAAGCATTCCATACCCTTACTACTCTGAGTAAAGAAACTACCTCTGATATCTGTCCTCTATCTATCACCCCTCAATTTAAAGCTATGCCCCCTCGTGCTCGCCGTCACCATACTTGGAAAAAGGCTCTCCCTGTCCACTCTATCTAACCCTCTGATTATCTTATATGTCTCTATTAAATCACCTCTCAACCTTCTTCTCTCTAATGAAAACCCATCAAACCCATTATAATTATGGGACTGGTTCAGTTTAGTTTCTAGTCAGTGCTAACTCCAGAATGTTGATAGTGGAGGATTCAGCAATGATAATGCAATTGAACATCAAGGGACGGTGGTCAGAATTTCTCTTGTAGTTTTCTGGTACTTGTGTTGCATGAATGAAACCTGCCATTTAGCAGCTCAAGCCTGCGTGTTATCGAGGTCTGCAGATGGACAGCGACTACTTCAGTATGTGAGAAGTCACGAATGATGCTGAACAGGCAGGCAGTCATCAGAAAACATCCTTGTTCAGGAAGGTCATTGATGAAGCAGCCGAAGAATTTGAGGTACTGTCTTCTCCCCCAGTACAACAAGACAGAACATAGAATATAAGCTTAAGGAACCAATAAATCTGGAAAATAAAGCTAATTTCTGCAATAGTGATGTGAAGCAGTCATTGACTGATTTGATTTATTATTGTCACATGTACCCCTAAGTGCAGGGAAAAGTTTTTTTTGTTTTGCTTGCAATACAGGCAGATCCTAACACAAAGAGCATAGGGTGATTAAACAGAGCAAGAAATACAAAGTTGCGTTTGCAGAGGAGGTACGCAAAAAGCAGAAATGAGGTTTAAAAGAACAGAACGGTTGTAAGAAATGTGAGAATAAGATCTGCTGTAGAAAGATCATAGAGTCACCCAGTGTCAGCACCATTTTGTCATCTCTCAAGGTGACAAGAGTCTTGTATTGTAAAAACTCATCTAATTCACTAGTTTCCTTCAGGAATTCTTACCCAGCCAACCCCACTTGTGACTCCAAACCAACAGCAAAGTCTCTCAACTCTTATTTTAAAAGGTTCAGGATGTCACTGTAAACCCACTGCAAATCAAAATGGTACAAAAATGTCAAAAAGGAATAAAACCAGATGACCACTCAGCATCAATCCAGGAACTGGAGATGACCGAGCCATGCAAAATTCTCCTCAATAACGTCTCTGGGCTTATGCTAAGGTTGAGGGAACTGTCTTACAGAGTAATTGAGCAATAGCTTGATGCACCTCCAAATTATTTTTTATAGCCACTGCCCTAGACAACTCATTACTGTCCCTGGGTATGTCCTGTCTTACTAGCAGGACAGTGGGACACAACCAGAGATGTTGGCATAGTTCTACAACAATCAACATGCTTGGCAATGGAAATCCTCAACATTGACTCAAGATCCCATAACTCATATGGCAAACATGAGCAAGAACACATCCTTCGGGTTACTAGCTACTGCCCTCCCTCATTCATACTCCTTCATGGTGAGCATCACATGGAAAAAGCACTGAGTGGTGAGGAGAAAAATGTATTCTGGATAGACGGTTACTTCCAGTATTCATTACCAAGAATGCCTCAGTTGCACTACTACTCACCATGCCGGTCTGGTTTTGAACGCAATGTTTGCCAGGTTGAGCCTATGGCTGGTAGTAAGTGAAGCAACAAGATGGAAAACCCACTTATCCTCACCCTCATCAGTTTATCCCTGTCTTGGATATATCTGTCCATGCCTGTATTAGTAGGAGCGACCACTGCACAGTCCTTGTGTAGAGGATCTCCCACCTTAAAACTAATGATACTGTCCATAATAAACAGTACTGCCTCTGTGAGAAAAGGGATAGATTAATGTCAGAGTTAATGGCTGAAAGTTGGGCAATGGTAAGTTGCTATGAGCCATTAGTAACAACAGAACTATATTCAATGGTAATATAATCCTATTTTCCAGTATAACGGTCATTCTGTCATTACCAGCGGGTAAGAAAATCCAGACATCAGTAAGGACTGTAGGGACATGTGGCAAAAACAGCACCATACAACCATGCATACCTAATATGCAAATAAAAGCAAACACTACAAATTCAGGGAATTTTAACTAAAAGCAAAGTACTGCAGAAACTCAGCAGGTCTGGCAGAACTGAAAAGGACTGAAAAATAGTTTTGATGTCGTTGATCAAGAGGAAGGAAGAGAGAGTGGAACAGATGGTGAGAGTGCCCATAGCAAAATACAGGAAAAGCTAACTGTCATAAAGAAGAGACAGATGTAAATTAGGTGTAAATATTGGGTGTGAAATGCAAAAAATGGGTCTGCTCTGTGTGAGAGAGAGAGAGAAGGAAGAATAGGGACAGCAAGTCATATTGTGTAGTTGTTGAACTCAATGTCTTGAAGCAAAGTACTGCAGAAACTCAGCAGGCCTGGCAGAACTTAAAATGCTTAAGCTGAAAATGAAGTGTTGTTCCTTCTCATTTGACAAAGGGTCAGTTAGACTCGAAACGTCAGCTCGTTTCTCTCCTTACAGATGCTGCCAGACTTGCTGAGATTTTCCAGCATTTTCTCTTTTGGTTTCAGATTCCTGCATCCGCAGTAATTTGCTTTTATTCCTTCAGCTTGCTTTGCAGTCTGTACAATGAGATTACTGTGAATACCCAGTGGACTAGATTGAAAGAAGTTTAAGTAAAACGTTACTTCACCTGGAAGGTGTATTTGTGGCCTTAGGCAGTGAGGAGGGAGAAAATGAATGGACAAGTGATACACTTCCTGTGATTTCATGGAAAGGTTCCACATTAAGTGAGGATGTATTAGGAGTGATGGAGGAGTGGATCGGATGACATGGAGGGAATGACACCTGTAGAATGCCAACAATGAAGGGAAGGGGAAAATTTGAATACATTACCAAACTGAATGGATACACAAAGCACCATCAATGCTACTTTAATTCCATGTAGTTTTGTACTTGTGATTCCAGTGCAGACTATTCCATTTACAACAAGCAATGCATGGCATCTCATTAGAAGGTGAGATCAGTCTAGTTTGGCAGAAAGACTTGCAACTTGTGTTGAAAAGAATGTAATCTTTATCAATAATCAAAATATTCACAATGTAAAATAGAGATGGGATACATCAGGTGAGAAAGTTGTATTTTCTCCATTAGTGATTTCCTCCACTCTATCTTATTCTGCTTGCATCACATCTATAATTCAGCAGTTTAAAGTGTGACCAAGGTTTTGTTACATAATTGTTGGAGGCTAGCTCACCTAATTCTGAGCTAATGTTTGATAAAACAGGTCTTGTAGGAGTAACACAGTGTTGTTAATATTTATATAACTGTAGTGCCTATAATTGCCAGAAGAGGATATAGCTCAGATTGAGTGAAAAAAAAAGGATATACTTTAATTGGCCTGGTGAAACATGTTATAACGTACCCATGTCTGGGATTCACAGCTGGACCTTCTGCCCAGAGGTAGGAACATCAGCACTGTGCCAGATGCACCATTTAGAATTTGTTTCGAAACATAGTAGTCATCAGTCAAGACAGATAAAGTCAAAGATCACACCGCACCGGTTGTAGTCCAACAGGTCTATTTGAAACCACAAGCTTTGAGCCCTAGCTCCTTCCTCAGAGAGAGAGAGAGAGAGAGAGAATACATCGGACACAGAATGTATAAGTAAAAGATTTCCTTCTCTCGCTCTCTTGCACTCACTCACTCACCTCCCTTTTATGGGGTGAATTTGCATTTGCAGTTACATTCTATGTTGTTCCAAAAGCATACAATCTGTAGATAGTCGGTCAATGTGATATTTTATAAATTCCTACTTGAGAAATAAAGCTAGTTTGACTCCAGGCTGAGACACTTGACAAATGGCCTCACACCTAAAATGAATTTTCTGACTTGAGGTGTCACCCTTATTCTGATAAAATCTGAAGTTATCTCTGGAGAGCAATTTAAAAGAAATTTTGGGATTTACATATTAATCAAATGAAACCTGCACCTCCATTCTAACTAGTTAAAGACTTAATAGCCATCCAGGTTTGTTCAATACATTTGCATAAGTTGAATGCTCCTTTGATTTTTTTTCTTTATAAATTCTGTGTCTGATGTATTATCTTTTCACTAACTGCCTGAGGCAGGAGCTGGGGCTCCGGAAGCTGGCAGTTTCAAATAAACCTGTTGGAAATATAAATATAATCCAGTGTTGTGCAATTTTTGACTTTGTCCACCCAATCCAATGCCAGCACCTCCAAATCATGGGCAAGATAAAGGCTTCAAGCCTAACTGGGAGACTTCCCAATTATTACCTTCCCAGTTATTACTGGTTATTACCTTAACCACTTGGCCACCCAGGGTTCACATAAGATAAACTGATATAAACAACTAAGCTGGCTATTGAAATCAGGGAGGTATTAATGATGGGTGAATTATTAGTCATTCACCTAATTAGATTACTTACTTAGTGTGGAAATAGGCCCTTCGGCCCAACAAGTCCATACCGACCCGCTGAAGTGCGCGCACCCAGACCCATTCCCCTATGTTTACCCCTGCACCTAACACTACGGGCAATTTAGCATGGCCAATTCACCTGACCTGCACATTTTTGGATTGTGGGAGGAAACTGGAGCACCTGGAGGAAACCCACGCAGACACAGGGAGAATGTGCAAACTCCACACAGTCAGTCGCCTGAGGCGGGAATTGAACCCGGGTCTCTGGCGCTGTGAGGCAGCAGTGCTAACCACTGTGCCACCGTTTTAGTCTTGTAATAAATAACTGCAAGTATCTCTAGCACTTGTTTTTGTAGCTTCTCTTTGAGCTGGGTCAGTGTGTGTCTGTTTTGTCGAGTATATGGGTTTATTTATTTGTGTGATGTTTATGGGAGTAGTTATATTGAGTGAGGTTGAGAGTGCATAATAGGCGATCTGTAGGTATCTCATCTTGTTGACACTTCTGCTATTGAGATTGCCTTCAGGTTAACCACGTTGAGAAGGAAAGTTGTTCTGTCTTGATTGAGATAACAACATTCACCTGTTGAGCGAGGGAAGGCAATCTTGTAGCTCGCTCTATTTTGGAAAACCAGCTTGGTGAACAGGTTTAGCATAATTCTCCATACCATCTAGAATCTGGACACTCCAAAGCAATCAAGGCTCCTGGTACATTAATCCCTTTGGAGGGTGCCAGAAATAGCATTTGTCTGTAATTATACCTCCCAAACCTTTCTGAGACTGAGTAATAGAGTTGAGTTGATTGGACTAATAATATGTGTTTTTATATCATTTACACTTGTGCATTCACAAAACAATCATCCTATATCTTAGGGCTTCCTCCAGCAATGGTCATGAATTTTGAGAATTTCATCAAAAAATGTAACAAGGAGGCAGTTGTGCCTTTGATCCAGCACAGTTATGTGCTTCAGCAATTGCATTTCTGAAGTTCTGGTTAGAATGCAGCAGAAAGAAAATACTTCCTCTAGGCTGGAGGGTCTTCAGCCAACATCACCTGTAATCCGGGGGAACGTAACAAGAACTACTGTCAAAAACTGTGATCATCTGTGCCTTTCCTGTCAAAATGTTGACACTGTTCAAAGATTTCTAAAATGTTGAAATGTCCATGAACCTCACCACATATAATAGTTGGAGCAAAATTTGTATTGAACTGTAAGTTTTACAGTTAATTCTTGTTAACATTTAAAATGGGTGAAACAATATCTTTTTTAGTTATAAGAGTCATAGAGATGTACAGCACGGATACAGACCCTTCGGTCCAACTCATCCATGCTGACCAGTTATCCTAAACTAATCTCGTTCCATTTCCCAGCACTTGGCCCATATCCCTCTAACCCTTCCTATTTATGTACTCATCCAGATGCCTTTTAAATGTTGTAGTTGTAGTTGTACTAGCCTCCACCAATTCCTCTGAGAGCTCCCTCCATACATGCATCTGCCTGAAAAAGTTGCACCTTATGTCCTTTTTATATCTTTCCCCTCTCACCCCAAACCTATGTCTTCTAGCTCTGGACTCCCCACCTCAGGGAAAAATTTTTGTCTGTTTACCCTATCCATGCCCCACATGATTTTATAAATCTCGATAAGGTCACCCTTCAATCTTTGACATTCCAAGGGAAACAGCCCCCGCCTATTCAGCCTCTCCCTGTAGCTCAAACCCCCCCCCCCCCCCCCCCCCCCCCCCAACCCTGGCAACATGCTTGTAAATCTTTTCTGAATCCTTTCAAGTTTCACAACATCCTTCTGATAGGAAGGAGACCAGTATTGCACACACTATTGCAAAAGTGGCCTAATCCGTGTCCTGTACAGCCACAGCATGACCTCCTAACTCCGATACTCAATGCTCTGACCAATAAAGGAAAGCATACCAAACACCGCTTTTACTATCCTATCTACCTGCGACTCCACTTTCAAGGAGCTATGAACCTGCACTCCAAGGTCTCTGTTCAGCAACACTCCCGAGGACCTTACCATTAAGTATATAAGTCCTGCTGTGATTTGCCTTTCCAAAATACAGCATCTCACATTTATCTAAATTAAACTAGTTGATAATCTTAACATGCTGGAAATATCGACGTTTTCATTTTATGGCTTGGAGTTGTTTCCATGTTCCGTGTTTTGAATGTTTCAAGCAGCTGAACCTATCCAGGTTCTTCTGTTTTAGATTGCGTCATGTCATTAGTTGATGTCATTGGGCAGAAACTGAGAAATATTGATTCCTAATTGCGCAGAAATCCATGTTCCCAAAACCAAGGTTTAGATCAAAAGCTTTACATTTTGCAGTGCTTAATTTATCATGCACTCTTAAATTTGGAAAGGAAATTGGGAAAACAAAGAATCAACATGTTATGTTTGGAAGATGCTGACAGGGCAGTGCAGTTGTTTGAAAATAGTTCCTGATCCAGTCCCCAATGTAAACACAGTACAGTCAAGAATGGTCGAATACAATGGTAGTGGTTCTGCCCTCTTTAAAGGTCAAATATTGACGCATGTTGCTTGGCTGTGTGAGTTCCTTTGCACTTCCTCTTGTTTCTGGAGTTAAATGTTGATTATGTTGATTGCATTCACTATGTAATATCAGACATAAGATAGTAGTTAGCCATTCATGCCCTTCAAGTCTGTTGTACCATTCAATAAGATAAAGGCTGATCTTCCTCAGCTACATCCTACATTTCCTCTAGGCTGTGCACTTATGTAATTACTCCAAGATTCCTGCAATCTCTTTCTAGTGTATACTCTGTGAATGATCATTCACAACTTCTAAGGATTTGGTTTTCAAAATATTCACAGTCTCTCCTTCTCTCAGTCCAAAATGACTGACCCTTTATTCTGAGACGCAGAGCTGCCCTAAATCCCTAGTTGAAAAATTTCCATTCTGGTGAAACATCCTGCTAGCTGCTTATCCTGAAACTGTTGTACCTCAATAAAATAGCTGTCATTCTTCTGAAAACCCGAGGTGATGTAAATCTAGTCCACTCAGTCTCTCTCCATAAAACAATCCCCTCATCCTAGGGATTAACCTAATGTACCCTTGTCACATAGTCACCTTGACTATGACAAAGCTGAATCATTGTCATAGTCATAGAGATCTACAGCACAGAGAAAGGCCTTTCGATCCATCGCATCTGCGTTAGTAAAAACAACACCCAACTGTTCTAATCCTATTTTCCAGCATTTGACTCATAGCCTTGTATGCCTTAGCATCTCAAGTGGATACCTAAATATTACTTCAATGTTATGAGAGTTTCTGCCTCCACTATCTATACAGCTAGTGAGTTCCAGATGCAATAAGACATAGGAGCAGAAATTAGGTCTGCTGTGCCATTTAATTACTTTTGCGCTTTCTCCCCATAACCTTTGATCCCCTTGGCAATCAAGAACTTATGTATGTCTATTTTAAATATACTAAATGATCTGGCCTCCACAGCCTTCTGTGGCAATGAATTCCACACATTCCCCACTCTCTGGCTAAAGAAGTTTCTCCTCCTCTCCATTCTAAAGGATCTTCCCTTTTACTCTAAGGCTGTGCCCTCGCGTCCTTGTCTCTCCTGCCAATTGATACACCTTCCCAGCATACACTTTGTCCAGGCCATTCAGTATTCTGTAAATTTCAATCCAAACCCCCTCATCCTTCTAAACTCCATCGAGTATAGTCCCAGAGTCATCTCATGTTCCTCATACGTTAAGCCTTCCATTCCTGGAATCATTCTCATGAACCTCCTCTAAACCCACTCCAGGGGCGGTACATCTTTCCTGAGATCTGGGGCCCAAAATTGCTCTCGAGACTCTAAATGTCATCTGACCAGAGCCTTATAAATCATTCCTGCTTTTATATTCTTATCCTCTCAAGATGAATGACAACATTGTATTTGCCTTCCTAACTACTGAATCAACCTGCAAGTTTACTTCAAGAGAAACCTGGACTAGGGCTCCCAAGTCCCTTTGCACTTCAGATTTCTGAATTTTCTCCCCATTTAGAAAATAGTCCATGCATCACTTCTTCCGATCAAAGTGCATGACCTCACACTTTCTCATATCATATTTCATCTATCACCTTTTTACCCACTCTCCTAATCTGTCTAAATCTTTCTGTAGCTTCCCTGCCTCCTCAGTACTATCTGCCATCCATCTGTCTTTGTATCATCTACAAACTTAGCAAGAATATTCTCAGTTCCTTCATCCAGATTATTAATGTTTAAAGTGAAAGATTGTGGTCCCATCACTGAGTCTTGTGGAACACCACTAGTCACTGGCTTCCAACCTGAGAAGCAGCCTTTTATCCCCACTCTCTGCTTTCTGCCAAACAGCCAATCATCTATCCCTGCTACTACCTTGCCTCTAACACCATGGCCCTTATCTTACTCAGCAGCCTCTTATGCGGCACTTTATCAAAGGCATTCTGGAAATCCAGATAGATAATACCCAGTAACGTTTCTTGGTCTAACCTGCTCATTACCTCCTCAAAGAATTCTAACAGATTTGTCAGGCGTGACCTCCCCTTGGCAAAACCATGCTGACTTTGCCCTATTTTACTATGCACTTCCAAGTATTCAAAAATCTCATCCTTCACAATGGACTCCAAAATTTTACCAATGACTGAGGGTCAGGCTAATCGGCCTATAGTTTCCCGTTTTTTGCCTTACACTCTTCTTAAACATTAGCAATTTTCTAGTCCTCTGAGATCCTCCCTGACTCCAGTAATACCTGAACGATCACTATTAAGCCCCTCTGATCCCTGGTGCTTCCCAAAGTCCTATTTTTCTTCTTGTATACGCTTGTCTTATTGTCCTTGCTCAAGTGCATCACCTCTCATTTATCCAGACTGAATTCCATTTGCTACTGATCAGCCCATTTGACCAGCATTTCTGTATCATCTTATAATCTAAAGCTGTATTCCTCAGTAATTACCATCCCTCATTAATTTCTTGGAAAAAAGGACTGTGATCACCCTTCGCATGGAAGCAGTACATTAAGAAGAAAATGCTTACTTTTCAAGATCTATGGAATCAATAATTATTTTTAAGAAATTTGAAAACTAGCTTTAAGAATTTGTATCAGTTGTAAAGGAATCGATTGTAGTTTTATTCAATAATAAGGAATACTGGTTTACTTGGCCTGGAAGTAGTACTAACAGTAAGTAGGTTTAGGTCAGAAGCTATTTGGTCCTCAGACACACAGGAGAGCTGGAAGCAAAGGACCTGGAAAGTGATTAGTGCACTGACACAGATACAAAGAAGAAACAGAGCAGAAATAGCACAGAATTCTTGAGATGAGGAAGCAACTCACTCTTTGAAGCAGGCCAGTTTTTCTGTATGGCAGAAAGGGTGATGAGATCTTGAAAGCATTATGCAATCTGGTTAAAATGGCATTGGAGGGCTCTTGTGGTGTAGTGGTTGTGCCCTGCCTCTGAGTATGTTGATGAGAAAATATCTAAAATTGTCTCGAACATAGAAAGCTGTGTGATTAGCTCGGCAACACTAAACTGGTGGAGTGTTTTCACAGAAATGGCTGAACCACAAAGTGTGGTTATTTTGGTTGAGAACGAACTTGTGAAAGAAACACTATTGGTCCTGTCATAATGAGAGAGAGACAGAGCCAGAGTGCGATTGTACCTGTGAAACTCTAAGTTAAAATATCCTGTCAGGGAGGATTCCTGACCTACACTGCATGAATAAAGAACATTGTGCTATGGAGCTGTATAATGCCCATACATAGTCATAGAGATGTACAGTACGGAAACAGACTCTTCGGTCCAACTCATCCATGCTGACTAGATATCCAAAACTAATCTTGTCCTATTTAGATTGGATTAGATTAGATTAGATTCCCTATAGTGTGGAAACATGCCCTTCGGCCCAACAAGTCCAAACCGACCCTCCGAAAAGTAACTCACTCAGACCCATTTCCCTCTGACTAACACTCTGGGCAACTTAGCATGGCCAGTTCACCTGACCTGCACCTCTTTGGACTGTGGGAGGAAACCGGAGCACCTGGAGGAAACCCACTTGATCCATATCTCTCTCAACCCTTCCCATTCATATACAACACCAGATGCCTTTTAGATGTTATAGTTGTACCAGCCTCTACCACTTCCTGTGGCAGGTCACAGGAGGAGGAGAGGAAAGGTAAACATGTGTGCTGTGGAATCCCATTGAGCTAGCCAACCCTCACCCCTGACTGCACTGTTAGGTGCATATTGTTCATCAACCCTACCCCCCCCTCCCCAAATTGGTCATCCGCTCAGTTATTCACATAACTTCATTCGCTTCCCCAGTTGACCAAAGAGGAATAATTGACCAATGTTACCAAAGAGCAGTCTGTGAAGAGTATAGATCCCTGTAAAACACCAACTAACTATTTGGAGCATCTTGACCAAAGAGACAGTCACTTAGTAAAGTAGTTGAATTTTGTTTTGAGGAAGATTAAGGGTAGTGCAGTGGATGCTGTCTGCGTGGGTTTTCATCAGGCGTTTGTCAACTGCCCACACGCCAGACAGAGCATAAAAAAATTAAAACTCATGGGACATGGGTATGTAACAATGTGGGTCTATAGTTGGTTCAGAGATAGGAAATTAAGTGTAATGTTGGCAGATATGTTTGACTGGAAAGTGGTTCTAGTGATATTCCACAGGCCTCGATGCCATGCCCAAGAAAATACAAATGGCTCTCCTCAATCTGTTCTCATTCCCTCCTCCCTGCACCTTACTCTTATCCTGGCCCTCTTTGGCACAACTGTAAACTGTCAGCCTGCTCCCACTCTATGGTGGCCTGTCTTACCCCACTACCCACTCTGTGGCCTACTCAACAATCAACCCAACTTGACATGCATTTTCCCCCTCTAGTACTAAGGATGTAGTAGCAGGGCATTCAGAAAATCAGAATATAATTGATCAAAGTCAGCATGTTGTTTAATAAATTTATCTGAGTTATTTGAGGATGTAACAACACCAGAAATAAGAGCAGGAGTAGACTATGATGTCTGTTTGAGCCTATGCTGCAATCCAGTATGATTGTCTGCAACTTCACTTTTCCATTCACTCCCCAAATCCACTAAAGCCCAGTCTATTTGACTTTAAATATATTCGCTAATGGAGTTGGAGATTCCAAATTGCACTCTGAGTGAAGTCATTTCACCTCAACTCAAATCCCTAAGCTGCCACTGTGCCCTGTGTTTAGAAATCCCTGACCAGCAAAGATTTCTCAGCATTTGTCCCATTAAACCCTATTATAATTTTGTATATTACTAAGTGATTCTTCCACAGAATATAGGCCCAGTTTGTTCAGCCTCTCGTTCCCTGTGTATGAATGTTCATGCCATTTATATCAAGTGTCAGCAAAAATCACATTTTGAACACACTCCCTGCAAACTAAAAGAAAATACTTGTGTTGTAACTTTTTTGAATAAGCCAAGAGTCTGGGGAGCTTATTGTTCTCTGTTGCTTTATCCATGGCAATACCTTGATTGCTTGTTTGGCACCCCACCTACAACTTCCAACATTTTCATCCTTCACCAGTGATGCACAGAACCAGCAGTATGTACCGATATATCTAAGTAACTATAGGCCAATTAGATTAGATTAACATTTGTTGTTGGGAAAATGTTAGTCTATTAGGAAGGGCATAATAGCAGAGCATTTAAAAACCCCTAATACAATCAAGCAGAGTCAGCATAGCTTCATGAATAAGGGACCATGCCTGACAAATTTAAACCAGTTCTGTGAGAAAGTAACAGGCAGAGTAGATAAAGGAAAACCAGATGATATGATAGGTTTGGATTTCCATAGGACACTTGATAAGGTGCCATATACAAGGCTGCTTAATAACTTAAGTGCTCATTATGTTAGGGGTGGTATATTAATATGCTTAGAGAATTGGCTAACTAATAGAGTTGAGATAAAGTGGGTACCTTCAGGATGGGAATTTGTAATGAGTGGTCTAACCAGTGCCTTGTATAATTTTGGTAAGATTTTATACTATTTCATACTCCCTTTTCAATTAAAGGTCAACATTCCATTTACCTTCCTTATTACCTGGATAGGTAGAGTAGATTGAATGTGTACTCTTTGAAGTTTAGG
This sequence comes from Chiloscyllium plagiosum, assembly GCF_037043375.1. Taxonomy (NCBI): domain Eukaryota; kingdom Metazoa; phylum Chordata; class Chondrichthyes; order Orectolobiformes; family Hemiscylliidae; genus Chiloscyllium; species Chiloscyllium plagiosum. The sequence continues at coordinate 100,141,189 of NW_028270146.1, read as the reverse complement.
AAACTGAGAGAAGACCTTATTCAAGTAGTTCCTCTATAACACAGTGATTGATTGCTTTCTTGTGCAATCCCGTGTTATAGAAAAATTGCTCTTTAGAAATGGCGTTTAAAGTGTTAGTGATGTAATCGTGTTTAAGCCAACACGTGTTTTAAAAGTTTGTGCTTTCGAAACAGTGTCCCAATTTGTCAATCTCATTATAGCGAATTTGCGCTAATGAAGTGTGCATTATAGCAGAATGACCTGTACAAGATTTTTATTGGGCTTGACGTGGTAAATGCGGCAAGGCTGTTTCCCCTGTGCAAGTGTCTAGGACTAGACTGCATAATCTCAATGTACGGAGTTGCCCAATTAAGGTGAGAATGAGGAAGAATTTCTTTTCACAATCAATGGTAAACTGTGGAATTGTTCAGAGGGCTGTTGAGGCTGGGTCATTAAGTATGTTGAAGGCTGAGATAAACAGATTTTTAATCAGCAAGGGAATCTAAGGTTATGAGTGAAGTTGCAGATTATCAGTTTACGAGAACGAGGGTAGGTCTGATCAAGGACAGTAGTGGGAGACTGTGTATTGAGTTGGAAGAGATAGGAGAGGTCTTGAATGAGTACTTTTCTTCAGTATTTACGAATGAGAGGGACCGTATTGTTGAAGAGGAGAGTGTGAAACGGACTGGTAAGCTAGAGGAGATACTTGTTAGGAAGGAAGATGTGTTGGATATTTTGAACAACTTGAGGATAGACAAGTCCCCCGGGCCTGATGGGATATATCCTAGGATTATGTGGGAAGCAAGAGAGGAAATTGCAGAGCCATTGACAATGATCTTTTCATCTTCACTGTCAACGGGGGTGGTACCAGGGGACTGGAGAGTGGCGAATGTTGTGCCCCTGTTCAAAAAAGGGAATAGGGATAACCCTGGGAATTACAGGCCAGTTAGTCTTACTTCGGTGGTAGGCAAAGTAATGGAAAGGGTACTGAGGGATAGGATTTATGAGTATCTGGAAAGGCACTGCTTGATTAGGGACAGCCAGCACGGATTTGTGAAGGGTAGGTCTTGCCTTACAAGTCTTATTGAATTCTTTGAGGAGGTGACCAATCATGTGGATGAGGGTAGAGCAGTGGATGTAGTATACATGGATTTTAGTAAGGCATTTGATAAGGTTCCCCATGGTAGGCTTATGCGGAAAGTCAGGAGGCATGGGATAGAGGGAAATTTGGCCAATTGGATAGAAAACTGGCTAACCGGTCGAAGTCAGAGAGTGGTGGTAGATGGTAAATATTCAGCCTGGAGCCCAGTTACAAGTGGAGTTCCGCAGGGATCAGTTCTGGGTCCTCTGCTGTTCGTAATTTTTATTAATGACTTGGATGAGGGAGTCGAAGGGTGGGTCAGTAAATTTGCAGATGATACGAAGATTGGTGGAGTTGTGGATAGTGAGGAGGGCTGTTGTCGGCTGCAAAGGGACTTAGATATGATGCAGAGCTGGGCTGAGGAGTGGCAGATGGAGTTCAACCCTGCCAAGTGTGAGGTTGTCCATTTTGGAAAGACAAATAAGAATGCGGAATACAGGGTTAACGATAGGGTTCTTAGTGAGGTGGAGGAACAGAGGGATCTTGGGGTCTATGTTCATAGATCTTTGAAAGTTGCCACTCAGGTGGATAGAGCTTGTAAGAAGGTCTATGTTGTATTAGCGTTCATTAGCAGAGGGATTGAATTCGAGTCGTGAAGTGATGTTGCAACTGTACAGGACTTTGGTTAGGCCACATTTGGAGTACTGTGTACAGTTCTGGTCGCCTCACTTTAGGAAAGATGTGGAAGCTTTGGAGAGGGTGCAGAGAAGATTTACCAGGATGTTGCCTGGAATGGAGAATAGGTCGTACGAGGATAGGTTGAGAATGCTAGGCCTTTTCTCGTTGGAACGGCGAAGGATGAGGGGTGACTTTATAGAGATTTATAAGATGATCAGAGGAATAGATAGAGTAGACAGTCAGAAACTTTTTCCCCCGGGTACAACAGAGTGTTACAAGGGGACATAAATTTAAGGTGAAGGGTGGAAGGTATAGGGGAGATGTCAGGGGTGGGTTCTTTACCCAGAGAGTGGTGGGGGCATGGAATGCGCTGCCTGTGGGAGTGGTAGAGTCAGAATCTTTGGTGACCTTTTAAGCGGCAATTGGATAGGTACATGGATGGGTGCTTAAGCTAGGACAAATGTTCGGCACAACATCATGGGCCGAAGGGCCTGTTCTGTGCTGTATTGTTCTATGTTCTATCAGATCAACCATAATCTTATTGAATGGCGTGGCAGACTCGATAGGCTGAATGGACTACTTCAATTTCCGCATCTTCTGGTCTTGTGGTGCTATCTACAGAGTTCCCTGCAGAAACTTCCCAAAGCTTCTCTAACAGCATCTTCCAAACTGTGAAAAAGGACAGATTAGGAGATACATGGAAACTTTGTCATTAACAAGCTTCTCTTCAAGCCCCCCACAATCCTGACTTAGAATAAATTCACTGTTCCTTCCTTGGTGTACCAAAATTCCTTCATTCCTAGCAGCCTGCACTATAAGGATTGAAACAGCTAGAAAAAGGCAGCTCACCACAAACTCCCAGAGCAATTAGGGATGGAAATGCAGGTCCAGCCAGCGATGCACGTCCATGAATTAGTTACAAAGAAACAAAGTCAACTTTTTTTTCCAGCAGTAGAAGTCATTGTGACCATTTGAAACCAATAGCTTTTGCATTTAATGTGGTGAGAGCAAGGTTAGATGCTTCAGGATGTCTCTATTTTCAGCAAGATTCAATTCTGTACTACTGAATAAATGTTGAGGAAAGATCGCAAGTCTGACCAATATGTTGACTTTATGGCAAAAGTGTATGACTTCTATCTATTTGTGTTTCCAAAAGTGAAACTGGAGTCCTGAAAATGTTTTAGAAGTGCATTTTAGATTAGATATTTCATTGGTTCCTTCCTCAAATTTCTACCATTGTGGGAGTTCCAGTGGGTATAATTCTATACTGGAGATGCCAATGTATTATCTGAGAGAACAGTGTAAAGGTGTAAACCTGGTCAGAAAACTCTCACCCATATAAGTCCAAGAAGTTGTATATATGTATAATACATTAGATGTCCACCACCAACAGGCTATTTGGCCCAGTTAATTCATTCTGGCATTCATGTTTTCCATCTCTCCTCATCCACACTGATCAGCTCCTGTTCCTCTTTCTCTTTTTTTTAAAATTTTCTTTTTTAAAAACAGTTAAAAGTGACTCCTTAGAACCACAATCATCAAAACTATCCAGTGCTTTACTGAGTAGATGATGCTTGGAGAAATGCACGGTCGTAAGTGGGCATCAAGTTCTGTAGTACATTGACCAGAGAATGAAAAGACTGGCATTTGGGCCTGATGTGATTTTTGCTGCTGTTTGATGTTTAACTTTTTTCCCTTTTTGCTTCGGCAGGAGATGCTGCTGTCCTGTGACTTCAGCAAGTTTCATACCCTGAAACCCAAAATGCTGGAGTCTGTGGATGAAATGTTGGCCAACCACATCGCTGACTTGATGAACCTGATCCGACAAGAAGAGGCGAGCAAGCCAGCACAGGCTGTGACTGGCGGCGCGTTTGATGGCAACATGAACGGACCCTTTAACGAAGGGTATGGTGAAGGTGCTGGAGCGGGCATAGATGAAAGTGAGTGGATTGTGGCAAGGGAGAAGTCAAAGTATGATGAAATTTTCTACATGCTCTCACCAATTAATGGCAAAATCAGCGGGAACAATGCAAAGAAAGAAATGGTGAAGTCTAAATTGCCAAACACTGTGTTGGGGAAGATCTGGAAACTGGCTGACTACGATCGGGATGGAATGCTGGACGATGAAGAATTCGCTCTGGCCTGTCACCTGATTAAGATAAAGCTCGAAGGATATGATTTGCCTGGTGAATTGCCAGGGCACCTCATACCTCCATCCCAGAGAAAGAACTGAATCAATTTAACATTTTAAAGTAGAGACAAATTGATGGATGGATGGCAGAAGAGCCCATCCATTAATTCTGGGGGAGGATGGTAAAGTAGATTTGAGTATACAAGATCTATTTTCTATACAATATAAATCTAAGATAGCCACTTAACTGTATTTGCTAAATCACATTCTGGTGCATAATAACTGAAAGATATAAAATATTAATGGGTCTCCCTGCAGTTTCTGATACTTCCCCAGAGTGCGACCCAGTGCTGTTGCTGAAACGTCTGACTAATATGACTGAGCAGTTCTCCATAAACTCCATGTTTTTGCACTGTCCTAACTGGATGCGGATGTGCAGAGACCTTTCCACTCCTCCCCTCATATCTGCCCCTCCATCAGCTTGTTTTCTGGGTGGCTGAGCAGTCTTGATCTGGTACATGAGAGCAAGGTGTGAGAGCTTTCTGCTCCTAAACAGGCTGTGAGCACCCTGATGGTAACTGTACACTGCCCTGTCAGTTCATTGTTTGTCAAAGCCTTCACTCCTTATGTAAAGCATTTCATGCCCATGATCTGGCAGCTGACTACAGGTAGGGAAAACACTCAGTGGAAACTTGGGAGTGTGTCACTTCACTACTTCAAGCCAGTCCCTTAGGCTTGAACCTTTTGGGCATGTGATCACTGCAGTTCTAGGTGAGACCATTAACAAGTGCTAAACTTGTAGCTGCTGTCAAGAGATAAAGGTGGCATCAGCATAAAATGCAGAAGGAGTTATTTATTAACTTATCTTTTAAAATTTTATATTTTAAACAAATATTCTGCTGACCAAATTTTTTTTCTCTCCTGGCCTCCGATATTTTGTTTGGCAGAGACACAGTTAAGAGTTAGGGAGAGGAAAGTTTCATGCATGGTCAGTCATTGAGGCATTGGCTTCAACTAGTGAGTAGCAAAAATACAACCAGAGGGAGGGCAAGCCTTGAATCCTTGTGTTCTGTGCTGCAGTGTGACATTGTGAACTGTGAAATGGAAAGTTAACTTCACAGGACTGAAGGGCCTGAATTCTCTTGAACTGAGTCAGAAATAAGCATTCCAAATCATGGTGGTTCAGTTCAGAGTCTTGACCAGAACAAAATGGGCAGACCAAACATCGTCTTGTATAAGTCGCACAAAAGTAGATGCGCTGCTTGCACAATAAAGCCTTCTCTTGCTTTCCTTGTTGCAGTGCCTCATGCTGACCTGCTTTGGAGATTGATCTTGTGTTGGAAATCCTGTGCTGTAGCACAGGCTCCTTGTAGTAGCAATAGTATTATTCACCACCTTAAACAACAGCCACAATCTGCATTTATCATGTTGTGGAGGTGCCAGTGTTAGACTGGAGTGGACAAAGTCAGAAGTCACATGACACCAGGTTGTAGTCCTACAGATTTATTTTAAATCACAAGCTTTTGGATCAGTCCTCCATCACGTGTGAAGGAGCAGTGATCCAAAAATTTGTGATTTCAAATAAACCCGCTGGACTATAACCTGGTATTGTGATTTTTAAGGTGTAGGTGCAATATCTTACACTAGGATGAAATTGCCAGTGGAGTTATATAAGGATATATTTGCTTCCAAGACACCTCCCTGCACTTTTAAAACTGAGGTAATGTTATCAGAGCCATAAGAGATGTTGATAATTGTTCAGCAGCATCTGATGCTGTGGGTTTATTGAAAATTAGTTTGATCTGAGAGGTTGCCCATGCACTCATTCTTCTCTCAGTTATGCAGACATAAGAACTTTTATTCTTATTCAATCAGGTTCAATCATTATTAGAGTTGCTTGAGTCTTGTTCAATTGGGGAAAAGAGCCATTGGGAACATGGCAGGTATTTGTGAAACTGCATTGTTATTTGAAACGTCGAGAGACAAAATCAGGCATCAGCTGGCATGAAAGAAACTCAGTTCAAATAATGAAAAGTTACGCTGAAGTGTTGGCATAGTTGACATTTTGTCAAAGGTCAGAAGAATTACCCTGTGTGCAGAATGTGTGCATGCCTGTCCTTTTAGCATTCTTCCTAACTCTGCATCATTTTGCACATTTAAATAACATGTACAAATGAAGTGTAACTTTCTTGATCTTCTGTAATTTCTTAACAGGGTGAAGTTCTGAAAATCGTAATCTGAAAGCTGATGAGATGATATTGGTTAATGCATCGTATTGCAAGTCACTTTACAGCCAGAGCTTTTAGGAAAGGTTCCATTTTTAAACTCAGCTGCTTCAGTGCAATAGAGGGACACACCTGATTTAGGTCAGTTCCATTTAGTGCTGATGCCACAGATGAGCCTTGTTTTATCTTGCCCTGTTTATGAAGTGCTGATAATTAAGCATATTTCTATTTACTCAGCCCATTGAGAGAGTTTCAGGGAAATATTAAATGTGACAACTGAACTTGGGGGTGCTGTGAATACTTCAGTGATGAAATGTTGGAAGGTGCCACTCCAAACTTGTTTGCAATTCTTTATAGCAATGGTGCCAATGAGCTTTTATTGAGGAATGACAATATCATAACAAGAGATCCTAGGTGTGTAATGATAGTGTCTGGTCCTGGGAGATGGGTCCTGGATATGGCTGCAGACAGTATCTTTAGCCTGTTAAAAATGATCTCGCACAACACTGTTGAGCAACACACTGTCCACTTACCTAGTAATAGTACGTAACTCCCAAAGTAGTTGTTAGTGCATAGAGTCATACAGCTGCTGAAACAAATGCTTTGGTTCAAACTGTCCATGCTGACCATGTTCCCAAACTAAACCAGTCTCACCTACCTACATTTGGCCCATATCCCTCCAAACTTTTCCTGTTCATGAACTTATCCAAATATCTTTTAAATGTTATAACTTAACTGTGTCCACTACTTTCGCTGACAATTCTTTCCACACACAATCCACTCTGTGTATAAATGTTGTCCCTCATGTCCTCCTTGAATCATTCTCCTCTCTTTCAAAATATGCCCCCCATTCTAGGAAAAAGACCTTTGTCATTCACCTCATCTATGTCCCTTATGCTTCTTAAAACCTCAATAAAGTCACCCCTCCTCCTCCTCCTCCTCCTCCTATGCTCCAGTGGAAAAAAAAGTCACATTCTTTCCAGTCTATTTTTATATCTCAAACCTTCCATTGCTGGCAAGATCCTGGTAAATCTTTTCTGAACCCTCTCCAGCTTACTAATATACCTCTTATAACAGGGTGGCCAGAACAGCGCACAGCACTCCAGAAGAGGCCTCATCAACATCATGCATGACATCAACATAACATTCAACTCCTATATTCAAAGGTCTGAGCAAGTGCGCTAAGTGCCTTCTTAACCACCCTGTCTACCTGTGATGCAAATTTCAAAGAATTATGTACCTGAATCCCTAGGTGTCTGTTTTCGATAACACTACCTAGGGACCTACCATTAATTGTATAAGCCCTGTCCTTGTTTGTATTGCCAAAATACAATACCTCACATTTATCTAAATTAAACACTATCTGCCACTCCTCAGCCTATTAACCCTCGCAATTCGAATTTTATTGACGGGTAGTTTTGGTTATTTCTATCTGATAAATGTGAAGAATTTAAAGTTAAGTATATTTGCTCAATTATGACAATTTTTCTTTTTTGAAGTGAGTATGTTTATTTTAAGGCTGATCCACTGGCTGCACCTCTTGACATTAGCCCGCCTGTATGTTACAGCAGCATGTTGCAGTCCTTTCGATGGCTTGGAACAAATACCATTGCTTCGCGTAAATCTCTCAAACAAATATAGCCTCCTATCCGTTTTTGCTGTCCTGTGTAATTCTGTTTGTATCACTGGATTTCAAGTATGTATAATCCTGTTGTACAGTTTTCCTGCCTATCTAAGCCGTTTTCAAATGACAGGCTCTGACAGCTCAGAGCTCAAAGCTACCCATTTCCTAAACTTCGAACATGCAGAGAACTTGTTTCTCAAGAACAGAATAAAGCACATAGCTGCTGCCATCTAGAGGCAATATAATGATTGTAATATTGTCTCAGTTGAGTGGAAATGTCTTTTGCCTGCTTGCTGGCAGACTTGTCCTGGGAACAAGCATTCTAAAACAGTAGTCTTTCAATTCACTGTCTACTTGTGAATCCACAGTGTAGATCCTCAAATAGCTGCCATTGAAGCTACTTGATTAATCTTTGTTAGTAGAAATAGATCTCATGAATGCAAACCTTTTCGTGTATAATATATGCAGAAATTAATTGTGAGGAATAACAGGAGACTGCAATGAATTTACAGCCTAGCTCTCCCTTTCGACTGGAAGAAAAGTCTTAAATGGAATCTAGTAATGAATCCTGTCTGAGAATCCAGAGTTCTGGCACCTTGATAATTCCTGATGTTTTACAGGCAAGTGAAAATTGAAAAAGCTGCATGTTGACACTGTTCAAATTATTTCAGTTTCTCTCTGCGGGATGAGAGATTGTTCACCTCTGCACCTAAATTTGGATATGATTACTTAGTTCAAATGGGAATTACTATTATGAAAAATTGTTATAAAAGCTGGAATTCCAAATAAGAGTAAAAATTGGCAATGCTTGGCAGGTCTGATAGCAAATGTAGTTAGAGAAAAATGGGGTTAACATTTCAGATTGATGACCTTTCATCAGAACTGGGAAAGCGAGAAATGTGATAGGTTATCAACAAAGGGTGGCGTGTGAGAATAAACAGAATTGAGGAACTTCAGCCTTCAGTATTGCTTATATGAAAGGCAACATTTTGCGATTGTCCCAATGAGTGCAAAATACAAAACTTTGACAAAAAGTGTCTTTTTTTTTGTTTCAGCAGTACTTGTTCTGTGCTACCAAACAACTATTTGAACTTCAGGCTGTTGTTCCTCAGAGTCAAAGGTTTCAGATTTGCAGTCTTTTACTGGAACTCTGGTCACAGACCTGAAACGTTAACTCTGTTTCTCGCTCCACAGATGCTGTCAACTTGTTTTTTTTATTTTATATGTTGATCTGGATATTTATTCCCCCAGTGAATGGAATGTCTCTATTCTGCAAAGAAGCTGGCATCTTGACACTGCAGCTCATTGCTGAACCACATTGCTTGAATGTTTGTAATATTCCATACGAAGCAATGAATCAGAAACTGTTACAATGTGCAAGTTAGAGAGGTTGGTGGTGTGGGCGCTGTGTGAATGCTAGTTGTGAGTTTTCAAGTGAAGAATGAGCCTTCTGATGGGTGGCTCATTGAATTTTTCACTGTTACTGACCTTGGACAGCAACCAAATCTGCCACCTAACTGAGAATTAAACAAAACCCCCTCTAACCGTCTGATGGTCTCAGTTGAGAAGTACCAAATATCAAAAATATATTTACGACAGATGTGGTTGACTAGAGGCTGGACCTCATTGACTCTGACATTAACTTAATTTTTATCAATAAACTGTTGTCAGAATGTCGGTCACAAACTGAAAGGGGGAATAAATATTGAAGATAATGGAAACAATAAACAAAACACATACATATTTGTAAAATAAAAGTATTGAGATCCTGTGAGGGTTACAAGCAAAAGTAAATGGTTCACATCCATCGAAGTAACCTTATTTCAAGCATGAGTGCTGCATCCTGTTACAGCTAAACCTCTTGGATAATGAAATAATATTTATATCAGCCTTTTCGCCCCTCAAGTGGATGCATAATCCTCTGACAGATTACTTGCATGACTTGTATTTCACCTTAATTTAGTTATTTTATCATTTACGGTTACTAATAGAGATGTCAGGTGTTTCATCCATCAACACATCTCTGAATTTCCCCTCTCGTTGATCATGAGGGAAAAGGATAGTGCTTTCTGTGAAATGAAATTTAAAGGGATGTATTAGTAACAGTTATAAGGTTCTTTTTATAGTCCAATGAGCATTGAAACTAAACGCTGAAGTTTGAAAATTGCTTTAATAAGAGGATTGTTAATGTGACAGTTACACTGAACACAGCTAATGATGAAATTCCTTTGTATCCAAGCTGAGATCTGTTAAAGCTTGTTTTGCTGTTGCATTTGATGTTTAACTGCAACTACCTACAGTGTTTTCAGTAACCCAGCAATACATCCTCCTGTATTTTCTGCATAGCCTGCGTTCCCCTCTTTTTGATGTCCAGTTGGCTGTGCGACTCTGTTTTCTGTTCAGCTACAGGTCTGTCTTTTTTTGGGATGGTTGTTCACCAGGCTTTCAGTTTGAGATGTTGGTGAACTAACTTTCGGATGCTGTTAATTCAAGTAAGTTTTCCTACTCTAAGGCTTGAAAATATTGAGCTATCTTTATTGTTGATCCTTGGCACTGTGCTCCTGTTCTTAATGACTGGGGAAGAGGTGAGGGGAATGGTGGGGGGGTGTCCTCTTATTCAGTGGCACTCTGATGCCTGAGGGACACAGCTTTGGTTAAGGAGGTTGAATTTCACCCACCTTGCTCTTGCTGCTGAGACCATGCTCCCATCACTCGCTGGGGTCCCTCTTCAATCGGAGACCTAGGATGGATGGCATACCAGCAGCAGCCACTGGCATTCCAGTTATTAAGTGCTGAAGAGCTTTTGCTGGGTAGGACATGCAAGCGCTGGGTCCTAAATCCAAGGGAGGAGGCTGGTGAAGTAGCTGAGGGACACAGTATGAGATGGCTGTTTCCAAAAAGAGCTGGTGTGGTGTTTTAAGACCCGCCGGTCAACAGCTGAGACCCTGCCTTCTCCCTTCCTGTCACAAGGATCTGTCACTGTCAGACTGTGCTTTACAACTAAATTTTTCTGTTTGTTTAGCATTTATGTGATTTTTCATATAAATGGTGGAGTATGAAAAATTCATGTTTGTTGTGAGAACCTTGCATATTGTATCAATTGTACCAATCACACTTAATACTTTAAAGAAATTGACTCATTTCATATGCCTCCCATCTACTTTAATTGTACTTTTGAAATCTTGTTTCAAAAAAGCAATGAGCAGAAAAGAGGTGGACTACAGAGCTGCCAAATTTTATCTCCCACTGCTTGGGCTCTGTGCCACTGTCACAACTACACACCATCCTTGAGGAGAACTTTCAGCAAATATGAATGATGAGGGTGTGATGAGCACTACGTTGCCCTGCTCAGACTCTAACCGAGTGGTTTACACTAGATAGGTATTTTTGTATGCTGGAGGAAGCCGCTCAGGTGATATGCTGTAGGTTAGTGAGCATCGTACTTCTATCAGCTTCTGGGGGATTGCAGTGAATTGAAACCATTCCAGGTGTACTGGACAAGTTTGTGTTGTGCACGTCCAGCACAGATAGGTTGATCCTGTCCCTCTTACCTGAGAGATTTGCAGCCTGTTACAGAGCAGCATCAGCAGAAGACGCAGCCAAAATAAAAAAAGATTGATCTCTTGTCATTATCTATGTTGGCAAGCTGAACAGATTCATTACATAGGGAAAGGGAAAGAAGATGACTGACAAATCCACTGTTGTTGTATTCTTACTGTTTAAACTTACAAAATGAAGTACTGCTACAGAGGTTTTTCCAAAGTGCCTTCTGAAAATGTAAGAGACATGCCAATATATATTTTTTGTTTGTGACAGACCAGTGGATTTTATTGCAAATGAGGGACTTTGATCAGCTGTCAAACCTGTTCTGTTTCTGCAGTTTTCTTTCTGGGGCTGTTAACTTGTCAATGTATTTAGTATTACACTGTATATTTTTGGACAAAACTGTAGCTCGGCACATTGACGTGAGAATATACTGTTCAAAAGTATTCCTTAGGACTGTTTCTGATGGATTGTTACTGCATGTACCAACCTTGGAAAAGTCACAAACTTAACTGGCTTATCTCAGATGTGCCCAAGTATTAGGCAACTCTGGATAGTTTATGAATGTAACTTCAAAGTGATACTAGAAATGTATTTAAAAACCTGCTTCTGCTTTATATACAACTCTTAAACTTGAATCCTGGACCGAGACTTTAAACATGGCTTATCTATTTTTTTCTTTCAATTATTCCTATATTTGAGCAGATAGAATGATGTTACAGTTTTAAAATTGTTAGATTTGCAACTTCACTGTAAAATTGCATTAGAAAATTCTCTGAATAAAATAAAATTTTAATTTCTAGCTTAGTGTGACTTTCTTTGAATTGTTGTGATTACATTCTTGTGTCACCTCTATGCATGCATAATCTTTGAGGTGGGAAAGTGAATGATCAGGGAAAATGGACACTGTGGAGAGATTAAGCATCTTGCCCTGTGGCTTTGTAACGCATCTAAGTGCAGTTCAATAGGAAAATTTCAATAGCTCATTTATATTCTGCTTGGCATCTCCATTGTACCAGGTAACACCACTTCAAGCTTGTTAATTGTGTAGTCAAAATGCAGCCAACATGTGGGTGTTGGCTGTGGTGAAGCTGAGAGTCTGGCTTATCATGAGTGGGATTCTCTTGGTTCATATGAGTGCTGTCCTCCTGAGCAGAGCTGAGATTTCCCCCAGTGGAATTCTACAGACCTTGGAAGTCTACATCAAACCTGGAACTGTTTCCTGAGGTCCAAAGATCACCTTGGTTAATTTATCTCATTATATTGACCAAACTGTGACATTTGATCTTATGCAGCCTCGGGAATGATGCTTACCTGAGAGTTGAAAATTCCTGTTTGGATTAAATGAGGGTTTTGCTGAGAGGTATGAAGCTGTATGAAGAACTGAGATTATGGAAAAAGATGCAATAATCATCAGGTGTTTGGTGCTTCCTGTATTTCTTAGATTGTGCAGCTTTATGCACCACCTTCCCCAGTTGTGGCAATGCAAACTCTAACAAGGGGCAAAAAAGAAGCAAAGACAGTTGTGGACAATTTTTGAGGAAAAAAATCAGGAAGCCAGTGTTCACATAAGGAATCTCCAGAATAACATAGGAGAAAATAATTCAATGCAGAGTGCCTTTATTCCAAATTTATCCTGGAAACCCTCTGAGAAAGTGTACCAAACTAATGGAAAGAATAAATTTGTGTTTGCACAATTTCTTTCAAAATCTCAGGATGCCCCAAAATACTTTATCGTGAATGAAGAGCTTCTGAAGTGCAGTCACTTTCATAAAGTAGAAAGTAGAAGAGCCAATTTACATACAGTGTAATCTGTTACAGTGAGGGAGTAATTGGAGAATGTTTTGTTTTGCTTTGCTTGTTTCCTCACAGTAAACACTTCAATAAGCATTAATCGAGAAAAAGAATAGGTACAATGGGCACTCATTCCTTAGAGGATGAGACCGGTGATTTTAATAATGAGAATCTAGGAAATGGAAGAAGATTTTTAAAATCATCTTAATAACAGAAGACACAAGAAGTAAACCAAGCATATTTAAGGTTAAGAGGCAAAAGGGAGAGATGAACTTAATGCAAACATAGCCATTAGAAAACATCCTATAAGACTTGAGCTTGACAACTTGTGTGGACCTAATGGCCTGCACCCTAGGGTCGTAAGGAAGTACAATTACAGACAGTGAATACATTACTGTAATCTACCAACATTCCTTAGATACTGGAAAGGTTCTAATAGATTTGAAAAGTGCAAAAGTGACACCACTGTTCAAGAAAAGAGAGAGATGGAACATATGTCATTGGGAAAATGCTAGAATCCATGGTTAAATAGCATTTAGAATATTACAATATAATCAGCAGAGTCACATTTATACGGATTTTATTTGGAAATACATAGTGGTGGGGGTGGGGGGGGGGAAAGGAAATGCTGGTTTGAACTACTTTGTTGAGAATCGACCAGTTTTATTTTGTTGTAACTTGACGCAAAAGATGGAACAGCATGGTGTTCTTTTTGTGGCACTGGATTTGATACTTTGTACTGGCAATTGATGTCTTTGGGGGGAAAAAAAAGTAACTACCCAGCAAAAGAGTTTAGATTGGTTTAAAGTAACAATTTGGCACTGAACTGAGAGAGAGAAAACAATTTAGATACAGATCTGTAAAAAGCCTGCAGTAAGTGAAATCACTGTCTCTTTAATTGGAAAATAAATAACACTTAAAGACTTTGCAAAGGGAAACTTCTAAATCAGGCTAAAGACCTGGGTCAATTGATCGGCTACTGACTGAGAACACCAAACGTCAAAAAAAGAGAATTGAGAGATAAGCTACTTAATTCTACCCACTTTGGCTTAGATTTTGATCCACAGATATTTTCTGCCTATATTTTCCAACCATAAGGTTCCTAAAAAGAGTGTTATGACCACCTGCCCATCCTTTGAATGAATTTATATGTGTTGGATTTAAAGGACAGAATTATTTAAGTTTGCATTAGTAATTACTAACTTGTTTTTAGAATGTGAGAGGGCAATTTTATAAATGTTTTTGTTTTATTGTTCATTGATGGAACCTGGTGTGTCCTTTATCTTGGACAGTGCTCACAGCCAGGCATTGACTGTCTTAGAAATTAAATTTCACACTTTACTGTTAGAGTAGTGGGGCTTGACTTCCAGCACACCAATTCCACTCTGGTCATGATAACATGGTATACTGAAAGTGTATAATTTTGGTCTGTCACTTAAGGAAAAATATGCTTGTGTTGAAAACAATTCAGAGAATGTTTGTTTGTTTGGTTAATTCCTGCGATGAAGCTTTTTTTATTGTTGAAAGATTGAGAGTGTTGGGTCTATACTTACGAGGGTTTAGGAGATTAAAAAGCGAACTTATTGAAACAAATTTCTGAGGGGGCTTGACAAGGTAGAAGCTGAGGGGATATTTTATTTGTGGGGTAATCTAAAACTAGGACTGAAAAGTTTAAAAAAATAAGGTGCCCCTTGTTTAAAAAGTAGATAAGGAGGAATTTCATCCCTCAGTGTATCTAAAGTTTAGAATTCCCTATCACATGGATCAATACAGGTTGGGTCACTGAATTAATTCATTGTTGAGTGAAATGGATTTTTGATTAACAAGGAATTAAAGGTTATGGATGGTCAGACAGGAATGTAGATTTGAGACTGCAATTGGATTAGCCATGATGTTATTGAATGGCAGAACAGGGTTGAAAAACTGAATAGTTTACTCCCATTCCTGTTTCATATGTTCTTGTTCCTCAGCTTAAGTGACTAAAACTTGGTTATTGATCAGGACAGCAGCAAAATTCTCCCCTACTCATGTTTAAAACCACATCTAGGGATTTTTTTTTTACACCCACCTAGTGGGTAGACTGTTTAATTGATCATCTGAGGAAAGTGCATCAAAGTGTCAGCCTTGATTTTGTATTCAGCTCTTTAGAAGTGGACTTGATCCCATGTTCCTCTGACTCCGAGAATCCTACCAGGATGTAACATTCATCATAGTATGAAATGATTCTGCCCAAAGCAATTTCACATACTCACTTTGCACTTGTTGGATTTAGACCCAAATACCAAAGTGCAGTGTGGTCATCCATTATGTACTACCTGCCTTTTCTACCTATCGCTTGTACTTTAAATTACTTTCCCAGTTTGTTGCCTGATAACTTGCTACATCATCTGTTAGTCACCAAAATCTGTCATCTTTAGGAGAGCTGAGAAATGATTATGATAAAATCAACCTTTGCCTTCTGGAGTATAATCTGAGCACTTTATTGCCCATTAGAGCCAAGCTATTCTCAGCCTTATCTACACATAAGGAATTTTTATAAGTTCTCATGATTCCTGGCATTCATCAACCTTTTGATCATAGGAGAGTTTCCTTGTTGGGCGTGGAGAGCATTTAGTTGGCATGTGATTCCTTAGTTTTGACCTGGGAAAATATGACAGAGTTAGAGTTGTACAGTATAGAAACAGATCCTTTAGTCCAACTCGTCCATGCTGATCAGATATCCTAAATTAATCTAGACCTATTTGGCAGAGCGGTAATAGCATAAATTCTGCTATGTGTGCCTGTCTGCTTCCCTCCACTTCACCTGATGAAGGTGCAGCGTTCCAAAAGCTTGTGATTTCAAATAAGTCTGTTGGACTATAACCTGGTGCCTTGTGACTTCTGATTTTGTCCATCAGAGTCCAACACTGCCACCTCCACATCATGGCTTTTAAATGTGTAATTACCTTGAAAGTCCAGGGAAACAACAGCTTTAAATCAAACTTTCACAGATAAAATGCACACATCAATCAGTCTCACTCATAAGTTGCTATACTACCAAACAGACTGGAGTGAATTATACAGAAACATACTGCCCATTGTTTTTGAGCTGGATTTTTTAATCCCACTTTGCTGTCTGTTTTTGATTTCTTCCCTTCCAATATATGTCAAACTCTATTTAAGAAGTTATAGTTAACCTTTGGGTCCTATTGGTCAGAATTTATCGGGTCAGGTGGAAATGAGCTGTGATTGCAATCAAATAAGCTGTTATTATTTTGAACAGCAGAGCAGGTTAGAATGGCCAAATAGCTGTCTCCTGCTCCAAATTTGTGTGCTAATTTCCTGCTTCTAATCTGTCTCCACTACACTTTCAAGCAGTGTATTTGAGACCATGCCTATTCTGAGAAACAGCAGCTAATAATCACCGAACTGCTATCAAATCACTGTGTGATTTGAATTGTGGGGCACACGCACATAAAAACTCAACACCCCCATCACAAATCCAGCAATGGAGGCCCCGGTTTTTGTTTTTCCCTCAAAACAGTGGACAGCACTTAAGTGAATGTACGCAAAGCATAGGCAATGCTGCTGCCTGCTGCATAGGTGAAAGATGAGGGGCCATCCAAAATGCCATTGTGGCTGAGAGTCCCAGACCGTGGAATGCAGCGCACCAATCTGTCCATTAAGATCTACTAGGAGAAGGCACCTTGTTTTCTACTGGGTATTTCAGGAGGCCGTTGATAGATAAATTATACGGTTATAAGGTTTTCCTTTTTGTTAACTCACGGGATGTGGGTGTGGTTGGCTGGCCAGCATTTATTGCCTGTCTCTAGTTGCACTTGAGGAAGTGATGGTGAACTGCCTTCATTAGCCATTGCAGTGTATATGCTGTAGGTAGACTTCGGAGGCCATTCCAAGATTTGACCATGTGATAGTGAAGGAATGGTAATATATTTCCAAGTAAGGTTGGTGAGTGGCTTGGAAGGCAACTTGCAGGTGATGTGTTTCCATGTATCTGCAGCCCTTGTTCTTCTAGATGGAAGTAATTGTCAGTTTGGAAGATGCTGTCAAAGGATCTTTGGTGAATTTCTGCAGTGCATCTTGTAGAGAGTACACACTCCTACTACTGAGTGTCGGTGGTGGAGGGAGTGGATGTTTGTGGATGCGGTGCCAATCAAGTGGACTACTTTGTCCTGGATGATGTCAAGCTTCTTGTGTTGTTAGAGCTGCACTCATCCAGGGAGGTGAGGAGTATTCCATCACACTCCTGACTTGTGACTTGTAGATGATGGACAGACTTGGGGAGTCGGGAGGTGAGTTACTTGCTGCAATATTCCTAGCCTGTGACCTGCTCTTGTAGCCACTGTGTTCATGTGGTGAGTCCAGTTGACAGTTGATCGTGGGAAATTCAGAAATGGTCACACCATTGAATGTCAAGGGGTGGTGATTACATTGTCTGTTGTTGTGTGGCATGAATGTTATTTGCCATTTGTCACCCAAAACCTGGATTTTGTTGCATTTGAACATGGACTGCTTCAGTATCTGAGGATTTATGAATGGTGCTGAACATTATGCAGTCATCGGTGAACATCTCCACCTCTGACGTTACGATAGAAGGAAAGTCATTGATGAAGCAGCTGAAGGTGGTTGGGCCGAGGACACTATCCTGAGGAACACCTGCAGTCATGTTCTGGAGCTGAGATGACTGACTTCCAACAAGCACAACCATCTTCCTGTGTGCCTGGTACAACTCCAACTAGTTTTGCTAGGGCTCCTTGATGCCACATTTGGTTAAATGCAGTTAAATGCAATATAAAAGGCAGACACTCTCACCTCACCTCTGGAATTCATCTCTTTTGTCCATCTTTGAACCAAGGCAGCAATGAGGTCAGGAGCTGAGTGCCCTGGTGGAACTTGATAGCACTGTTGATAACACCTCCCATTTTACTAATAATTGAGAGTAGACTAATGTGGCAGCAAATGACTGTGTTGGATTTGTTTTGTAGTTTTCCACATTGTCAGGTAAATGCCAATGGTCTAATTGTTTTGGAACAGCTTGGCTAGGGAGGCACAAGTGATAACCTGCTGCCTTGTGACAAATGGGCAATTAAACTGCCTGCAGAAAGAATGTCCTGAAACAAACTGGTTAATTGCAGGGCATGCTACTTAAACCAAGAGCTCACACTGAACAGGGAGCTACTTCTGATAAGAAGGCGAGCTGCAGACTTGATATCCCCAGAAGTGTAATCATTTTTGGGGATGAAAGAATCAAAAAGCTCATTATTATGTCATAACACAAACTTGAAAGAGAGAGAGTTGTCTAAGAATCCAACATACGAATAATTCAGCAGCAGAACTTCAAAGCACAAGGACTGAACCCTGGACACTTCAGGGGACAGACATTGTTGGTTAGAATCATTGCTAAATTCCACCATTAATTAGGTAATAGTCGAGTTGAGTTGTGAGGCTTAGCTTGCTTACTTTGAAGGGTCTTATTTTCATTGCTACCTGCATTAAAGTTTCAACCATTGTTTCAGTATTTGATTGTCTGAGATTTCTTAATAAGTAGCTAAATTAAAGGTGGCTTGTGACGCTTTATCCACAACAATACTCCTAACCAGTATTGCACAGGCTGTTGTGCTCGTTGATTTTAGTGCTTATGTTTGACACATCTCTTACCTTCCTCAGAGTAGATTCAATTTCTTAGTGACTTGTATGGATGCATTTTGGTCTCAGAGTAACCTGTCCTCTTTGCATGATTATGGTGGCACCATATAGCCTCAACCTTATTTTTGAGGACTTAATTTCAGATCTCCATGTTGAGCCACTTTGCATAAGTTTGTGAAGATCATTGTATGATACACTGGTGCTTGTCTGACACTTTATATTGACTTGATGTTCTCCATCCATTGTTATCATTCTAACAGTCACAAACTACTCATCACCCATCAACTTGACTGAGCTAATGTAGAGTAGATTTGTCAGAAGCTTCAGCTGAAAAACTGCCAGTTCTGCTTCATATCACCTTTTCATTTTGACTGAAGCTGGGAAGCAGCTAATTTATTTCAGCTGCACCCTGCCTCTTTGTTCTTTTCCAGCATTTTTCTTTCAGTTGTGTGTAGGGACTTTCACAGCTCTACACGTGTGTCTCTTTCGGGAGCTACATGCCTCAGCTTTTCAACAATTCAACTCTACTCCATTTCTGACCATGTTATGAGCTCTCAAGATAACATTCAAGCCTGCACTGTGACTTATTAAAACCGGCTGCAAGGTAGACATGGCCATCGGTGCTTCATGGTAGAGGTCACTGAATACAGCACGTCAGGAAGCACATGGATACAATGATCTCTATCCTCCTATAACTCTACTTTCTTGATCATCCCCTAACTTCCTTCATTGCCACATTCTCAACACTTTCTTTAACTGTCTAGAATTAATTTCCTAAAAGATGAGTGACGGATAGATTTAATGCACTGCTTACATCCTATCTCTTTGACTAAACTTTTGGTCGCTTTTCCTAAGCCTTACATTGGTTAGATATAATTTTTTTCTTTAATAACAACAAACCTTTGAAGTGCTATGGGATATTTCAATATCATTAAAGGTTATTTGAATTTCTCATCCATTGCTCACAATTTCCCTAGCCCAAATTGACTTTCCTGTCTCCATTTTCTGAGTTCGGAGAGTGGAAATAATGCATTACTGGAAGTTAAGTGGTAAACCCGGGCTGAAAAACTATTGCATGCAGATGAACGGAGATATTATCAGGTTGAGAGATGAAATTAAGGTTAATTATTTGAGTAATTTCTAAGCCTTAGTCTTTGCCCTCTTGTTTAGGGAGTGTCGCTTCCTCCCTCCCACCCCCTGTCTCGGTACATTCATTTCTCTGCCATTTCAGATCTGATTTGTGGCTTTTAACCGTGCTGTGGGTCAGGTGCCTGGCAAGGAGGAGTGTAAATACCTTTGAGTTATTATCAGAGGTCACAGGAAGAAAATGAAAGTCATCTCAGGGACTGGAGTAGATTAAGAAAGGAACTTGACCTAAATCTTTGTGCGTGAGGGAGAGCTGGTGCAGCTCATTCTTATATACTCAGAGATTTGGCAACACCGATCATTACTGTTGGAAGATTCAACAAGAACAGGTAAGGAGTCATCGGAATGTGTACCTCTGAAACTTTTGCATTTGCTTCAGGTAATTTGAAATTGTTATTGGTCAATTTTCGCAGTTTTAAAAAAAAAATACATATGCCTAAATAAACTGAGATAAATCAAATTTTAATTCGGAGCATAAAGATTGTGTTCCATTTCGTAAACTTTGAACAGAGGCGGTTTCTACTTTCGGAAAGTAAGAAGGAATCTTGGATCCCAAGCTGTGATTGACCTGACCCAGAATCTTTTTGAATTTTAAGCAACCTTCATATGCTGTATGGTAGGAAAGCTTTCACCATGACTGACAATCCATTAACGTTGGCCCAACATTGATTTGTACCTCTGTCATCCCCTATATTTATCAGCTCAGTGGGGGTCAGTTTAGCTCAGTTGGCTGGATGGTTGGTTTTGTGAAGCAATGTGAAGCCAACATTGTGGGCTCAATCCCGGCATCAGCTGAGAATACCATAAACTTTTCTGCTTGCCTGAGGTGTGGTGACCCTCAGTATAAATCACCACCAGTCGTGGCTCTCTAATAAGACTGGCAAGACTACGGCAACTTAGAACATAGAACAATACAGCGCAGAACAGGCCCTTCGGCCCTCAATGTTGCCTCCTCGTACAAGCTGACGTCATCATCCTAGGAAAAAGACTTTCAATGTCTACTCTGTCTAATCCACTGATCATCTTGGCTTGATTTATTGGCTCAATGGATAGCAGTCTCTCTCTCTCGCCCATAATTGGGAGGTTGTATGGTCAGGTCTCACTTCTGAAACACCTATAAAGCAAAATCTATGTTGATTGGAATACTGATGGAACGCTGCATTTTCTTTTGGATCAAATATTAGATTGAGGTCCTGTTGGTGCTATCAGTCAAACATAAAATGGTGCTCTTTGAGGAAGAGCAATGAAATGATCCCCTCTGACCTAAATAATATTGATCTTAAAGTAATATCATTAAAACAGCCTTTCTGATTGTTGTAATTTGTAATGCAGTTGGAGCTGCAGTTCCTATATTACAACATTGACAAAACTCCATACTTCATTGACTGTAAAGTATTTTGGGGTGCCCTGGGATTGTGAAAGACACTGTATGACAGCAAGAAATTAATGATTTTGCCATCTTTCAACCTTTTACAATCTTTGTCATTTAAATCTGCAAAAGACTGGTTAGAAACATAAGTGATACATAGACTATGAAGCAAATAACTTAATTAACACAGAACTGAAGCTTTCTGAGTTAATAATCATATCACCATTATCTCACATAGGGAATCAGTAATTCATCCAAAACAGTAATGCAAGGCTACCAAGACTCAGTATGTATTTTACAGAAAAGAACACACACGAATGAATTCATGATCTGACGAGAAAAAAAAAACTTTAAATCAAAATACCTAAATCTAAAATGCATCATATCCTAGAAGATGTTCGTCTTCCCCCTAATTGTCACCATTATTTTCCCTTGTCACTCTTGTACATTGGTGATGGAAGTATATGGTCATGTTATATGACACTGTGTTTCTTGCTGTCTGTGCTGTCTGACCAGCAAGGAGTCAAACTGACTCTTGTTGAATGTATATTTACCAGCTAGTGAGACCCTGTTCATGTTGGATAGGAGGTGAGTGGCTTGTCATAAAGACATACAGCCTGGAAACAGACTTTTCAGACCAACCAGTTCATGCTGATCATAACCCCAAACTAATCTAGCCCCACCTTCCTGTGCTTGGCCCATATCCCTCCGAACATTTCTCATTCATGTACTTATCCAAATGTCTTTTAGATGTAACTGTATCTACATCAACCACTTCCTCTGGAAGTTCTTACAAGCCACTCTGTTTTTAAAAAAAAAGTTGTCCCTCGTATCTTTTTTTTAAAATCTTTCTCCCGTCCCCTTAAAAATATGCCCCCTAGTCCTGAAATCCCTCACCCTAGGGAAAAGACACCTGCAGTTCACCTTATCTATGCCCCTCATGATTTTATAAACTTTTATAAGGTCACCCCTCAATCTCCTACGCTCCAGTGGGAAAAGTCCCAGTCTAACCAGTCTCTCCTTATAACTCAAACCGTCTATTCTGGCAACATCCTGGTAAATCTTTTCTGAACCCTATCCAGCTTAATAATATCCTACCAATGGTCGATGATCAACTGGTGATAATAAATCAGAACCAGTCAACTCTCTGACTATCCAGAAAGTTAATGCCTAAAGCAGGCCAGTCCATCATATTCCAAACCAAGAATGGACCCACTGGGATGGCTTAGAATGAAATTGAAGGGTGAAAATGCCTTGTAATGTTGAAAGGTTCTTTATGCACTGCAGTGTACTTGGAGATATTCTGAGGTCATGAGAGTGCTCTATATCAAAGTCAGTTCTTTCCTTTAGCATGTTTTCAAGCTCACTGCTACAGATACTTTTCAACACAGATGACTTATGTGCTGTATCACACTTACACAGGTTTACAGGGGGTTAGTTTGGTGAAAGGGGAGAAAATGTAATGGGTGGGTACTGTGTTAGTATGACAGATCTATTTGTAGGGCTGATTTTAGCATGAAATCCTGTTCCTAATTGCTGATCATGGATAATTTGACCTTGCCTGGACGAGTGCAGCTCTAGCAATACTTAAGTAGCTAGGCACCATCTGAGACAAAGCAGCCTGCTGAATTAGCACCACATCCACAAACACCCAATCCCTTTACCACCAATACTCAGTTGCAGCAGAGTAATACCGATAAGATGCATTACAGAAATGCACAAAAGCTCCTTAGACAGCATCTTCCAAACCCACAACCACTTCCATCTAGAAGGATAAGGACAGCAGATACATGGGAACTCAATCACATGCAAATTTCCCTCTGAATCACTTACCATCCTGACTTGGAAAACGTCTCTTCAGGTGAGACTGGTTCCAAATCCTGGAATTCCCTCCCTAATAGCACTGTGGGTGTTCCTCATCCCAAGGACTGCAGTGGTTCAAGAAGGCTGCTTACCCTTACCTTCTCCAGGGCAATTAGTGATGGACAATAAATACTGGCCCAAAGTGATGCCCATTTATCCCGAATGAATGAAAAGAAAATCAAGCTCTGATTCTAAGTGATATTCATGGGATGGTCTATAATCACCATACTCGCACTTCCATGGAAGGTGCAAAGTGTGCTGACTGATGCACAGTGATAGAATTCAAGATCACCCAGAGGCAAAGAGAGAGGGCATCCAGTAGAGAGGTCTCCAGATCCAGGTGAAGAAAGTTGAGTAGGAGGAATGTCGTGGACCCATCAGCCTCCTATTCTTCCTGTCCTTTTATGTTGGTGCTGCTCTGTCTGTCCTCCCAAAGGTGACCTCCTGGTGACCCCGATAATGTGTCTAATTAGGGATTAACAGTAAATGCTAGTCTTGTCAACAATATGCGCAACTTTTGACTGAATCTAAAACAAAAATGCCTCGCAGCTCAAGACCTACCTCATCTTGACCACCTCCGGGAGCTGTACAGTCTCCAAGATATCTTGGAAAATCCCAAAATACCAATAACGTGCTCCAGCATCTCTGCACTCACACAATACACACAAGTGAAAGCAGCCAAGGACAGGTGTTTTTACTTGTTTGTCAATTATTGGTCCTTTTAAGGTGAGGGAACAGAAAAAAAGGGAATATAGTTCAGAGATTTAAGAGAAATAAGTTTTCTTTTAGAAATTGACAGACTGATTTGTTTATTCGGTATCTGTTGTAGAAATTGGGATGCACTAATCTGCCAAACAGCTCTGCCTAGCACTCCCTTTTATGACTTACGGTAAAACAGAAGTTTAATCTTTTCAGGAACTGGGTTATTATGAGGCCCAGTCCTGATCAGCTTTGTGAGCAGTTATTTGAGTAGATTTCAGGCCATTTTATTTACTAGCTTCAAAAATGACCAGTTTAAAAAGCAGGTTCTTGGCAAGGTTAGAGGTAGTTCATTCATTAGGTCAGGGGACCAATTCACTGACACATACTTAATAGGCCAATGCTGTGTTACTGACAAATTCTACTTTTGCATAGAGTTGTAATTTTCTGTAGAAATGTTGTAACATTGGGGTGTTCTCTATAGTCCTTCATCTCCCTTCCCCCACCCCTTCCTAATTTATCATTTTGACCTGACATTTGAACATCTCCCTTAAACTCTTATCACAATCCGAAGGACAAGCTGACTACAGATTATCTAGTTCAGATTTATCCATATCCAATCAGCATGCTGTCTCAAACATTAAATGCACGTATAGTGACATTTCAACTATGCGTATGGTATTCTTAACACTAACCTATGGCCAATCTAAGGAAATTGCCAGCTTAAATCACTGATGGCTCATCCACCTCTGCAGTTAAATTGATGTATGTTGGGGAAAGGACAGGAGAGTTAGTTAAAAATGACATCTCTTTCAGAGATGGCACTGGATGCTAGAGGAATCAAGAAAGAGTAGCAGATCAGGACTGAGGGGAGAGATTTTCAGAGACATTGCAGACTGCCATGCTGTAAAATGTGAGGATTCAGCATTTATATCTGCAGTAGAAATTGAACTGTTTAGTTCCTCAAATGAAAGGCGAGCATTTGCATCTTTTGTATGAGGATTTGGCACAGTCTGATGATGCAGTGCTGAATACTCTGAGACTGTGGCCTGGCACAGAGCTCCTAGTTGCTCTGTATGGTAGGATCTCTATTCTTGAGGTTTGGAATAAAGCCTGGCCATCTGATTGGAGTGACCACACTGCCAACTGCAGAGGTGGCTGTTTAAAATGCTCCCCCTCTTTTCTGTGTGACTGACTTTAGTTGCTCTGGGCACATTGGTCGTATTCCCCATCCCTGTAAGGACCGACTCTTGCTAACCCATGCTCTCAGCCCACACCCATAGGCACAGCTTTTGTCCCCTCTACTGAACAAGTTCCAACTCATGCCAATCTAAGCCCCTTGCATCCACCTCCCACCCACCACTCATTGCCCTAAACCTCCCATGAAAGAACACTCAGTATCCCTCTTGGATAGACCTCAGGAGGCATTACTCGGATGAATAAAATAAAGATCTAAATACTTATTATAGGCTTCACTGTATTTAAAAAAACGTATTAATGAAAACCTCTTCAATACATTAAAGTCTCTTCAAGTAATTCATCCCTCAAAAAGACTCCTATTCATAAGTCCACATCAAAGACATCAAATCCTTTAATAATTTTCATGAAATGTCATTAAAGCTGTGACATTACAGACACCCACAATGATAGTAATAGTTTGGGGAAAGTAGTCAAGCATTACAAATGCTATATGGATAGCACTTATGGTTATGCAAATAAACGGCTGTTGAAATTTATTTTAAATTGCAGGCAGGCAATTGTTTTCTTTCCAATTTTTAGATTTTTATCTACTTAAAATAACATGACAGCTTGACAGTTCCATAGACTATATCTGCCTTTTTCAATCATTGTAGGTCTACTTTAAAAAGACTAGCCACTGGCAAGATAAAAGCCCTTGCTCCAGTGAAACTGGAATTAGCACTCAGTTCAAATGGCCTTATTGAGTTTGGGTTTCCCTCCTGTCTGCAGTGCTTTGTCTCCTTTGCCCGACTGGCAACAATGGGATCTGCTTGCAATAAGGGCAGAATCTCTGGGTCTAGGTCCCACTCACCATTTTTAAAGATTGCCATCATCGCAGAGGTGGGACTGAAGACTTGTGATCCAAGCTGTATCATGACATCTAGATACTGTCATCTAACGGCAGTGTGGAAAATTGCTAAAATGTTCTGTTTATGAAGGAGCTAGACAATTCCAATCTGTACAGTTACTGTCCCTTCAGGCCACTCTCAATAGTCAACAAAGTGATTGAGTGTCTCAAAAAGCTAATAAAGCAATAATCTACTCTGTGATGCCCAGTTTGGGTTCCACCAGGCCCACTCAGCTCCTGACCTTACTACAGCCTTAGTTCAACATGGACAAAAGAGCTGAATTCCAGAGGTGAGGTGAGAGTGACTGCCCTTAACATAAAGGCTGCATTTGACCGAGTGTGGCCTCAAGGAGCCCAAGTAAAACTGGAATCAGTGGGAATCAGGGGCAAACTCTCTGTTGGTTGGAATCATACCTGGCGTGTGGAAACATGGTTATAGTTGTTCAAGGTCAGTCATCTCAGCTCCAGGACGTCTCTGCAGGAGTTCCTCAGGGTAGTGTCCTAGGCACAACCATCTTCAGCTGCTTCATCAATGATCTTCCCTCCATCATAAGGTTAGAAGTGAGAATGTTTGCCGATGACTGAACAATGTTCAGCACCATTTGTAACTCCTCAGATACTGAAATGTCTCAAGAGCTGACAGAAACTAGCCATATAAATACTGTGGCTACAAGAGCAGATGAGAGACTGGGAATTTTAGTGGTCAATAACTCATCCGCTGACTTCCCAGAGGCACAAATCAGGAGAGTGACGGAATCCTCGACACTTGTCTGGATGGTTTCAGCTTCAGTAACATTCGAGAATCTCACCACCATCCAGGACAAAGCAGCTCGCTTGATAGGCACCACATCCACAAGCATCCATTCCGTCTTAACAGAAGTGTGTGTGATCTACAAAATGCACTGCAGAAACTTACCAAAGATCTTCAGACAGTACCTTCCAAATTTGTGACCTCTACTACTGTGAAGGACAACAAATACAATTTTGAATAAAGTATATATTTGAAATAAAGAAAGTGTGCTTCTGAACTCTCTCTCCTGATCCCAGTACATAGAACATAGAACACTCAGTACAGGCCTTTTGGCCCTCAATGTTGTGCCGACCTTTTATTCTACTCTAAGATCAAACTAACCTACATACCCTTCATTTCACTGTCATCTATGTGCCTATTCAAGAGTCCCTTAAATGTCCCTAATGGATCTGACTCTACTACCCCTGCTGGCAGTGCCTTTCACGCACCCACCACTATTTGTGTAAAGAACCTAGCTTTGACATCACCCTAAACCTTCGTCCAATCACCTTAAAATTATGTCCCCTCATGATATCCATTTCCACTCTGGAAAGAAATCTCTGGCTATCCACTCTATCTATGCCTCTCATCATCTTGTACACCTCTCCGAAGTCACCTCTCAACCTTCTTCGCTCCAATGAGAAAAGCCCAAGCTCCCTCAACCTTTCTTCATAAGACATGCCCTCAAGTCCAGGCAGCATCCTGTAAATCTCCTCTGCACCCTCTCTAAAGCTTCCACATCCTTCCCATAATGGGGCGACCAGAACTGAATACAATATTCCAAGTGTGGTCTAATCAGGGTTTTATAGAGCTGCAGCATAACTTTGCAGCTCTTAAACTCAATTACCTTGCTGATAAAAGCCAACACACCATACGCCTTCTTAAGTACCCTATCAACTTGGGTGGCAACTTTGAGGGATCTGTGGATGTGGACCCCAAGATCCTCCTCTTTTCCTCCACACCGCCAAGAATCCTACCTTTAACCCTGTATTCTGTATTCAAATTTGACCTTCCAAAATGAATCACTTCACACTTTTCCAGGTTGAACTCCATCTGCCACTTCTCAGCACAGCTCTGCATCCTGTCAATGTCCCATTGCAGCCTACAGCAGCCCTCCATACTATCCACCAATTTTTGTGTCATTGGCAAACTTACTAACTCACACTTTGACTTCCTTATCCAAGGGGCACAAGGAGCAGAAGTCCCAGAATACATCCCTGCGGAACACCACTGGTCACCAAGCTCCAGGCTGAATACTTTCCATCTACTACCACTCTCTGTTTTCTATGGGGTGGCCAATTCTGTATCCAGACAGCCAAATTTCCCTGTATCCCATGCCTCCTTACTTTCTGGATGAGCCTACCATGGGGAACCTGATCAAAAGCCTTGCTAAAATCTATGTACATCACATCCACGGCTCTACCGTCATCAATGTGTTTTGTCACATCCTCCAAGAATTCAATAAGGTTTGTGAGGCAAGGCCTGCCCCCCCTCAAAGACATGCTGACTGTCTCTAATCAAACTGTGCTTTTCCAAATAATTATATGTGCATTTGTGGGATGTGGATATTGTTGGCTTGGTCAACATTCATTGCCCAACCCTAAATGCCCTAGTGGGCTGTTAAAAGTTAACCACATTGCATGTACCAGGTAAGGATGGCAATTTCCTTCCCTAAAGGATATTAGTGAACCAGATGGGCTTTTCCTGACAATTGGCCATGTTTTCATGGTCATCATTAGACTCTTAATTCCAGATTTTTTTTTGTTTGCAATTGAGTCTTCACCATCTGAGGTAGTTGTATTCAATTCCAGGTCCCCAGAACATTAACTGGTTCTCTGAATTATTAGTCTACCAATAACACCACTAGGCCAGTGCCTCCTCAAGACTAGCTCCATGCCTTGGGGTTAATCCCAGTGATAAATGTGGATACTAGACACTGTACTAATGAGAAGATGACAACCCACAAATTACACATCATCTCAGCTTGAAGCTACACCCCTCTTTCTTCACGTCTACCTGCCTAACGGCATTGTTGTTATTCCAGTACCACGTGGACTGCAGAGATTCAAGGAAGTGGCTCATCACTGTTAAAATAGCAGGTGAACCAAGTCTGCATCTCACCGATGGAGTTGATTTGCTGTCACCATTCCCTTTAAGTGTATAGAGAGAGAGAGCGAGAGAGAGACAATGCCAATTGATCTAGTGTGGTAGAGCAGAAGCACTTAATGGTCTAACTAGAGCTGTCTCTTGTAGTTAACAACAAGTAATACATTGTAGCTCGTCACAGGCTACAATGATATGAAACTGTGAGGATGATCAGATGCAACGATCAGCACGTCAGCACAGCAGACGATCAGATGATCAGATCTCTTTCGAGATGCTAAGCTGTTCTGCTCACCAGTTCATGTGAAATTGTCATAGTGTGTGATGCTTTCCTCAGTATTAACTCTTACAGACCCTCACACCCTGAGACAACACTGTTGACACTCAGTCCTTTTGAGTTCATCTTTTGCTTTGTTTGCTCAGGCAGTCTGCATGTTCCTTAACTTGAAGACAGAATACAAATCACTCTGTGCTTTAAGCCTTGAGTTCTGCCAAACTAATCCTTATTGAAAGTGTTTGTGTCAATGAGAAGTTATGACTGGAACAGATTCTGGTTTTCTAACCTTCTAGTTCAATAACTTGCTAAATCACAAGTTATCTGTCTTCTCTTATGAAGTCTAGCACCAAAAGGTGGATTCAATCTGGCTACTGTACCACTTATGGAGCAATGAAGGGAGAAGTAAAGTCATTAGGAGTACTCCCGTTTATGCAGTGGGTTGTTATGATCCACATTTTGTGTTGGAAACATATTCTGAATAGCATCAAAGAGGGCTGATTACTTGAACAGGAGACATTTGCGGTACTGTGGTAAGGAGAATAGCGGACTGGACCTATAGGCTACCTTTTTCAACAGCTGGCACTTCTGCCAATAGCCATACAGCATCCTTCTTTGCTTTGGGGCTGTATGCACTTAATTGCATAAACTCTTAAGTTGTGGTGGTGAAAGGGACAGCATGCAGAATAGTGGCACCAGTTGAACTCCTCCCTATCCCTGAACAGCCGTACTTATGTCTTGTGGAACGCTTGCACATTACTAATACATTAAGATAAACAGGGATTTGAATAAAATGCAAACAAAAGCTGTTACTCTTCTTGTTACTGATTCTTCCTCCTCCTCCTCTCACCAGAATTACCATGTAGAGGAGCCACAATGAACACTGTGTATTCAAAGACCAATAAGCTCTGAAACTTTGTATACTGGCAGGCACACTGCTGTGCTGACGTGCTGATCGTTGCAATGTCACTGCCCCTTCACTGTGTCCTGTCTCCGTCCCACCCGCAGGTCAGGATGGACGAGGAGTTTGAGAAACACCGCATCAAGGAGCTCCAACAGCAGCGGATGCTAGTACAGAAAAAAACCTTCACCAACTGGATAAACCAGATTCTGTCAAAAAACCAGGTGAGCCTAATTCCTGGGGTCCATTAGATCTGGTGAAAGACCAGGCACTATCGATAATTGGGGGAGTTTGGTTATCCTTATACATAAGTCAGAGAAAGTTAACAAAACATTTGAGAAAACAAGTAGCATGTTGACCTCTGTCGCCTAGGGATTGCAACATAACAATAAAGAAGCCATGCTACAGTTGTGTAGGGTTTTGGTGAGACCACACCTAGAGTACTGTGTGCAGTTTGAAATTGAGTGAGAGTATCAAGAAGAAGCATGACCAGCTAGCCCATTTCATAGAACCATAGAACCCGACAGTGTGGAAACAGGCCATTTTGCCCATCTAGTCTACACTGATCCTCCAAAGAGTATCCCACCCTATCCTATGCCTGTAACTCTGCATTTCCCATGGCTACTCCACTTAACTTTCACATCCCTGGGCAGTATGGGAAATTTAGCCTGGCCAATCCACCTAACCTGCACATCTTTGGACTGTGGGAGGAAACTGGAGCACCCAGAGAAACCCACACAAACTCCACAGAGGCAATCACCCACAAGGCTGGAATTGAACCTGGTCCGTGGCATTGTGAGGTAGCAGTGCTACCAGTGCCACCCAAAACACCACGGTTGTTGAAGATTACAATTTATCTTCTCCCTCCATTACATCTTGCCCACTATCCCCACATCCTGATTGAAAGAATGGTAGGTTTGTCTCTGAGAGAGTGCAATAATTTCACTCAAATAATCACTGGGATGAGGAGACATTGGGTTTATGATATCTAATATTTGCAAGAATGAAATTGGAATCATTGAAAAGAATTAACAGAGTTGATGCTGAGAGGTTGTTTGTCCACCTCTTGTTGCAGAGTACAGCGCTAGAGGTCATAGTTTCAAGATCAGGGGTCAGGCCCATTTAGGATAGAGGTGAGAATTTTGGCAGCAAATCTTTGGAATTCACTAAACCAGTTGTTCAGTTATTCAAAATCAAGGTTAATGGAATTTTAGTTTATCGTGGAATCGAGGGTTTGGGAAGGAGTAGCTGAGAAGTAGAATAACAAGCTTACTACTCTAGTTTCTGTTTATTATACTCTGACAATATCCTGAAAAAGCAGCAAATCCATTGGTAGTTGTAGGGGATTGAGTGTAGTTGGGGGTAGGGGGGCATGATGTGTGTATATGTGTGGAACTGGGGAAGTGGTTGGATTTAATACAGCATGTCTAAATATGGTTTTTCTTGTCCATTCATGGGATGAGGGTGTCACTGGCTGGGTCAGCACTTATTGCCCATCCATAATTCAGAGTCAATCACACTTCTGTGGGTCTGGAGTCGCATGTAAGCCAGACGAGGTAAGGATGGCAGTTTCCTTCCCTAAAGGACATTAGTGAATCAATTGAGTTTTTCCTGACAGTTTGGATTCATGGTCATCATTAGCCTCTTAATTCTAGATATTTACTGAATTCAAATTCTACCATCACCCATGGCGGATTTCGAACCTTGGTCCCCAGAACATTACTCAGTTCTCTGATTCAACAATCCAGCGATAATACTAGTAGGCCATCGCTACCTGCTCTACTTGACGTGTCAAGCCTGCAGGGGAAGGGAATTTGGGATGTAGTGGGATCGAAACAGAAAGTGCTGGGGAAACTCAGCAGACCTGGCAGCATCTGTGGAGAGAGAAAGAGAGTTAACGTTTCAGAACTTTAACTCTTGTTGTTTTATGTTGCTATTTAATGGAAGTTTGCAAGTTCATCGAATACAAGGATCAGTCTAGACACTGAGTTCAATGGAGAGTATGGTTCAGAGGATCTAAATGGAAAAATGGATCAATTTTGCATCTAATTTCCACCCTGCTCTTACTTTCACCTGCTCTGTCCCTGACTCCTCCCTTTCTTTCCTTGACAACTCTCTTTCAATTCCTGAAGAAGGGCTTATGCCCAAAACGTCGATTCTCCTGCTCCTTGGATGCTGCCTGACCTGCTGCGCTTTTCCAGCAACACATTTTTCAACTCTCTTTCAATTCCTAGCCATCAATGTTCACTACAAATCCATTGGTTCCCACAGTTATCTTGACTTTACATCCTCACACCTTGCTTCCTGTAAAGTAGAGACTCCATTCTTCTAGTTCCTCCATCTCCATATTATCTGTTCCAATGATGTCAGCTTCAACAAGGGGTCCTTTGAAACGTTCACCTTCTTTCTGAACTGAGGATTCTCCAGCGCCGTAGTTGATAGGTCCCTTAGGCCTTCTCTGATGCATCTCCTGTACTTCTGCCCTCACCTCCTCTCTTCCCTCCTCCAATAGCGAGAATGTCCCCTTTGTCCTCACCTACCATCCCACCATCATCCATATCCAGAAGATCATTAGCCACCATTTCTCCAGTGGGGTACCACTACCAGACACATTTTCCCCTCCCTTCCCTTGTCACAAACCCTTTCCTCCGCGACACCCTAGCCCACTCTTCCTTCACATCCAGCACCGCCCCATACCCCCACGGCACCTTCAGAAAATGTAACATTTGCTCTTTTACTTCCTCCCTCCTCACCATCCAAGGTCCCAGAGAAACCTTCTAGATGATCCGCGTAAATACCTGTACTTCACTCAATCCAATGTACTGTATTCACTGCTGATAATGCAGTCTCCTCTACATTCGGGTGATGTAACGCAGACTAGGGGATCACTATGCAGAACACCTAAGTTCTATTTGCAAAAATGGTCCTGAGCCTCCTGTTACCCGCCATTTCAACACACCACCCTGTTCCTTGGCCAACATCTCTATCTCAGGCTTGCTGCAGTGTTCAATAATTTAAGGTCCTGAGTACCTTCTCCCATGTCCTTACCCGAACCCTCATACACCAGGCTTTGTCATCACATGGGCTGCTACCATAAACAACCCATTCTCAGTTCCTAGACTGGCTATTACCCATTCCTTTGTCTGTCCAACTGTTATTGTCCCTTGGCCTCCAGTGTGTTCTGCCATCCCTCCCTCCCAACGCAACCCCCCCCCCCCGCCACCTTCAGCGTATTAACCAACCGTTTCCCAGCCACAATCAATTCTGACGAAAGGTCACTGGACCCAAAACATTAACTGTAGTTTCTCTTTCCATAGATGCTGCCTGACCTGCTGAGTTTCTCCAGCAGTTTTTGTTTCTGTTTCTGATTTCCAGCATCCACAGTCCTTTGATTTTTATTTTGACAGGGTCAGTCTAGTCACTGGGCTCATTGGGCAAAGGATAAAATTTGGGAAGGTTTGGAAAATCAACGAGTAGAATCAAGGTTCAAAGAAAGATGTTAATGCAGGTAATGATAAACGGACATGACAGGAAGAGATAGAGTGTAAGAATGTGAGAATTCACCATTAGAAAAGATTAAAATTTACAAAGATAGTAAAAGGATATAGGTAAGGGACTTGTAAATGAAGTATTTGGAATACTGAGAGTGCGAATAGAAATAAACAAGTACAATCTACTAGCCAACTGGAGACATTGCCATAGGAAGATTTGGATTGGGACCTGACTTTTGAAAGGTAGTCGATTTTTAGGAAGGAGAAGTACATAGAAAAAAAGGTGGAGAGTTTAGATTACTTACAGTGTGGAAACAGGCCCTTCAGCCCAACAAGTCCACACCAACCCACCCAGACCCATTCCCCTACATTTACCCCTTCAGTTAACACTACGGGCAATTTATCATGGCCAATTCACCTAACCTGCACATTTTGGACTGTGGGAGGAAAACGGAGCACCCAGAGGAAACCCACGCAGACACGGGGAGAATGTGCAAACTCTACACAGTCAGTCGCCTGAGGCAGGAATTGAACCTGGGTCTCTGGCACTGTGAGGCAGCAGTGCTAACCACTTTGCCGTGTTTTTGTCAATTAATGATAGCATCTACACAATCGGAAGGAGTGATGCGAGTCCAAAAAAAACACCAAAATGTGGAAACAGTTTAGGCAGAAGTGAGAAATATTAAAGACAAGAAGTCACTGTGGGAGTGGTGTACAAGCCCTTTATCAGTAAGCACATGATGGGGTGGGGCAAAAAGGAAGGAAAATTGAGAGCTTGTCAGAGATCATGCATCAATCATGAGATATTTTGCATATTATTGATTGGAAAAGTCTGAAGGGCAAAGGTGGCTTAGATAAGTTTATGGAATGTTTTCAAGATAGTGTCTGAGAATGCTACTTTCTGGATCCAACTGGGGAGCAAACCAAGTACTGTGCAATGAGATAGGATTAATCAATGATCTCATATGAAAGCAACGTAAATAGCAGCGATCACAACATGATTAAATTTTACATTCTGTTTGAGGGAGAGTGGAATAGGTCTAGATTTTTAAAAAAACTTAAATAACAGTAATTATGAGGGCATGAAAGTGGAGCTGACTAAAATGAATTGGCAAATTATGTTAAGGCTTAGGACAGTGTAGAATGCAGTGACAGACATTTAAATATTATTTCAGAATATACAGATATATTTCAGCAAGCAAGAAAAATTCCAAAAAGCAGACATTGTCTATGGTTAATGAGAAATGTTAAACACCGCATCAGACTTTTATAAAAAAAAGTATACACCTGTTCAAAGACAGGTGGCAGGTCAGAAGATTGAACTGAATTTTTAAAAAACTGCAAAAAATGAACAAAAATGAATAAAGAGAGTAAAATTTAGAGTAGGAGAGAAAGCTAGTTAGAATTCTGAAAACACAGTAAGAGTTTCTTAAATATTTAAAGAAGAAAAGAATTAACAACTGAATGTTGTTCCTTTGGAAATAAGACTGAATAATTAAAAATGGAAAAAAAGGAGATGGAGGATGAATTGGAGAGGGATTTGCCTCGCTCATCACTACCGAGGATGCAAGTAACAGTCCAGAAGCAGCAATAAATCAGGAAATGGGAGGGAGTGAGTGAGGACCTCAGGAAAACTACAACCACCAGAGAAGTGGTACAGAGTAGTTTGTTGGAACTGTGGGCTGACAAGTGCTTGGATCCAGATGGATCTCATCTTAGGGCCTTAAACTAAGTAGCTAGTGAGATAATTGATGCATTGGTTTGGATTACCTTGATGTGGGACAGTCTCGGGAGTTATTTGAGGAGGTAATCTGTTGTGGATAAAGAGTCCTGTACTTAGATTTCCAAAACGAATTTGAAAAAGTGCCATGTTGAAGGTTATTTTGGAAAATAAAAGCTCATGGTGTTGGGGTAACGTATTGGGGTAACGAATAGAAGATTGGCTGGCTAACATAAAGAAGAGATCAGGTGCAAATTCGTTTTTGTCAGGTTGTAGAATGCAATATTATTCAAGAAAGGAGCAAGCGAGAAAGCAGGAGACTACAGGTCAGTTAGCCTAACCTCTGGTGGGAAAACTATTGGAAGAAATTCTGAGGTACAGAATTAATCTGCATTTGGAGAGGCAGGGGTTAATCAAGCTCACCTAGTTGAGCACTTTGATGAGGGAACAGGGCAGATTGTTCAAATAGATGAGCAATTTGACTTTAGGAAGGTATCAAAAAAGTGCAAGACAAGGCATGTTAAGATGGAAGTTTATGGAATTAAGGCAAAAGTGAATACAAATTGGGTACAACAGCTGTTTGTTGTTTGTCATTTGTACAAACAATTTGGATGAGAATATAAGAAGCATGATTAGTAAGTTTGCAGAAAACACCAAAAGTGTTGGTATAATAAACAGTGAAGAAGGTTATCTAAGATTACAATGGTACCTTGATCAGCTTGGCCAGTGGGCTGAGGAGTGGCCGATGGAGTTAATTTAGATTAATGCGAGGTGTTGCACTTTGGTAAGACAAATCAGGGCAGGACTTATGCAATTAATAGTAGGGCACTATGAGTGTTGCCCAACAGAGAGACCTAGGGGTTCAGGTACTTAGTGCCTTGAAAGTGGCCAGTTACAGCAAAGAATTAGTAAAACTAATGGAATATGAGTTGAATTTAATGCAGAGATAGGCATGTCATGCTTCAGTTATTACAAGGCATTGATGAGAGTGTATCTGGAGTACTGCGTACAGTATCAGTCTTTATTTATGAAGGATGTAAATGTGTTGGAAGCAGATCAGAGAAGGTTTACTAGACTAATACTTGAAATAGGTAGGTTGTCTTATTAAAAAAAAGGCCAGGTATAGAATTTAAGGCGGCTACAGGTGACTTGATTGAAACATACAATGTCTTGACAGGTCTTGGAAGTGAAAAGGATGTTGCTGTTATAGGATAAGCAAGAGCTAGGGATCACTATTTAAAAAGTTAAGGTGTTGCCCATTTAAAACTGAGATTAGATAAATTATTTTCTCTGTGTGATGAATCTTTGCAATTCTCTCCCTGAAGTGGTAGTGGAAGCAGCGTCTTTGATATTTGCAAGTCTGAGTTCCATAAATTCCCTCCAGTAAGTGGGATAGCTGAGAGTGGAGATGTGATTTGAGGTTACAATCAGATCGGCCCCGATCTTACTAAAAGGAGGAGCAGGCTGGTAGGGTTGAACGGCCTATTCCTGCTCCTGATTGATGTGAAAGGGAAGGGTCAAAGGTCAGGTTCAGTCCAGTCACTTGGACTGCGGAGAATATGGGTCAGAGAACAGTTTCAGTCCCCATTGAATGTTTCAGATGTCATGTAGTGACGTGGATGTGTAGATGAAATGGTCCAGCAGCTTTGTAAATGTGCCATCAAGCAGTGATAAGTCTCAGTTTTATATCCAGATAAAGCATGAATCAGCAGCAGTTGTATTTGATAAAACAATATGACAGAAAAGTATGTGGTTTCAGAATGATACGGGGGAATACCTGAAGAGGAGCAGACTGAATCCCGTGGTTCTGTGAGCTCAGATGCCAGTTTGAAATCAAGATAGCAGCAGTTAATATTTAAAAACACTATTTTAGTAAATATTAGATTTGGAACTCATGGATTCATAGGGCATAGAGAGCATTTGTTTCTTAATAGTGTTTATCGTGTCTCCTTAGCTCTGAGTCAGAAAGCCTCATGCCAGAGACTCATGGTAGGATTAGACTTGAACAATTGACACAGTACACTGTATAAGGCTAAGGCCATGTGCTGGAAAATGGGATGAGAAAAGATAGATGTCTGATGACCGATGTGGACGTACTTGGCCTCTTTCCATGCTACAAAAACACTGACTTTAGACAGATGCTGCAGTGCCATATCAAGGGGTGCTGTACTATTAAAATGTTTTGTCCCAATCTGCTCTTAGCAAAACCCCTGTTTAATTACAGCAGCAATTCCTTATTCATATTGTCCAACCTCTCCCCTGCAATAAAGGCTGTCAATCTAATTGCCTTTGTAATTGTTTACTGTACCTGCTTGTTAGCATTCTCTGATTTATGTTCAAGGACATGTTAATCCCATTGAATATCAATATTCCCCAATCTTGCACCCTGTCAAGGGTCTTCTGCTTTTCCATTCTTCCTACCAAAATAGATAATCTTGCATGTATTCCCACCTCACCCACCACTTGCTTGGCTATTTCACTTGACCATATCCTTTGCTGCACTCTTTGCAATCTTCTTACAGCTTGCTTTCTCACCTAATGGCACCATCAGCAAACCTCAACTATTGCACTCAGTCACCTGATATTAAACCACTGCCAGAGATTGTAAGTAGCTGAGACCCACGCACTGATCTTTGCAGCATCCAGCTAGTTACAGGCTGCCAAGCTGAAAATGAACGTTTTATTCAAAGTCTGTAGTCTTATTTTGTCTCTCTGGCCTGAACTTCAAAGTTGGCTGGTATGAGTCAGCTTTACCCTTTGAGCTGCTCCCAAATGCTGAAAGAACATAGCTGACGAGTAAGCTCCAGAGGCTTATTTAGAGTTGATGTCCCCACGTAGCAGGAATTTGTGGTGGACTGCAGAGATGATGTGACTGATGGTAAGCTTGCTATTCCACCTGTTGTGGAGGTGCTGGTGTTGGTCTGGGGTGGACAAAGTTAAAAATCACACACCAGTATAGTCCAACAGGTATATTTGAAAGTACAAGTTTTTGGAGCGCTGCTCCTACATCAGGTAGCTAGTGGGACATGATACGTAGGACACAGAATTTATAAGGAAAAGATAGATGGCTGTTAAGTCTTTAATCATTTTGAATGGGAATGCAGGTTTCAATTGATTAATATGTAAATCCCAGAATTTCTTTCAAGTCACTACCCTGCAATAACTTAAGGCTTTATCAGTATATTTAAAAAAAGGTGATAGTTCAGACAGTGCATTGAAGGTGTGAGGTTAGAGTCTGGCTGTGTCTCATCCTAGAGTCAGACTGGTTTTATTTCCAAAGTAGTTATTTATAGAATGTCACATTGACTGCCTATAGATTATGTGCTTTTTGAACAAAATAGAATGCAAATACGAATCTTGCAAATTGCAAATTCACCCCATGGACTTATATGTGTATGTGCATGCGTGCGGTGAGGGAGAGAGGGACAGGGAAAGTGTGTGTGTGGGGGTGGGGGTGGGGGGTGCGAGAGAGAGTGAGAGAGAATATGTGTGAGGGAGGGAGAGAGAGAGAGAGAGCGTGTGTGTGTGAGGGAGAGAAAGAATGTGTGTGTGTGTGGGAGAGAGAACATGTGTTCGCTTAAGAGAGCAAGAATGTGTGTGTGCTTGAGAGAGCACGTGCATGAGTGTGACATAGTATATGCCTGTGAGAGGGTGTACACATGAATGTGTGTGTGAGTGAGAGAGAGAGAGCCTGTGTATGAGAGAGGGTCTGTGTGAGTGAATGTGTATGTATGTGTGTGTATATGTGTGTTGGTGTGAGAGTGTGTGTGTCTGTGTGTGTGTGTGTATAGGTAAAAACAAGGACCGCAGATGCTGGAAACCAGAGTCTAGATTAGAGTGGTGCTGGAAAAGCACAGCAGGTCAGGCAGCATCCTGAGGAGCAGGAAAATCGACATTTTGGGCAAAAGCCCTTCATCAGGAATACAGGCAGGGAGCCTCCAGGGTGGAGAGATAAATGACAGAGGGGTGGGGGTGGGGAGAAAGTAGCATAGAGTAGAGACTCACTGAAATTCTTGTAGAGAGAGGAGGAAAACTTCTTCAAGGCAGGCATCCGTGCAAGAGGATTCGCAGTAGGGTTAAAATCAGCTCTGTGTGTATATGTGTCAGAGCGTTTAGTGCAGTGGGGGTCACCTGTAGTGTGACATGAACCCAAGATCCTGGTTGAGACTGTCTTCATGGGTACCAAACTTGGCTGTCAGCCTCTGCTCGGCATCTCTGCGTGGTTGTGTATCCCAAGGTCCGCCTTGGAGAGCGTTCACTTGAAGATCCAAGGCCTGAATGTCCTTGACTGCTGAAGAGTATCCCACCCAGATCCATTCGCCCATCCTATTACTCTACATTTCCCCTAAATAATGCACCTAACCTACTCATCCCTGAACACTATAGGAAATTTAGCATGGCCAATTCACCTAACCTGCACATTTTTGGATTGTGGGAGTTAACCGGAACACCCAGAGGGAACCCACGCAAACACAGTGAGTTTCTCTCTCTCAGTTTTAAGTTGTACATTATAATCATTTTCTCGCCTATTTAAAAAACTGTAACATTGATATTTGACAATATTCTGTTTTATGAAATGGGGCACTGTTTCCCAGCAATCTCTGTGCCAGCAATGCTATAGTCTGTTGAACCTCAGTACAGGTCATCCTTTCCTGCTCCAGAAAGTGTTGAAATCCCACTTTATGTTCACCCAAGAGGCTGTCGATCTCTTTGGGACTCCATTGTTTTTTTTTACAAATCACCCCCTTTGTCCCAGGATTTAATTTTGCATATGGCACTTTCTAGAAGGAAGTGATTGGAGCTGGGCAGTGATGAGATATTGGAGACCCCTGTTCTCTCTCCCGCCACCACCGCTCCCTCCACAGGTCCTGTCTCCCTTTCCCAGCCCAGCTGCAAAGACACATCTTGTCCCTCTATCACTCCCTCTATCCTGCACACACGCTCTCTCTTTGTCTACATCTGTGTTTTTTAGTAAGCTGCAGGAAGCTCCACGGGTGTTTCCGTGCCAGTAAGTTAACAGGATGATGCAGCACAGAAAGAGACCATTCAGCTTTGTGTCTTTTACCAATTCGCCTTTCGTGATATCCCTTTGCAAGCTTTGCACACATATGCTGGGCCAAACTCTGCCCCAAATGTGGTTTGCCCCGAAGGCAAGAAAAGTTTGCACTTCACATTGGGAGGGCAGATTTCTTAGCTTCACTTAGAAATACCAAAAAAATGATGACATGTTTCTGCTTATTTCAACCATAGGGACAGAAGAATGCCATTCATCCCCTCAAGATAGAGATGGTTGGGAGGAGGTTAAATGTTGGGTAGAGTCAGGCTGAGCTGTGGCAGGGCTTGCTTGGTAGGTAAGGCCCAGAAGAGGATAGCACTGCAGAAACAGAAATGGGCCATTGCACATGTTCAAACATTCAAGAAGGTCAAAGCTGATCTGAACCTGAACTCCATCCAGCAGCCATGGCTCCCCATTCCTTCACACTCTTGGGGACCAATGATGAATTAATTTCTGATTTGAGCTCGGAACTCTTTTTTGTGAAGGGACATTTGATACTATGTAGAGTCTCACTGGAGATGAAATTAGTTTGTTGAGTTTAGGATAGAGAAGAGTTTGATTGAGTGAGATGAAGAGTTTAAGTTTTCTCCTATTTTTCAGATATTTGACATTGTTCAGCTCTGTGTTTGATAGGTGAAGATATTCATTACTGACCTATTCACTGAACTGAAAGATGGCATCGCCCTGATTGCCCTACTGGAAACCATCTCTGGAGAGAAGCTGAGCAGACCCAACAGAGGCAGAATGAGAGTCCACTATCTGGAGAACAACAGCAGGGCCATTGCCTTCCTGAAAACCAAGGTAACATTACTTTGTACCATTGTTGTACAGGAAGGCTTGTGAACTGGGAGCAACATGATTGTTAGCTCTCACCAAACCCCCTGCTCAGATTCTCTGACCTTTCAAACCAGCCATTCCAAATCTAATGTCCCTGCAACGCTGGGTGTACATAACATCTCCATGACGCTCAGTGTACACAGTCTCTCATCCCTTTTTAATTTTTTAAAGGTGACTTTTTAATTTGGTCTGTTGCTTCTTTTTCTGTTGTCAGATCAATGTGGAGCTGATAGGTCCAGAAAATATTGTGGATGGTGACCGCACCCTAATCCTGGGTCTGATCTGGATGATTATCCTGCGCTTTCAGATTGCCTCCATCACTCTGGAGGAGGTAAGACACTGGTTCCTCCTGTTGGGAATGTCCTGCTGCCCATGGATAACCTAAATATGTGATATAAATATATTTTATATATTTTATATATATATAAGCTAAATCCCATGAAGAATTAACAAGGAATTGCTTTTCTTAGAAATGGTATGAATACGTACCAGCTGCAATAGCTGAGGTGAACAGCATTGATGCATTCAAGGTGGTTAAATAGAAAGGGATGTAGCATCTGCTGGTGGGGTGAAATCGAGTAGACTTGTGTGGTGCGAGCATAGACATTTTGCACCAAATGACCAGCTTTTGTGCTGTACAACCAATGTAATTTTATGTGACCCGGGCACCATTGCGATAGGATTTCCTTTACGACCTGTACCAAATAAAACCAGTGTAGCTACAGCTGGGGTGCAGTGAGAGTTGGTGTTGGGGAGTTTGCTGCAAGGTTAACATTGCTGTCTAGGGCAAGCTCACTTCCACTTCCTTCAGCCTGGGTTGGATTCACTGAGTGCGCAATGCTCTGGGACGTGTTGGGCAGCTTTGGGGGCTGGTTCTCAGTCTTTCGTTCACTCACCAACTTTCTCTGCTGCGCTAGGATGAGTCTGATAGCAGCAGTGCCAAACGTTCTGCTAAGGAGGCTCTGCTGATCTGGTGCCAGCGTAAGACAGCTGGATACGAGAACGTTAATGTCCAGGACTTCTCCTCCAGCTGGAAGGATGGATTGGCCTTCAATGCACTTATTCACGCTCACAGGTAAACACAAACTTTTTCAGTTGTTCGGACTGGAAGGAATATTGAACTACCTTCCAAGGAGTTGGGGAAAACATTCAAAAGAGGTCATGTCCTACTGGGCCATTAGGATAGTGTATGAAGCCGCAGATGGCCTTCGTGTGCATTGGTGAGATGGGGGAGCTGTGGGGACTGTATGCATAAACAGCCTGTCCGCGTGTCATCACAGCTAGGCTTCCTGCTCCTTTTCTTTATCAATGACCCCCCCACAGGAGACATCATATTGTTGAGGAAGGAGTTTTGGCAACAATAGCTTACTGATGCTGTGGTGGGGCATTTGAAGGGCAACCAATTTCCTGGAATTGAGCTCAGCGTCACTCAGCCTTCTGAGGTGCTAGAAATAGGGCAGTCCACCTCTATTTTGGCCCAAATGAAACTATCATTTTCACAACCCTGCTGGATCTACTGGGTTCGGTTGTCATTATTGTTGACTGTGCCTCAGTTTGAGGATGATGCCTGCTCAGGTTGTGAGTATCTATTGCGGGCCTTCATGTGACTGAGCAGGCCACAGACCTTTGGGTACATGAGGCAGGATGTCCCATGAGCTAGCGGGGCACAGAGAGCAGAACTTGCTTCCCTCCTATGGCACCCACTCTGCCGATGTCGGCACTCTGAACGA
Organism: Chiloscyllium plagiosum; assembly: GCF_037043375.1. NCBI lineage: Eukaryota > Metazoa > Chordata > Chondrichthyes > Orectolobiformes > Hemiscylliidae > Chiloscyllium > Chiloscyllium plagiosum. Next base: position 100,098,423 of record NW_028270146.1, on the reverse strand, counting down.
GATGTCACAAGCTCATCCCAGTCATTGATTTCACCGCTGCCACACTGCAGGGAGATTTTCAGAGCTTCTGCATAGAAGCATGACAGGTGAGAAAAGGGAACACTTTCTGAGCATCAGTGTCATAGTTGGCTTTACAGGAGTTTTGCCTGAATGCTTGAGGAGCTGACTTTCAGAAAGATACAAAGCACCAGACCTGCTGAGTTTCTCCAGCAATTTCTGTTTTGGTTTCAGAGTTCCAGCAGCCACAGTTCTTTCAGTATTTTTTTTTTGATAGGTCTTTATTCAGTGACCTCCCACTGAATATGGAGGATATAGAGGAATAGAGTCGAATAGTAATTTATTGTCACGTTTATTTTTACAAAGTAATACAGTGAAAAATGTCTAAGTCACCATATTCCAGCATCTATTTTGATAACAGAAATTATACATCTGAACAAAAAGTTAAGACCAAGTCCATCTGTAGTGTGTAGAATATCGAGCTGGTGCAGCTGATCCAGGGTTGGCGCTCCTTATCTGAAGTGGCTGCCAAAGACTGGGAAGTGCTCAGCATATTCTCGTGTCATCCCAGCATACTCTCCCATCTAATATTATACGGTTAGCAAATTCTGTCACTTCCACCAAGTCATTAATATAAATAACATATTTTAAAAACCTATTAATATAAATCATTAGGACTGATTCTTGTGGCACTCGACTAGTTACACTCTTCCAACTTGAAATAAACGCATTAATCCTGACTCTCTGACTTCTCTGTGTTAACCAATCCTCAGGCCGTATTAATGCATTATCCCCAATACTGTGATCTTCTAGATTGTGCTATCATCTTTTATGTGGCACCTTATCAAATGCCATCTGAAAATCCAAATACACTCAATATCAGAATATCAGTTCTCTCTTATCAACTTGACTTGTTATATCTTCAAACAACTCAAACAAATTTGTCAAACATGTATTCCTTTTAACAAAACCATTTTGACTCTGTTTGATTATGTTAAGCTTTTCTAAATCTCCTACTATTTCTTCCTTAATATTGGACTCCAGCATTTATCCAACTACAGATGTTAGGTTAACTGATCTAATAGTTTTCTGCTGTCTGAACAGGGTTTCACATAAAAAGCTTTTCAATTTGCTGGAACCTTCCTGAAATCCTGAGAGTTCCGGAATATTTTGGCCTATGTCTGCCACTACATCCTGACCATCACATTCTGACAACTTGTCCGCCTTCAGTCTCATTAATTTATCTCTTGTGATAGAGATTGTTATGTAGTCTTCCCTCCTATTAGCACTTAGATTGTTGGTTATCTTTGGGATGTTTACTGTGCCATCTGCCATGATAACCAGTTGGTTTAAATTATCTACCATCTCACAGTTCCCTGTAATTAATTCTCCAAGGGTCCCACATTCACTTTCGCTTCTCTCCTTTTACTCCACTCATGCAGAAGCTCTTGCTGTGTTTTTATGTATTTATTGCCAATTTAATTTCATAATCAATTTCCTTCCTCTTCATTAGCTTTTGAGTCATCTGCTCCTGGTTGCTGAAATATTTCCAATCCTCTGGCCTATTACTAATTCTTGCCATTTTGAATGCCTTAGTTTATGATTGGATTGGATGCTCTCCTTGACTGTCTTTGTAAACCATGGGTGGTTCATCCTTCTCATCGAGCCCTTCTCTCCATTAAGCTTGAGCTTGCAGCCATTGCCTTGGTTCACATGCAGGAGATGAGTAGCACAGTTACTAGCATTCCCCATCCTATTGGAGGGTCACAGGCCAGTTGAGCCAAATGGAGCACCAAGAGTGAGTTGAGCCCAGAACCTCCCTCCTGTCGGCAGATGTTGTGTTCGTGAAACCTTTGAATGCTATAGGGGGGAACTAAATGCAGATCACCTTCTGAGCTTGGGTGACAAATGGCATATGTGTGCAAATGTGAACCCATGTTCACCTTCCTTCTGCCCTTTTTAAAATCAAACTGCTCCTTGTCTCTTCCAAGTTATGAACTCTTGCTGTGCACTACGATTGTTACTAATTCATCTAAGTAGCCAGCTTAATGTATCAAGAGCCTAGACCATACACTTTGGCACTCAATTCAACCCATACAGCTAACCCTGTCCTGTCCTTGCCTGATGTGCTTGTGGTCATAGGTTTGGCATTTGTATTCTACTGTGTATGTTGTTACAGAAGTGAATTTAATTGACGGAGGTTTCTTGGTATCTTTTGCAGGCCTGATCTGATCAACTATAAGAACTTGAAACAGAACAAACCAATACATAACTTAACTAACGCCTTTGTGGTCGCGGAGGAGAAGCTTGGAATTCCCACACTCCTAGACCCAGAGGACGTGGCTGTACCTCACCCAGATGAAAAGTCCATTATGACCTATGTGTCTCAGTACTACCATTACTTCTCCAAAATGAGGCAGGGTCAGACTGGACAGAAGAGGATTATAAAGGTACTGCACTTGACTCCTTTATTTACCAGTGTTTGCTTACAAGGGAAAATCCCTCAATCGTACTACTCAGATAATTGTTCTCTATCTCTCACCCTCTTTTATTCCTTCACAGGATGTGGACACCATTGCCTGGGCCATGGGCCATCCCTAATTAGACACAGGGTAGCTCTGAAACAACCACATTGCTGTGGGTCGAGAGTCAAATGTAAACCACACCAAGTAAGGACAGCAGATTTCCTCCCCTAAAGGGCATTAGTGAACCAGATGGCTTTTTTTCTAAAAATCGACAATGGTTATATGAGTGCCTTTAGGCTAGCTTTTCTCCCCAAAATTTTCAGTGATTTCAAATTTCACCATTGGCCTTGCTGGGATTCAAACCCAGCACCTCCGAACATTATTCTGGATCAGTGGTGCTGGAAGAGCACAGCAATTCAGGCAGCATCCGAGGACAGGCAAAATCGACGTTTCGGGCAAAAGCCCTTCATCAGGAATAAAGGCAGAGAGCCTGAAGCATGGAGAGATAAGCTAGAGGAGGGTGGGGGTGGGGATAGAGTAGCATAGAGTACAATAGGTCAGTGGGGGAGGAGATGAAGGTGATAGGTCAGGGAGGAGAGGGTGGAGTGGATAGGTGGAAAAGGAGCTGGGCAGGTCGGACAAGTCCGGACAAGTCAAGGGGATCGTGTTGCTGGAGGTTAGAAACTAGGATGAGGTGGGGGAAGGGGAAATGAGGAAACTGTTGAAATCCACATTGATGTCCTGGGGTTGATGTGTTCCGAGGCGGAAGATGAGGCGTTCTTCTTCCATGCGTCTGGTAGTGAGGGAGCGGCGGTGGAGGAGGCCCAGCACCTCCATATCCTCGGCAGAGTGGGAGGGGGAGTTGAAATGTTGAGCCACGGGGCGGTTTGGTTGATTGGTGTGGGTGTCTCGGAGATGTTCCCTAAAGCGCTCTGCTAGGAGGCGCCCAGTCTCCCCAATGTAGAGGAGACCGCATTGGGAGCAACGGAAACAATAAATGATATTAATGGATGTGCAGGTAAAACTTTGATGGATGTGGAAGGCTCCTTTAGGGCCTTGGTGGAGGTGAGGGAGGAGGTGTGGGCGCAGGTTTTACAGTTCCTGCGGTGGCAGGGGAAAGTGCCAGGATGGGAGGGTGGGTCGTAGGGGGGCGTGGACCCGACCAGGTAGTCACGGAGGGAACGGTCTTTGCGGAAGGCGGAGAGGGGTGGGGAGGGAAATATATCCCTGGTGGTGGGGTCTGTTTGGAGGTGGCGGAAATGTCGGCGGATGATTTGGTTTATGCGAAGGTTGGTAGGGTGGAAGGTGAGCACCAGGGGCGTTCTGTCCTTGTTGTGGTTGGAGGGGTTGGGTCTGAGGGCGGAGGTGCGGGATGTGGACGAGATGCGTTGGAGAGCATCTTTAACCACGTGGGAAGGGAAATTGCGGTCTCTAAAGAAGGAGGCCATCTGGTGTGTTCTATGGTGGAACCGCTCCTCCTGGGAGCAGATATCCTCCACCTCCAAACAGACCCCACCACCAGGGATATATTTCCCTCCCCACCCCTCTCCGCCTTCCGCAAAGACCGTTCCCTCCATGACTACCTGGTCAGGTCCACACCCCCCTACGACCCACCCTCCCATCCTGGCACTTTCCCCTGCCACCGCAGGAACTGTAAAACCTGTGCCCACAGCTCCTCCCTCACCTCCATCCAAGGCCCTAAAGGACTTGTCCGACCTGCCCAGCTCCTTTTCCACCTATCCACTCCACCCTCTCCTCCCTGACCTATCACCTTCATCTCCTCCCCCACTGATCTATTGTACTCTATGCTACTCTATCCCCACCCCCACCCTCCTCTAGCTTATCTCTCCACGCTTCAGGCTCTCTGCCTTTATTCCTGATGAAGGGCTTTTGCCCAAAACGTCGATTTTGCCTGTCCTCGGATGTTGCCTGAATTGCTGTGCTCTTCCAGCACCACTAATCCAGAATCTGGTTTCCAGCATCTGTAGTCATTGTTTTTACCTCCGAACATTAGCCTGGGGTTCTGGATTTTTAATTTAGTCACATTACCGCCGCCTCTCCTAATTTAGAAAGCATCCACTATCTTTGTGCAGTGTCTGTGTATCCAGGGGTTTGCTTTTTGCTGGGTCACCAGAAGTGGCTTGGATGAAATGTTAAAGAAGCCCTGTCTTTCCTGTCAGTTTGGCATCAATAATCTCTCAGAAAGGAAAAACAGAGGAGTTATCCTGGTGCCTCGGCCAATATATATCATTAAAATAGACAGTTTAGTGTCCTTTCTCTCGTTAATATAGAGGGAATTGTGCTGTGTAACAATTAACTGCCAATTTCCTATTTAATAACAATAAAAGTAGTTCATTGGCAGTGAAACACTGCATTTATGTAGCACCTTTCTGACCTCAGGACGTTCCAAACACTTTCTCTTGCCTAAATATGTGGCGACCATAGTCTTTTGTAAATTTACTATTTTTTGTATAATTTTGAGCTACTTTCACATAGAATTTATTTTAACTTCCCTCACAGTTGGAACATTGTGTTCAGTTTTAGAAAGGTTCCAAGACCATGGATAAAGATCGGAAAATATTCCCTCCGAGGATAACGAGTGTGAAAGGCTTCAGTTATCAGGAGAAACTTGAGAAACTGGAACTGTTTCCATTTGAACGAGATAAGACACTATTTAGGCACAACTTAAGCACTGTGTGCATTTCTGGTCATCTCATGACAAGAAGGATGTAATTGGACTTGAGAGGGGACAGAAGAGATTTCCAAGGATGTTGCCAAGCCTGAAAAATTGTAGCTATGAGAAAAGATTGGATATAGGCCAGGGTTGTTCTCATTGTCCTCTTTCAGCGAGGCGAGATTTAATTAAGATGTACAAGGCTGTGGGCGACATCAGTATGTTAGGTGAGAAGGATCTAGTCACCTTAGCAATGAGTAGAGGCATAGATGTTACAGTGAGTGGTAAAAGGGTCAGAGGAGATATGTATTAAGCAACCAGCCCCCTCATCATCCCAAAGAGAGTGCCTGAAAGGGACAGTCAAGCCAGAAACACTCAACCCATTGAAAAGACATCAGGATCTGCCCCTGAATTCTCATACCCTTCAGGGATATGGACTTAGAGCTGGGAAGTGGGAAGAGCACGGTGGTTCAATTATCATTTGGTACAGACCCATGGGCAGAGTGGCCTCCAGCTGGGTGGTAAATATATCAACTAAATTCCTGTAGTACACCTCTCCTGCACCCCCTCCCCACATTCTGCATATTCCCTGTCTGCTAAGATCTCTCTCGACTGAAATACTATAAGACCCTGATAAAACCAAATAACAGGGTTTCATTTTAATACCTCATTCACATCTGAAATAAAGTCTGATTTGAAGATCTCAGTGGTTTTACATCTGGCAGCTCGAGAGATCAACTTGACCATAAGAAGCCTACCTTTTTTTCTCCTAAATCCTTTGCGACTTCTCACGAGAGTCAGTTAGAAATCCTGATATTCGGCTTCACTGGGTTCTTACAGTATTTCAATCAAGATCTTGGCATCTGATAATGCTTAGGAGTTTTCTGCAGATTTTCAGAAGATTAAAGAGTAATGAATGCTTTCTAAATCAGGAACAGCTGTGGCACAGCAGTAACGTGACTAGATTAATAATCCAGAACCCCAGGTCTATGGTCGGAGGATGTAGATTTGAGTCTCAGCATGACCAATTGTGAAATTTAAAATCACTGAAAATGTTGGAATAAAAAACTCGCCTAACAGTGATCCTGTAAACATTGAAGATTTGTGGAAAAAAACATATCTGGTTGACTAATGCCCTTGAGGGAGGAAATCTGTCTTCCTAACCTGGTCTGGCCGATTAAATAACTCCACAGAGGCAAGTATCCCATCACCAAGTCACCCATTATTTGACATTGATCCAGCTTCCTCAGAGCCAACTCTCAGAGTGAGCAGGTTATCTGACATTCATGTTTATATCTGTCAGCCAGGACTCCCTGATTGAACTAGATTAACAGTCCCAATCAAGGAACTCATACGATTACTACAGCCTACATGTAACTCCAGACCTACAGCTATGTGGTTGACTCAGAACTACCCTCTCGGCAATTAGGGATGTGCAGTAAAGGCTGGCCTTTCCAATCAGGAGTCTTTCTCCAACTTTTGCGTCTTCAGTGATAACTGCAGAGCACAGCTCTCCAACCTCCCAAAACAAAAACATATGGTCTTCTAACTCATGACACAGTTCCACATTCCAGGCCCCTGACTCTTGCAAACGAACACATGTTCCCAGCAGGGTCCTGTATATTTAATCTGCGACTGAGTCATGTATCTATTCCTCCTTCACAGATTATTAGTCTCCTGAAGGAGATTGAAGACCTCAAACTTGAATACCAGAAACTGGTGACTGACTTGCTTCAGTGGATCAAGGACAAAGTGAGGGAGTTGAACGACCACTGCTTCCCCAACTCGCTGGTGGGCATGCAGAGGCTGGTGGCGGACTTCAAAACGTTCCGCACCGTGGAGAAGCCACCCAAGTATCAGGAGCGAGGGCTCATCGAAGCGCAACTCTTCAACATCAGGACGAAGCTGCAAGCCAACAACATGTGGCCATACGTGCCCCCTGAGGGGAAGACCCTGACTGACATCGAGAGGCACTGGGCCAACCTGGAGAAGTCGGAGTACGAGCGGGAGAAGGCACTGCAGAAAGAGATGCTGCGTCTGGAGCGCCTGGAGCAGCTGGTGCGGAAGTTCAGGAAGAAGGCTGCGCTGAGGGAGGCCTACCTCACCGAAATGAGGTCAGTGGTTGCCAAGCAGGACGCCAACGTGAGGAGCATCAAGGAGGCCGAGGCTGCCGCCAAGATGATGGAGGCCATCACCACCGACGTGTTCGCCCGGGAGCAGAGGTTCAAGACCCTGGCTGAAATGGCAGCAGTCATTGAGAGGGAGAACTACCACAGCAAGACTGAGATCGTAAAGAGGTACGGTGACCTCACGGCCAGTCATTCATATAGTTGTGGTTTAATCATCCAATCAGGGAGGGTGGGGGGCTTCAGACACTGACCTGTCAGGGTCTGTGGGCTCGGGTCTGTGGGTCAGACACTATCCAGACAGGAACTGGGGTTTGGGGTGGGTGAGGGGGGGTAGTGGTGTTCAGTGGGTCAGACACTGTCCAGACAGAGGCTGGGGGTAGGGGAGTCAGTGGGTCAGACACTATCCAGACAGGGAGTGGGAGAGGTCAGTGGAGTCAGACGCTATCCAGACAGGGAGTGGGAGAGGTCAGTGGAGTCAGATGCTATCCTGACCGGGTCTGGGGCTCAGGTCAGTGGGTCAGACAATGTCCAGACAGGGACCGGAGGATCAGTAGGTCACACTGTCTTGTCTGCTTGGAATGGAGATGTGTGCCCCGGGATGTCCAGAACCAGATCAGGATGCAAACTCTGGTGCACTGATTGAAATCTCTTCCTTCTCTGCAGGCAGCAGAATGTTGAACGTCGCTGGCAAGACCTTCTCCAACAACTCTGTAAATGCAGAGAATCCCTGAACAAGACCACGTCTGCACTCACCTTACTCCAAGATATTAACAGTATTTTCGAAGAAATAATGACCATTCAAGTAAGATTGGCCACTCACACTTGTTAAAGGAGAGCCACTCGATATTGCATGAATTGAAACTGTGCTGACTGCATTGCTGAGTGTGTTTAGGGCCCTAGCTGTCTGTCCAGCAATGTGTGAAGTTAGTAATGGATAGGCAGGATGCACTGCCCTCTCTTTTGTTTATAGTCATTGAAACCCTATTCAAACAGATAAATCTGAATTGAGACAGCAACTTGTTCCAGTGATCTGGTCTCTGGGAAAATGAAACCGTCCCAGCATGTTTCTCCCTTTATTCTTCCATTGGATATGGCCGACACTGGCAAGGTTGATATTTGTTGCCCTCCCTAATTGCCTTTGAAACAAGTGGCTTGCTCAACTATTTCAGAGGGAGACAAGAGTCATTCACGTTGCTGTGAGTCTGGAGTCACATTAGGCCAGATAAAGAAAATAGATTTCCTTTTATTCGTAACCCGATAGAAATTTTTATGACAGTTGATGATAGTTACCATCGCTGGGACTAGATCTCTATTTCTGATTGAATTTAACTCCCACCAGCTGGGATTTGGATTTGTGTCCCCACAGCATTACTATTCTAGTTTTATAACGGCACTCATCTGGTTCACTGAGGTCCTTTAGGGAGGGAAATATGCCATTTTTACCTGGTCAAGTCTACATGTGACTCCAGTACCCACAGCCATTCCATTTGACTCTAAACTGCTCTCTGAAAGGGCACAGCAAGCCGCCAGGGTAATTAGGGATGGGGAGCAAATACAGGCTCACCAGTAACACCCACATCTCATGAAGGAATCATATAAAAATGACCGCAGTTATGTTGTTCAACTGGGACTAACCATTGCGTTACTCAAAATCATCATGACCACTTCACTCTTGAATTCTCTGCTCCCATTTACAAAACACAAAAGCTATTTGCGACTTTGGGCAACATGGTGGCTTAGTAGTTGGCACTGCTGCCTCACAGCACCAGGGACCAAGGTCTGATTCTACTTTTGGGTGACTGTGTGGAGTTTGCACATTCTCCCTGTGTCAGCGTGGGTTTCCTCTGGGTGCTCTGGTTTCCTCCCATAGTCTAAAGATATGTAGGTTAGTTGGATTGATGCTGCTAAATTGCCCCATAGTGTCCAGGGATGTGTAAACTAGGTGTGTTAGCCTAGTGCAGAGTTACAGGGGTAGAGTAGGGGAGTGGGAGTGGCTGTGGGTGGGATGCTGTTCGGGGTGTCAGTGTGGGCTCAATGGGCTGAATGGCTAGCTTCTACACTGTAGGGACTTGTGGTTAATCAATTTATGTTTACAGTTTTGGAAATTATGGAATGGCAGTGGCACCTTTTACTGTCTCTCTCTCTCTACACTCTTCAGTTTACGCTCTCATTCCTGACTTGCTGTCTCAAATTGTATTCCATTCCACTTCAAAGAGATTGTATCTGTCTTTTATCTGCCCATTCCACCAAGCTTTCTGAACCCTTTTTGTGAATTTATGTGTGAGATTTTGAATCTGTGCTCAAGATTCTGAGGAGAGAATATAGGAAGTTAGGCAGCAATTTAAAAAGGAGGTCCTCGAAGGTAGTAATATCTGGATTACTCCCAGTGCCAGTAGCTAGTAAGGGTAGGAATAGGAGGATAGAGCAGATGCGTGGGTGATGAGCTGGTGCAGGGAAGAAGGATTCACATTTTTGGATCATTGGAATCTCTTCTGGGATAGAAGTGACCTGTACAAGAAAGACAGATTGCACCTAAATTGGAAGGGGACTAATATACTGGCAGGGAGATTAGCGAGAGCTGTTTGGGAGGATTTAAACTGGTCAAGGGAGTGGGACTTGGGACCCAGGGAGATAGTAAGGAATGAGATCAGTCTGAGACTGGTACAGTTAAGAAAAGGAGTGAGTCAGGGCAGGAAGGAAGAAAGCAGAGAATAAGGTCGGACTGATGAATTAAACTGCATTTATTTCAATGCAAAGGGCCTAACAGGGAAGGCAGATGAACTTAGGGCATGGTTAGGAACATGGGACTGGGATATCATAGCAATTACAGAAACGTGGTCAGGGATGGACAGGACTGGCAGCTTAATGTTCCAGGGGAAAACTGCTTACAGGTAGGATAGGAAGGGGGGGGGGGAAACAAGAGAGGAGGAGGGGTGGCATTTTTGATTAGGAATAACATTACAGCTGTACTTAGGGAGGATATTCCTGGGAATGCATCCAGGGAAGTTATTTAGATGGAACTGAGAAATATGGAAGGGATGATCATCTGATTGGGACTGTACTATAGACCCCCTAATAGTCAGTGAGAAATTGAGAAACAAATTTGTAAGATCTTAGTTATCTGAGAGAAGAGGAGGGTGGTTATGGTCGGGGATTTTAACTTTGCAAGCATAAGCTTCGATTGCCGTAGTGTTTGGTTGGAAAGGAATTTGTTAAGTGTAGACAAGAAAATGTTTTGATTTAGTATGTGCATGTACCTACTAGAGAAGATGCGAACCTTGATCTGCTCTTGGGCAATAAGGCAGGGCAGGTGACTGAGATGTCAGTGGGGGAGCACTTTGGGGTCAGTGACCATAATTCTATTAGTTTTAAAATAGCGATGAAAAATGATAGATAGAATCTAAAAGTTAAAGTTCTAAACTGGAGTAAGACCAATTTTGACAGTATTAGGCAAGGACATTCAAAAATTGATTGGATGCAGATATTTGCAGGTAAAGGGATGACTGAAAAATGGGAAGTCCAGAGACAGTATATTTCTGTTAGGCTGAAAGGAAAGGCTGGTAGGTGTAGGGAATGCTGGATGACTAAAGGAATTGAGGTTTTGATCAAGAAAAAGAAAGAAGCACATGTCAGTATAGACAGGATAGATCGAGTGAATCCTTAGAAGAGTATAAAGACAGTAAGAATATACCTAAGAGAGAAATCAGGAGGGCAAAAAGGGGACATGAGATAGCTTTGGCAAATAGGCTTAAGGAGAATTCAAAGGGATTCTACAAATACATCAAGGTTGGAAGGGTAACTAGGGAGAGAATAGGGCCCCATAAAGATCAGCAAGGCCTTCTTTGGAATCGCAGGAGATGGGGGAGATACTAAATGAGTAGTTTGCATCAGTGTTTACTGTGGAGAAGGACATGGAATATGGGGAAATAGATGGAGACATCTTGAAAAATGTCCATATTACAGTGGTGGAGGTGCTGGATGTCTTAAAAAGCATATATGTGGATAAATCCCCAGGACCCGATCAGATGTATGCTAGAACTCTGTGGGAAGCTAGGAAAGTGATTACTGGGCCCCTTGCTGAGGTATTTGTATCATTGATAGTCACAGGTGAGGTGCTGGAAGACTGGAGGTTGGTTAACGTGGTGCCACTATTTAAGAAATGTGGTAAGGAAAAGCCAGGGAACTGCAGACTGGTGAGCCTAACATCAGTGATAGGCAAGTTGTTAGAGGGAATCTGAGGGACAGGATTTACATGTATTTGGAAAGACAGGTTTATTTGGAAGCACTAGCTTTTGGAACGCTGCTTCTTCACCAGGTGATTATGGAGAATTTGGGAAGGTAAAGATAGGGATACTCAACATGGCTTTGTGTGTGAGAAATTGTGTCTCACAAACTAGAATGAGATTTTTGAAGAAGTAATGAAGAGATTGATGAGGGCAGAGTGGTGGATGTGATCTATTTGGACTTCCGTAAGGTTTTTTACAAGGTTTCACATGGTAGACTGGTTAGCAAGGTTAGATCACATGGAATATAGGAAGAACTAGCCATTTGGATACAGAACTGGCTCAAAGACAGACAGTGGTGGTGGAAGGTTGTTTTTCAGACTGGAAGCCTGTGACCAGCGGTGTGCCACAAAGATCAGTGCTGGGTGCACTGCTTTTTGTCATTTCTATAAATAATTTGGATTTGAGCATAGGAGGTATAGTTAGTAAGTTTGCAGATGATACCAAAATTGGAGGTTAGTGGACAGCAAAGAAGATTACTTCAGATTACAACAGGATCTTGATCAGATGGACCATTGAGCTGACGAGTGGCAAATGGAGTTTACTTTAGATAAATGTGAGCTGCTGCATTTTGGAAAGACAGATCAGAGAAGGACTTGTACACTTAATGGGAAGGTCTTGGGGAATGTAGCTGAACATAGAAACCTTGGATTGCAGTTTCATAGCTCCTTGAAGGTGGATAGGATAGTGAAGAAGCGTTTGGTATGCTTTCCTTTATTGGTCAGTGCATTGAGTATAGGAGTTGGGAGGTCATGTTCCAGCTGTACAGGGCATTGGTTAGGCCACTATTGGAATATTGTGTGCAATTTTGGTCTCCTTCCTATAGGAAGGATGTTGTGAAACTTGAAAGGGTTCAGAAAAGATTTACAAGGATGTTGCTGGGGTTGGAGGGTTTGAGCTACAGAGAGATGCTGAATAGGCTGGGGCTATTTCCCCTCGAGTGTCAGAGACTGAGAGGTGACCTTATAGAGGTTTATAAAATTATGAGACAGGATGGTTAAAAAGACTTTTAATACGCTTGCCTTCATTGCTCAGTCCTTTGTGTGTAGGATTGGGATATTATGTTGATGTTGTACAGGACATTGGTGAGGCATCTTCTGGAATACTGTGTCCAGTACTGATCACCCAATTATAAGGAAGATATGATCAAACTAGAGAGGGTTTAGAAGAGATTTACCAGGATGTTGCCGGGTATGGAAGGTTTGAATTATAAAGAAAGGCTAAATAGGCTGGGACTTTTTTCACTGGAGCGTGGGAGGTTTTGAGGTGACCTGATAGAAGTTTACAAAATAATGAGAGGTTTAGTTAGAGTTGATGGTAGCTGCCTTTTCCCTAAATTGGGGAATTTCAAGACTAGGGGGCACATTTTTAAGCTGAGAGGAGAGCAATTTAAATAAGACATAAGAGGCAAATTTTTTGCACAGAGGGGTGGTTGACATGTGGAATGAACTTCCTGAGGAAGTGGTGGATGCGGGTACAATTACAATGTTTAAAAGCCTTTTGGATAGATACATGAAGTGGTAAGGTTTGGTGGGATAATGGCCAGGGGCAGGCAGAAGGGACTAGTTTTAGATTGGGATTATGTTTGGCATGGACGAGTTAGACTGAAGGGTCTGTTTCCATGCTGTATGACTCTGATTCTGAAGGACATGAATAGGGTAAATAGACATGGTCTTTTCCCTGAGATGGGGGAGTCCAAAACTAGACGGCAGAGATTTAAGGTGAGAGGGAGAACATTTAAAACAGACCTAAGAGGCAACATTTTAATGCAGAGGGCGGTGTGTGTATGGAATGAGTTGCCAGAGGAAGTGGTGGAGGCTGGTACAATTACAGCATTTAAAAAGTGTCTGGATGGTTATGTAAATAGGAAGATTGAGAGGGATATGGACAAAATGCTGCCAAATGGGACAAAATTAATTTAGGATATCTGGTCGGCATGGATGAGTTAGACTGAAGGGTCTCTTTCCATGCTGCACATTTCTATGACTCTCAGTCTGAAACCTCTGTGCACATGAAATATGAGAGAGGATCTATCATTGTCCCTTGGATATCCCTCTTCTGAACCTTAGTATGTTTTGCAGTAACTAGCTCACTGAGGATCCCAAGGCAGCTTTTTGTAGACTGTCAGTAGTTGCTCTATTAGCTAGGTAGAAGTCGTATCAGGATAGAGAATTACAGAGTCGAGAGTGTGGTGCCCTGCCGTGTTTTTACTATTCCCCCAGACCTCCCCCTCACCTGAGGATGAAAGTTCAGTCCTCAGCAAAGGCCTCACCTTCATCCCTCTCTGGTCGCGGATTAATGAGATCAACACATTTCTTCCGCTGCGTTGCAACATTGAACATTTCTTCAGCCGCATCCGCCTCCGGGCCCATTTTTTCAATCAAGGCACCTGCTCACCCACCGAGGACCCCTTCTCTCGCTTCCAATAAATCCCATCCACCTGGACACCCCGCGCTGGCCTGTTACCCACCCTTGACCTCTTCATTTCTAACTGCCGCTGTGACATCGACTGCCACAACCTGTCCACCCCCCCCCCTCACCCACTCCAACCTCCCACCCTCGCAGCATGCAGCCATCCACTCCCTCCACTCCAACCCCAGCTTTACCATCAAACCAGCAGACAAGGGGGCTCTGTGGTAGTTTGGCACACTGACCTCTGCACCGCTGAAGCCAGGTGCCAACTCACAGACACCTCCTCCTTCTGTCCCCTCAACCATGACTTCACCTCCCATCACCAAACCTTCATGTCCCAGACCATCCACATCCTCACCACCTCTGGAGATCTCCCACCTAAAGCCTCATTGTCCATGAACCCCAAACCGTCTGATTCTATCTCCTTCCGAAGATTCTCAAACCTGATTTCCCCGGTCAACCCATTGTCTCAGCCTGTTCCAGTCCCACTGAACTCATCTCTTCTTACCTTGACACCATCCTGTCCCCCTTAGTCGAGGAACTCCCCACCTATGTTTGGGACACCACCCACACCCTTCACCTTCTCCAAGATTTTGGTTTCCCTGGCCCCTAATGCCTCATCTTCACCATGGACACCCAGTCCCTGTACACATCAATCCACCACGATGAAGGCCTCCAAAGCCCTCCATTTCTTCGTCTCACACCGTCCCAACCAGTACCATTCCACTGACACCCTCATCAGCCTGGTTGGACTGGTCCTCACCCTCAACAACTTCTCCTTCCAATCCTCCCACCCGCATGGGACACAGCTATGCCTGCCTCTTTGTTGGGTACATGGAATAGTCCATCTTCCGCAGCTACACCGGCACCAACCCCCACCTGTTCTTCCGCTACATCGATGACTGTATCGGCGCTACTTTGTTCTCCCACGAGGCATTGGACGGTTCATCAACTTCACCAACACCTTTCACCCCAACCTCAAATTCACCTAGACTCTCTCGGACACCTCCCTCCCATTCTTGAACCTCTCCATCACTGTCTCTGCCCTTGAACCACACCCTTCCCAATGCAACAAGGACAGAACCCTCCCCCCCCCCCCCCCCCCCCCCACCTCACCAACCTCCATATACGTCACATCATTCTCCGCCACTTCCACCACCTACAATCACTCCCCATCACTAAGGATATATTTTCCACCCCACCCCTATCAGCGTTTCGGAGAGACCATTCCCTCCGCGTCTCTCTTGTCCACCACCCCCACCAGCCCACGCCCCACTCCCGGCACCTTCCCCTACCATCGCAGGAAGTACAAAACCTACGCCCACTCCTCCCTGCTCACCTCTGTTCAAGGCCCCAAAGGATCCTTCCACATCGACAGAAATTACCTGTACCTCGGCCAATGTCATCTACTCTATCCATTGCCATATGGTCTCCTCAACATCGGGGGGACAGGACGCCAATTTGCAGATCATTTCAGAGAACATCTCTGGGACATCTGCATCCGCCAACCCCACTGTCCCGTGGCTGAACACTTCAACTCCCCCTCCCACTCCACCAAGAACATGTAGGTCCTGGGCC
This sequence comes from Chiloscyllium plagiosum, assembly GCF_037043375.1. NCBI lineage: Eukaryota > Metazoa > Chordata > Chondrichthyes > Orectolobiformes > Hemiscylliidae > Chiloscyllium > Chiloscyllium plagiosum. The sequence continues at coordinate 100,082,885 of NW_028270146.1, read as the reverse complement.
TCCTCCATTGCCAAAACTTAACCACCCGACGCCCGGAAGAAGAATGCCTCGTCTTCCACCTTGGCACCCTCCACACGGGATCAATGTGGATTTCACCAGTTTCCTCATTTCCCCTCCCCCACCTTATCCCAGATCCAACCTTCGAACTCAGCACTGCCCTCTTGATCTGTCCATCGTCTTTCCCATCTATCTGCTCCACCCTTCTCTCCGACCTATCGCCTTTCCCCACCACCTTCATCCACCTATCACATTCCCAGCTACCTTCCCCCCAGCCCCATCCCCCTCCCATTTATCTCTCAGCTCCTCCTGGCCCAGAAGCCTCATTCCTGGTGAAGGGCTTTTGCCTGAAATGTCGGCTTTCCTGCTCCTCGGATGCTGCCTTACCTGCTGTGCTTTTCCAGCACCACTCTAATCTATATTTATGTGTTGATTTATCAAAATTGCCAGTTGATTAAGGTGCCGGTTAAAATAAAGTTGGCTATAATATGTAAAAGGGTGGTATCAGTCCCTTCAAGACAATGATGGAAAGTGCAGAAGAGCTCTAGTTGTGATCCAGCTTTGTTCCTCTCTCCTCCTCCAGGCCCTGGTAAGCTCGAGTGATTACGGTAAGCATCTACTTGATGTGGAGGACATGGTACACAAGCACAACCTGATCGATTCTCAAATTTCATCTCACGGAGAGAATCTGAAACACATCAATGAGAAGGCTGACCACCTCAGCAGGAGCAGTGAGCTGAACACTGACCTGTTTCAGGGCAAACTTAAGGAGCTCAATGATGCTTACACCAACCTCCTGGAACTCAGCAAAGTTAGGTCAGTTATCATCCAGCATAAAACACAACTGATACCGGTTTGGTAAGAATGTGATGTGAACCTTGGCAGTCTCCCCAGGTTCCTGCTATAAGGGAGAAAGGTGTAGTGACTGGGAGGAAGTACATTGTCTCTCAGTCACTTGGTGTCTTTCATGGTCTCTTGGACTCTCTCTTGCTGTCTCTCGGGGTCTCTCTCTCTCTCTCTCGCTCTCTTTCTCTCTCTCCCTCTCCCGCGCTCTCTTGCTCTTTCTCTCTCTCGCTCTCTTTTTCACTGTGGCCTTAGTCATTTCTCTTGTTAATACAGGCGTTCTAAACTGAAGCAGCAACACCAATTGTTTGAGTTTTTCCGGGACTGTGATGAGGAGGAGGCCTGGATTTTCGAGAAGTGGCAGTTGGTGCGGACAGCAGCGTTAGGCCGTGATGTCACCCAGATCGCAGTGTTGATCCAGAAACACAAGGTACAGGCTGGGATTACCATGGTAACATGCCTCACTGCACTCAGCTGCCACAATGTGCACTGTCATTCCAGGCATGGATCAGGGACACGTGGACTCCTGAAGCCAGTGTCCCAGAGCATGGAGGGTGTGAGACAGGGGCCAGTGTCCCAGAGCGTGGAGGGAGTGTGAGACAGGGACCAGTGTCCCAGAGCGTGGAGGGAGTGTGAGACAGGGGCCAGTGTACCAGAGTGTGGGGAGAGTATGAGACAGGGGCCAGTGTCCCAGAGTGTGGGGGGAGTGTGAGACAAGGGCCAGTGTCCCAGAGTGTGGAAGGGGTGTGAGACAGAGCCAGTGTCCCAGAGTGTGGAGGGCGTGTGAGACAGGGACCAGTGTCCCAGAGCATGGAGGGGGTGTGAGACAGGGACCAGTGTCCCAGAACGTGGAGGGAGTGTGAGACAGGGACCAGTGTCCCAGAGTGTGGAGGGGGTGTGAGACAGGGACCAGTGTCCCAGAGCATGGAAGGGGTGTGAGACAGGGACCAGTGTCCCAGAGCATGGAGGGGTTGTGAGACAGGGACCAGTGTCCCAGAGCGTGGAAGGGGTGTGAGATGGACCAGTGTCCCAGAGCGTAGAGGGTGTCTGAGACAGGGCCAGTGTCCCGGAGTGTGGAGGGGGTGTGAGATAGGGGCCAGTGTCCCAGAGCGTGGAGGGAGTGTGGAGGTAGGGGCCAGTGTCCCAGAGGGTGGAGGAAGTGTGAGGTAGGGGCCAGTGCCCCAGAGCGTGGAGGGCGTGTGAGACAGGGGCCAGTGTCTCAGAGCATGGTGTGAGTGAGAGCACAGTGTAGTTGGAGTCTGTGACATATACTGATTGTTCTTGTTTTCCAAGGCCCTGGAGTCGGAGGTTAACAGCCACCAGTTGATATGTTTCTCAGTAGTGAGGAAGGGCCAGCATCTGTACCAGCGAAGTTTGGACTGCGAGAAGGAGGTGAGGAGATGGGTCAATACCCTCCAGAAGCAATGGCAGCAGTTAAAGGATGAGGTTGCAATTAGGAACTCTCGGCTGCAAGCTGCACTGACTATCAAACAGGTGAGATATGACCAAGGAGCAGAGACTAAGTTGGGTGACTGGGTGAGAATCTTCACAACAAACCACTGTAGCCAGAATCCAAATATATCCGGAGGATCCATTTACAGTTGAACACAAGAACATAAGCAATAGGGGGCTATTCTGTTGTTCAAACTCAGTTCACTAAGCTCATTGCTGATCAGCAGTATAAGTCGGATGTTCCTGCACTATCCCCATATTCTATAATGCACTCAATGCTCAAAATGCCATCAATCTTTCTCTTGGGTATCCTACAGAGCGAGGATCCGCAGCTTCCTGGAGTAGAGAAATCAAATTTGGCACAAGAATGTCAGTCCAAAATAGCTGAAGTCTTGTTCTGTGACTTGTCCCCCAGTTCTAGAGCCTTTGGCCAGAAGTAACATCCCACTGGGTTCTAATCTATCGAACTCCTTAACAGTTTTAAATGTTTTGACATGGCTCCTGATCAACATCAGAAAACAAAAGAACAGATGTCTTGTATCTTGCATGAACTGTTGATTACATGAAGACCAGTAAGAAGTGTTTCTTTCATAAGAAGCCTTTGTGAGGCTGTGAGGTGGTCGGTGGGTTGTTAACAGTGGGGGTTGCCACTGCATCTAAATGAGCAGGTTTCTTGGTCTCGTCCCCTCAGTATTTCGCAGATATCAACGAGGCCCGTTCCTGGCTGCTCGAGAAACAGCCTCTTCTGGAAAGTGGGGATTGTGGAAAGGATGAGGCCAGTGCTGACGCCCTCCTGCAGCGTCACATGCGTCTGGAGAAAGAGATAGCGGCATATTCTGGTGAAGTGAAGAGACTGGGCGATTTGGCAGCCGTGGCCATACAGCAGGTTCCGTTAACAATGTGTCAGGTACTCACTTCTACCCTGTGTCTATGTATGTGTTAGAGACTGTCAGAGGGATTCTCCAGAGTTTTGTATATAATTGTATCATGCTTCAATGGAGGCTGTAATAGGATAGCACCAGACATTCCTAAAAATGAGGAGTCAATCAAATGGGACTACTTGTATGTCCAGCAACATATGTAGTGAGTGCTAGACAGAGCTAAGCGATCCGGCAACCAACGGATCAGATCTAAGCTCTGCAGTCCTGCCACATCCAGTCATGAAGGACAATTAAAAATTCAGTGGAGGAGAAGGGAATGACCGTCTCGCACAAGAGAGAATTTAACCATTTACTCTTAATATTCCATGGCATTACATCACTGAATCCCCAGCTATCAACATCCCAGAGGTTATCCATGAAACTGAACTGGACGAGGCATATAGATAACCTAGCCCATTGATATAGTCCTTTAATGTTCATTGGTACTATCGCTGAATCCCCAACTATTAACATGCTGGGAGCTACCATTGACCAGGAACTGAACTGGACATTCATATGTCTAAAGAGCAGGTTAAAGGCTAGGAGTTCTGTAGCAAGCAACTCACCTCCTATTGCCCTAAAGTCTGTCTACTTCCATCCAGAAGGACAAGGGCAGCAGATATGTGGGAAAACCACCATTTGCAAGTTCCTGTCCAAGCCACTCACCATCCTGACTTGGAAATATATCACCATTGGGTCAAAATCCTGGACTCCCTCCCTAAGGGCATTGTGGGTCAACCCACAGCAGGTGGACTGCAGCGGTTCAAGAAGGCAGCTCACCACCACCTTCTCAAGGGCAAATAGGGACAGGCTGCCCAGCCAGTGACACCCACATCCAATGAGTGAATATATTTTTAAAATGTTAAATTAAAACATGCTGACAGAATGCTGAGGCAGCATTTTTGAAGAGTAAGATTGCAATTGTTTCAAGCCAATGACTTTTCATCTAAACTGATGGATAGGTTAACACGTGACAGTGTTTTAGCTAGTAGGAGAGGGAGGGGCAAGATAGACCATAAGGAATGACTGTGATAGGATGGAGAGAAGAGGAGTTTTCACAATGTAAACTAGCGAAAAAATGTATTACTGGATATATTAAGAAACAAAGATTATGTATGAATGTGAGATGAAGGAATAAAGAAAGAAGCCAACAAAAACAAAACAGGATGTAAGCAAAGGTTACTATCTAAGATTGTTGAAATCCATATTGAGTGCAGAAAGTTGTAAAGTGCATCGCAAGATGAGATGCTATTCCTTGAACTTCTTTCAAGTGTAGCAGGATAGAGAGGTCAGGCTGGGAGAATTGGAATGCTGAACAGTGGAATGCTGGGTCATGCTCAGTCACTGAACAAAGATGTTCTCCAAAGGGATCACCTAGTCTACATTTGGTCTCCCCATTATGGAGCAGACCACTTCATGAACAGTGAATATGGTCGATTATATTGAAAGAAGGACAAGTAAATCTCTGTTTCACTTGAAATGAGGGTGAGGGGTCTCAGACCCGTGAGAAGGAGGCAGGAAAATGTAGCATGTCCTGTGCTTGAGCATTCTTCTCTGCTCACACTCCCTTGCCTCCCTCCCAGAGGCATGCTTGGATTCTCCCTTGGCCTCTGCTTCCACATCACCACCTTCTCAAGGGCAAATAGGGACAGGCTGCCCGTGGGCGGCACGGTGGCACAGTGGTTAGCACTGCTGCCTCACAGCGCTAGACACCCGGGTTCAATTCCTGCCTCAGGCGACTGACTGTGTGGAGTTTGCATGTTCTCCCCGTATCTGCGTGGGTTTCCTCCGGGTGCTCCGGTTTCCTCCCACAGTCCAAAGACGTGCAGGTCAGGTGAATTGGCCATGCTAAATTGCCCGTAGTGTTAGGTAAGGGGTAAATGTAGGGGTATGGGTGGGTTGCGCTTCGGCGGGGCGGTGTGGACTTGTTGGGCTGAAGGGCCTGTTTCCACACTGTAAGTAATCTAATCTAATCTAACCAGTGTCCATATTCAACAGATTATCCTCTGTCATCACCCGCCTCAGGGTGATGTCATCTTTTTAAAATTTTTTTTAAAGTATTCATTTATGGGTGTCGCTGGCTGGGCCAGCATTTATTGCCTGTCCCTAGTTGCCCTTGAGAAGGTGGTGGTGAGCTGCCTTCTTGAACTGGTGCAGTCTTCCTCATTCTGCCCCACAATGCCATTAGGGAAGGAGTTCCAGGATTTTGACCCAGCGACAGTGAAGGAGCACAGATATATTTCCAAGTCAGGATGGTGAGAGGCTTGGAGGGGAAGTTGAAGGTGGCGGTATTCCCATGTGTCTACTGCTCTTGTCCTTCTAGATGGAAGTGTTCGTGGGTTTGGAAGGTGCTGTCTGAGGATCTTTGGTGACTTTCTGCAGTACGTCTTTTAGAAAGTACACAGTGTTGCTACTGACCATCTGTGGTGGAGGGAGCGGATGCTTGTGGATGTGGTCCATTCAAGTGAGCTGCTTTGTCCTGGATGGTGTCAAACATCTTGAGTGCTGTTGGAGCTGCACCCATCCAGACAAGTGGAGAGTATTCCATCACACTCCTGACTTGGGCCTTGTAGATGGTGGACAGGCTTTGGGGAGTCAGGAGGTGGGATACCTGCTGCAGTATTACTAGCCTCTGACCTGCACTTGTAGCCACTGCATTTATGGTGAGTCCAATGGAGTTTTTGGCCAATGATAACCCCCCAAGATGTTGATAATGGAGGAATTCAGTGACGGTAAACACATCATCAAACATATCTTCTCCTTTCCGCATTTGGAGACCCAGTTTCTCTGTGATAACATGGTCCATTCCTGAGACCCCTTCCCATCTATCCCGCATCATTCATGCAAGCAGTTGCAACATGATCAAAGTCAACAAGGTTTAATTAAAGGGAAGTCCTGCATGGCAAATTTTATTAAAGTATTTTCAGGATGTACTGAGGAGAATAAGTAAAGAGGAATAAGTAGACATAGTATATCTGGATTTTGAAAAGGCATTGATTAGATTACTTACAGTGTGGAAACAGGCCCTTCGGCCCAACAAGTCCACACCGACTCGCCGAAGCGCAACCCACCCAGACCCATTCCCCTACATTTACCCCTGCACCTAACACTACGGACAATCTAGCATGGCCAATTCACCTGACCTGCACATTTTTGGACTGTGGGAGGAAACCCACGCAGACATGGCGAGAATGTGCAAACTCCACACAGTCAGTTGTCTGAGGCGGGAATTGAACCCGGATCTCTGGCGCTGTGAGGCAGCAGTGCTAACCACTATGCCACCGTGCCAGCTCGATAAGATACCACACGAAACGTTAATACACACAAGAGGGCTCAAGGAGTTGAACGATATATTAACATGAATAGAGTGTTGGTTAGTTGACAGGAATTAATGAATAGGTTTAAATGAGGCATTTCTAAGTTGGTGGGCTGGAACAACTACAATGCCACAGGATTAGTGCTCATTCTCAGTCATTTGTAATATGAATGACTTAGACAAAGATATATGTATCTGTTTTTGACACTGTGTAGTCAGGGGGAATACAGGCTGTGAGGCTGTACAAAAATACAGATTAAAGCAGTGGGCAGAGGAGGTGAGTGGGCAATAAGGTGGCAAGTTAGACTCTGGCTGGAAGATTAGAACAGCAGGATATTATTTAAACGGTACAACCTTTGTAAATGTTGATGTTCAGAGGGAGTCTGGTATATTCGTACAAGGTTAGCACTGCTGCCTCGCAGCGCCAGAGACCCGGGTTCAATTCCCGCCTCAGGCGACTGACTGTGTGGAGTTTGCACGTTCTCCCCGTGTCTGCGTGGGTTTCCTCCGGGTGCTCCGGTTTCCTCCCACAGTCCAAAGATGTGCAGGTCAGGTGAATTGGCCCTGCTAAATTGCCTGTAGTGTTAGGTAAGGGGTAAATGTAGGGGTATGGGTGGGTTACGCTTCGGCTGGTCGGTGTGGACTTGTTGGGCCGAAGGGCCTGTTTCCACACTGTAAAGTAATCTAATCTAATCTAATCTAATCTAATTATTTTGTATGTATGAGGAAAATGATATGTATTGCAAGGAATTTAGACTCAGGAATAAAGAAGTCTTGCTGCAGTGGTATAGGGATTATGTGAGACTACTCCATAAGAGAGGTGCATGCAGTTTTAGTGACCAGGTCGAATAAAAGCTATCCTTGTATTCGAGCTGATACAGCAAAGGTTCACCAGATTGGTCCCTGGGGTGAGAGAGTTATCCTTTGCTGGGAGTCTGAGCGAATTGGGTCAGTATGGGCGGCACGGCGGCACAGTGGTTAACACTGCTGCCTCACAGCGCCGGAGACCCGGGTTCAATTCCCACCTCAGGCGACTGACTGTGTGGAGTTTGCACGTTCTCCCCGTGTCTGCGTGGGTTTCCTCCGGGTGCTCCGGTTTCCTCCCACAGTCCAAAGATGTGCAGGTCAGGTGAATTGGCCATGCTAAATTGCCCATAGTGTTAGGTAAGGGGTAAATGTAGGGGTATGGGTGGGTTGCGCTTCGGCGGGTCGGTGTGGACTTGTTGGGCCGAAGGGCCTGTTTCCACACTGTAATGTAATGTAATCTAATCTAATCTAGTGTTCTCCAGAAAAATAGGGGACGACCTCAATGAAGGGAACTGACGTAGTAAACACTGAGAAGTTGTTTCCCCTGACTGGGGAGGTTAGCAGACAGGAACAGGTTAACACAGCAACACCTCAGGTCTGAGATGGGGAAACATATCTTCACTCAGAGTGTTGTGAAGCTTTGGAATTCTTACCTGTGAGGAGACATTCCAGCCTTGAATAAATTTAAAGCTGAGATAGATAGAGCTTTTACTCTTGTGAAGTCAGTCTGAATGTCAAGGTGTCAAGGAAGTTGAGTTCAAACTGAAGATGAGCCTTGATCAAATTGAGTGGCACAGATGGCTCAGTACACCAACTAGATTACTCTTCTACTTATTATCCTCCTGCCTGTCCTGGGAATTTGATGGGAACAGTGTAGAGGGACCTTTACTTAGGAGTTTTAGGGCCATCAAACTGTACCCTAATGCCTTTCAGCTATTGCTCCACTAGGACACCAAACAAGAGCTGGATCATTGACAAAAAATTGGCTGTGTACTTGGTTTCAGCTCATGGTATTTGTTTAAGCAGCAGCCCTTTGAGCAGATGTGATGAAATGAACTTGGAGATTTGAAAGATGTGATGTGTCTTATTCACAGGCAGAGAACCAAGAGAGTAAAGAGACTGATAGCTGCTCATCTGATGAAGAAACAATAGGAGTGCAGACTTCACCGAGACAACGTCATCAAGGTGAGAAAGGACGAGTGACAGCAGAGTATGGTGCAGTGTGTATTAGTGTCGCAGGCTGGTGTGTATTAGCGATGCAGTCCGATGAGTTATTGTGTCACAGTTCGATGTGATGTGCAGTAGTGTCCCAGCTCGACATGGTGTGTACTAGTGTCCCAGTGCAACATGGTGTTGTTAGCGCGGATGAAATGACATCAGTCCGAGCCCAGAGTGCGGTTCAACAATCGGTAACGTTTATTACTGCAGTAATGCCGGCGGAGGTCAACCGAGGTCCGAATCTCGGCTGCTCTGCTGTTCCCGTGCGCAGCTTCATATTATATACTTTTAGTTGTCAGGGTGTGTGGGATTTGAGGATGAATGGGATGATAGTTCCCCATCCTCACTGGAGTAGGTGCGAAAGGCTGTTTCCTGCCGTCCCAGGAGAGTTGCAGGGCACGCACAATAGGGTGCTAATTGGTTTATGTAAAACGGGTCCGGGTATTATCTGCTTGTCTCTCTCTGTGAGGGCAGGGGCTAGCACTCCCCCTTTGTTCCCTTGGGGTGTTGGTGTGTATTGGTCTGTCCGTACCTGTCTGGTGGATGCCTGTCCTTTGTGTCAGAATGGCTCCGTATCGATGGGTATGTGTGTGTTTCAGTCAGTCTCTTGAAGTGATTAGGAGATGGGTTTCCATATTTAATTAATTCCGGAGTTTTGGCCCAGAGTCATGGGTAATGTTGGTCTAGTGTGGATTCTATCTGTCCTCTGTCTCCTATCTCCCAGTCACGTGGGCAGACCGGCAGCTGCTGAGTTTTTGTGGGTTTAAAGCTGCGACTGCTGTTTAAAACACAAAAATGAATTCTTATCGTTTCCTGATGTAGGCATAGTCCCGTGGCAAATGCAGGGCGGCTCTAATGCCCGCTTGCAGTGTGTACTAGTGTCCCAGTGCGACATGATTGTGATAGTGTCCCAGTGCGACGCGGTGTGTAATAGTGCCCGTGTGTAATAGTGTCCCAGTGTGATGCAATGTGCAATAGTGTCCCAGTGCAACGCAACTGTGTCCTAGTGTCCCAGTGCGACGCGGTGTGTAATAGTGCCCAAGTGCGACATGGTATGTAATAGTGTCCCAGTGTGATGCAATGTGTAATAGTGTCCCAGTGCAATGCAATATGTCCTAGTGTCCCAGTGCGATGCGGTGTGTAATAGTGACATAGTGTAACAGTGCATAATAGAGTCCCAATGTGACATGGAGTGTACTAGTGTCCCAGTGCGACATGGTGTGTAATAGTGTCCTAGTGTGACATAGTGTGTAATAGTGTCCCAATGCGGCGTGGTGTGTAATAGTGTCCCAGTGCGATGCTGTGTGTACTAGTGTCCCATTGCGACGTGATGTGTAATAGTGTCCCAGTGCGACGCAGTGTGTAATAGTGACCCAGTGCGACGTGAAGTGTACTAGTGTCCCAGTGCAACACAGTGTGTACAGTGTCCACTTACAACATGGTGTGTAATAGTGACCTTGTGCGATGCGGTGTGTAATAGTGTCTCAGTGCGATGCGGTGTGTAATAGTGTCCCAGTGTGACGCAGTGTGTAATAGTGACCCAGTGCAACGCGATGTGTACTAGTGACCCAGTGCACCGCAGTGTATACTAGTGTCCCAGTGCGATATTGTGTACTAGTGTCCCAGTGCATCGCAGTGTGTACTAGTGTCCCAGTGCAACATGGTGTGTAATAGTGACCCAGTGCAACACGATGTGTAATAGTGTTCCAATGTGACATGGAGTGTACTAGTGTCCTATCGTGACGCGGTATGTAATAGTGTCCCAGTACGAAGCGATGTGTAATAGTGTCCCAGTGCGACGTGGTGTGTGATAGTGTCCTAGTGCAACGTGGTCTGTAATAGTGTCCCAGTGCAACATAGTGTGTAATAGTGTCCCATTGCGGCGTGGTGTGTAGTTGCGACCCAGTGCGACACGGTGTGTACTGGTGTCCCAGTGCAATGCAGTGTGTACTAGTGTCCCAGTGCGACATGGTGTGTAATAGTGACCCAGTGCAATGCGGTGTGTACTGGTGTCCCAGTGCAATGCAGTGTGTACTGGTGTCCCAGTGCAACATGGTGTGTAATAGTGACCCAATGCGGCGTGGTGTGTAATTGTGACCCAGTGCGACACGGTGTGTACTGGTGTCCCAGTGCAACGCAGTGTGTATTAGTGTCCCAGTGCGACATGGTGTGTAATAGTGACCCAGTGCAATGCGGTATGTACTAGTGTCCCAGTGCGATGCAGTGTGTACTAGTGTCCAAGTGTGACATGGTGTGTAATAGTAACCCAGTGCGACGCGAAGTGTACTAGTGTCCCAGTGCAACACAGTGTGTGCAGTGTCCAATTACAACATGGTGTGTAATAGTGACCTAGTGCGATGCGGTGTGTAATAGTGTCCCAGTGCAACGCGATGTGTACTAGTGACCCAGTGCAACGCAGTGTGTACTAGTGTCCCAGTGCGACATGGTGTGTAATAGTGACCCTGCGACATGGTGTGTAATAGTGTCCCAATTCAATGCAGTTTGTACTAGTGTCCCAGTGCAATGCAGTGTGTACTAGTATCCCAGTACGACATGGTGTATAATAGTGTCCCATTACGAAGCGATGTGTAATAGTGTCCCAGTGAGATGTGGTATGTTGATAGTGTCCTAGTGCGACATGGTGTGTAATAGTGTCCAAGTGCAACGTGGTGTGTAATAATGTCCCAGTGCGACACAGTGTGTAATTGTGTCCCAATGCGGCGTGGTGTGTAATAATGTCCCAGTGCGACATGGTAAGTAATAGTGTCCCAGTGCGACGCGGTGTGTACTAGTGTCCCATTGCAATGCAGTATGTACTAGTGTCCAAGTGCAATGCAGTGTGTACTAGTGTCCCAGTGCAACACAGTGTGTACTAGTGTGCCAGTGCGATGCAGTGTGTAATAGTGACCCAGTGCGACGTGAAGTGTACTAGTGTCCCAGTGCAACACAGTGTGTACAGTGTCCACTTACAACATGGTGTGTAATAGTGACCTTGTGCGATGCGGTGTGTAATAGTGTCTCAGTGCGATGCGGTGTGTAATAGTGTCCCAGTGTGATGCAGTGTGTAATAGTGACCCAGTGCAATGCGATGTGTACTAGTGACCCAGTGCAACGCAGTGTATACTAGTGTCCCAGTGCGATATTGTGTAATAGTAACCCAGTGTGACGCGGTGTGTACTAGTGTCCCAGTGCGATATTGTGTAATAGTGACCCAGTGTGACGCGGTGTGTACTAGTGTCCCAGTGTGACATGGTGTGTAATAGTGTCCCAGTGTGATATTGTGTAATAGTGACGCAGTGTGTACTTGTGTCCCAGTGCGATACAATGTGTTCAGTGTCCTTGTACGGCATGGTGTGTAATAGTGACCTGATGGGATGCGGTGTGTACTAGTGACCCAGTGCAACGCAGTGTGTACTAGTGTCCCAGTGCAATATTGTGTAATAGTGACCCAGTGTGACGCAGTGTGTATTAGTGTCCCAGTGCGATACAGTGTGTTCAGTGTCCTTGTACGGCATGGTGTGTAATAGTGACCTAGTGCGATGCGGTGTGTAATAGTGTCCCAGTGTGACGCAGTGTGTAATAGTGTCCCAGTGTGATGCAGTGTGTACTAGTGTCCCAACTCGATGCAGAATGTAGTAGTGTCCCAGTGCAATGCAGTGTGTACTAATGTCCCAGTGCAACACAGTGTGTACAGTGTCCGATTACAACATGGTGTGTAATAGTGACCTAGTGCGACGCGATGTGTAATAGTGTCCCAGTGCGACGCGGCGTGTAATAATGTCCCAGTTCGACGCAGTATGTACGAGTGTCCCAGTGCAATACAGTGTGTACTGGTGTCCCAGTGCGATGCAGTGTGTACAGTGTCCCAGTACGACATGGTGTGTAATAGTGACCCAGTGCGACATGGTGTGTAATAGTGTCCAGTGTGACATGGTGTGTAATAGTGTCCCAGTTTGACGCAGTATGTACTAGTGTCCCAGTGCAATGCAGTGTGTACAGGTGACCCAGTGTTACACAGTGTGTACTAGCGTCCCAGTACGACCTGGTGTGTAATAGTGACCCAGTGCGACGTGGTGTGTAATAATGTCCCAGTGCAACGCGGTGTGTTGTGTTCCAATGTGACGCAGTATGTACTAGTGTCCCAGTACAACGCGGTGTGTAATAGTGTCCCAGTTCGATGCAGTATGTAATAGTGTCCCAATACGACACGGTGTGTACCAGTGTCCCAGTACAACATGGTATGTAATAGTGTCCCAGTGCAATGCAGTGTGTTATCGTGTCTCAGTGTGACACGGTGTGTAGTTTTGTCCCAGTGTGATACAGTGTGTAATAGTGTCCCAATGCGATGCAGTATGTACTAGTGTCCCTGTGTGACGTGCTCTGCAATAGTGTCCCACTGTGATGCAGTGTGTAATAGTGTCCCAGTGTGACACGATATGTAGTTTTGTTCCAGTGCGATGTGGTGTGCACTAGTGTTACAGTGCAACGTGATATGTACTAGTGTCGCAATGCAACGCAGTGTGTAGTTTTGTCCCAGTGCAACATGGTGTGTACTAGTGTCGCTGTGTGACGTGGTGTGTAACAGTGTCCCAGTACGACGCAATGTGTACTAGAATCCCAGTGCGACACGGTGTGTAGTAGTGTCCCAGTGAGATAGGGTGTGTACTAGTGTCCCAGTGTGACATGGTGTGTAATAGTGTCCCAGTGCGATGCAGTGTGTAATAGTGTCCCATTGTGACGTGGTGTGTAATAGTGTCCCTTTGTGACATGGTGTGTAATACTGTCCCATTGCGACGTGGTGTGTAATAGTGTCCCAGTACGAAGCGATGCATAATAGTGTCCCTTTGTGACGTGGTGTGTAATAGTGTCCCAGTACGAAGCGATGCGTAATAGTGTCCCTTTGAGACGTGGTGTGTAATAGTGTCCCAGTACGAAGTGATGCGTAATAGTGTCCCAGTGCGCCGTGGTGTGTAATAGTGTCCCATTGCGACGTGGTGTGTAATTATTTTCCCATTGCGACGTGGTGTGTAATAGTGTCCCAGTACGAAGCAATGTGTACTAGTGTCCCAGTACGAAGCAATGTGTACTAGTGTCCCAGTGCAATGCAGTGTGTACTAGTGTTCCAGTGCGACATGGTGTGTAATAGTGACCCAGTGCGATGTGGTATATACTAGTGTCCCAGTGCGACACGGTGTGTACTAGTGTCCCAGTGTGACACGGTGTGTAATAGTGTCCCAGTGCGATGCAGTCTGTAATAGTGTCCCAGTGCAACGTGGTCTGTAACAGTGTCCCAGTGCGACACGTGTGTAATAGTGTCTCAGTATGAAGCGATGTGTAATAGTGTCCCAATGCAACATGGTGTGTAATAATGTCCCAAAGCGGTGTGGTGTGTAATAGTGTCCCATTGCGATGCGGTGTGTAAAAGTGCCCAAGTGCGACATGGTGTGTAATAGTGTCCCAGTGCGACGCGGTGTGTAATAGTGACCCAGTGTGAAATGGTGTGTAATAGCGACCTAGTGAGACACGGTGTGTACTAGTATCCCAGTATGACATGGTGTGTAATAGTGTCCCAGTGCATTGCGGTGTGTAATAGTGTCCCAGTGCGACGCTGTGTGAACTAGTGTCCCATTGCGATGTTGTGTGTAATAGTGTTCCAGTGCAACGTGGTGTGTAATAGTGACCCAGTGCGACGCGATGTGTACTAGTGTCCCAGTGCAACGCAGTGTGTACTAGTGTCCCAGTGCGGCATGGTGTGTAATTGTGACCCAGTGCGATGCGGTGTGTACTAGTGTCCCAGTGCAATGCAGTGTGTAATAGTGTCCTAGTGTGACGCGGTGTGTAATAGTGACCCAGTGCGACATGGTATGTACTAGTGTCCCAGTGCGACATTGTGTATACTAGTGTCCCAGTGTGACACGGTGTGTAATAGTGTCCCAGTGCAACGTGGTCTGTAACAGTGTCCCAGTGCGACATTGTGTGTACTAGTGTCCCATTGCGACATGGTGTGTAATAGTGTCCCAGTACGAAGCGATGTGTAATAGTATCCCAGTGCGTTGCGTAGTGTAATAGTGTCCCAGTGCGACGTGGTGTGTAATAGTGTCCCAGTGCGACGTGGTGTGTAATAGTGTCCCAGTGCGACATGGTGTGTAATAGTGACACAGTGCGACATGGTGTGTACTAGTGTCCCAGTGCAATGCAGTGTGTACTAGTGTCCCAGTGTGACATAGTGTGTATTAGTGACCCAGTGCGACATGGTGTGTAATAGTGTCCCAGTGCGATGCAGTGTGTAATAGTGTCCTAGTGTGACACGGTGTGTAATAGTGACCCAGTGTGACACGGTGTATAATAGTGTCCCAGTGCGACGCGGTCTGTAATAGTGTCCCAGTGCGACGTGGGGTGTTGTGGTGTCCCAGTGTGACATGGTGTGTTGTCGTGTCCCAGTGCGACACGATGTATATTAGTGTCCCAGTGTGACGCAGTGTGTACTGATGTCCTAGTGCGTTGAGGTGTGTAATAGTGTCCCAGTGTGAAATGGTGTGTATTAGTGTCCCATTGCGTTGTGGTGTGTAATAGTGTCCCAGTGCGATGCAGTGTGTAATAGTGACCCAGTGCAAGGCGATGTGTACTAGTGTCCCAATGCGACATGGTATGTAATAGTGACCCAGTGCGACATGATGTTTACTAGTGTCCCAGTGCAACGCAGTGTGTACTAGTGTCCCATTGCGACATGGTGTCTAATAGTGACCCAGTGCGATGCAGTGTGTAATAGTGTCCTAGTGTGACGCGATGTGTAATAGTGACCCAGTGAGACACAGTGTGTACTAGTGTCCCAGTATGACATGGTGTGTAATAGTGTCCCAGTGCGATGCGATGTGTACTAGTGACCCAGTGCGATGCGGTATGGAATAGTAACCCAGTGCGACGCAGGGTGTTGTGGTGTCCCAGTGTGACGTGTTGTGTTGTCGTGTCCCAGTGTGACACAGTGTGTACTGGTGTCCCAGCGCGACACGGTGTGTACTAGTGTCCCAGTGCGACTAATGTGTAATAGTGTCCCAGTGCAACGCGGTGTGTTATCGTGTCTCAGTGTGTTATCGTGTCTCCGTGTCACACTGAGACACGATAACACACTCAGACACGATAACACACCGAGACACGATAACACACCGCGTTGCACTGGGACACTATTACATCCCGCGTCAAACTGGGACACTATTACACACTGCATCACACTGGGACAAAACTACACACCGTGTCACACTGTGTGTAGTTTTGTCCCAGTGTGATGCAGTGTGTAATAGTGTCCCAATGCGACGCAGTGTGTACTAGTGTCCCTGTGTGACACGGTGTGTAGTTTTGTCCCAGTGCGACGTGGTGTGTACTATTGTTGCAGTGCGACACGGTATGTAATAGTGTCCCAGTGTGACGTAGTGTGTACTAGTGTCCCAGTGCGACGCAGTGTGTAGTTGTGTCCCAGTGAGACACGGTGTGTACTAGTATTGTAATGTAATGTGGTGTGTAATAGTGTCCCAGTACGACGTAATGTGTACTAGTACCCCAGTGCGATGCGGTGCGTAATAGTGTCCCAGTGTGACGCGGTGAGTACTAGTATCCCAGTGCAGCATGGTGTGTAGTAGTGTCCCAGTGAGACATGGTGTGTACTAGTGTCCCAGTGCGACATGGTGTGTGATAGTGTCACTGTACGATATGTTGTGTCATAGTGTCCCATTGCGACGTGGTGTGTAATAGTGTCCCAGTGCGACACGGTCTGTAATAGTGTCTCATTGCGACGTGGTGTGTAATTTTGTCCCAGTGCGACGTGGTGTGTAATAGTGTCCCAGTGCAACATGGTGTGTAATAGTGTCCTAGTGTGACGCGGTCTGTAATAGTGTCCCATTGCAATGTGGTGTTTAATAGTGTCCCAGTGCGGCGCGGTGTGTAATTTTGTCCCATTGTGACGTGGTGTGTAATAGTGTCCCGGTGTGTAATTTTGTCCCATTGCGATGCGTTGTGTAATAGTCTGTATGTGCGATGCAGTATGTAATAGTGCCCCAGTGCGATTCGGTATGTAATAGTGCCCCAGTGCGACGCAGTATGTAATAATGCCCCAGTGCGATGCGGTCTGTAATAATGTCCCAGTGTGACACGGTGTGTAATAGTGTCCCAGTGCGACGCGGTGTGTAATAATGCCCCAGTGCGACGTGGTGTGTAATTTTGTCCCAGTGCGACACGTCGTGTAATAGTCTCTATGTGCGACGCAGTGTATAATAGTGTCCCAGTGTGACGCGTTGTGTAATTTTTGTCCCAGTGTGATGCGTTGTGTAATAGTCTCTATGTGCGACCCGTTGTGTAATAATCTCTATGTGCGATGTGGTCTGTAATAGTGTCCCAGTGCGGCGCGGTCTGTAATAGTGCCCCAGTGCGACACAGTGTGTAATAGTGTCCCAGTGCGATATGGTCTGTAATAGTGTCTCAGTGCGCTGCGGTGTGTAATAATGTCTCAGTGCGATGCGGTGTATATACCTGTGCAGTAACACAGTGTGATTTGTGCACACAGCCAGGACTGAGAAGAACAGCCCGAAGGTTAATCTCCTGGAAAGTCGGACAGCCCAAGAGCGCAGGCAGCTAGTGGGCACACGGGGCAAGATATCCCTCCCAGTCAGTGAGCCGTCGGTGAGGAAATCATTGCACAATCTTCACAGCATACACAATACTGTCCAGCTCTCCCTCCCTCCCTCCCTCACTCCCTTCTTCCTCCATGCTTTCTCTCCCTGCTCTCCTCGTTCTTCTCTTGCTTCCCTCTTCCTCACTTCCCTCTACGCTTCAGAGAGAGTGTCTTTAGTTCATTGTGGGGAAGGTGGGCAGAGGTTCTCAGAGAGAGACAGTAGCTTGTTCCTGTGGATGAGAATGAGGGGATTATTGGAATCCAGGCAGTGTCAATGTAAAGGCTTACATCGCGGGGAAAAGGGAAGCTGCCAAGTTCCGGAATTTGTACTGATGGGTGTATTTTGTTTTTGTTGGCCATCAGGTGGAGAGTGAGACCACCGTTGACCATCCCCAGGCAGACAGTCCAAGCCGGAGGGTCAACAAACCACGGAGAAGCCGGTCCATGCGCCATGGGACAACTGAGATCCAGTACTCCTCACCCAGCCGTCCTGACGAGGACTTCAACAGAACAACAATCGAGGACAGCCAGAGAGACATCAACTCCTCCTACTCTGATCTCTGCCAGCAGGCCAAGGTACACTAACCCCTGGAATCCTAGAATCCCTGCAGTGCTGTAAGAGGCAATTCGGCCCCATCGAGTCTACACCGACTCTCCAAACAGCATCCAACCCAAACCCAGCTTCCCCACCCCCACCCCGACTCTATCCCCGTAACCCCACATTTACAATGCCAATCCACCTAAACCTGCAGATCCCTGGATGCTACGGGACAATTTCCCATGGCCAATCCAGCTAACCTGTACATGGGTAGTAACCCTTCCTCATGTACTTTGTTACATCGCTTTCTGTTTCGTATGATATGCAGATCCTCTGTGGAGGAGAAAGTGAGGTCTGCAGATGCTGGAGATCAAAGTTGAAACTTTATTGCTGGAACAGCACAGCAGGTCAGGCAGCATCCAGGGAACAGGAGATTCGACGTTTCGGGCACAGGCCCTTCTTCAGATCCTCTGTATAGCCAGCAGGTCCCAGACCGAGTAAACACAGAATAGGCTGGAGAAATTCAGCAGCTCTGGCAGCATCTGTGAAGAGAGAAACAGCGTCAACGTTTCAAGTCCAGTATGACTCTTCCTCAGAACTCGATGAAGGATCCATTCCCTCTTTTTCTCATGAACACATTAAAGCAAACACCCTTTCAGTTCTGAAGAAGTCATACTGGGCTGAAATGAGAACTGATTTCTCCAGTATTCTCTGTGTTTGTTTCACAATTCCAGCATTAGCAGTATTGTACTTTATGATGCATGTTTTGCGTGGTTATCCCAGAACAGCTGAATGAAGTACAATCATAGAATAGAATAGAATCCCTACAGTGTGGAAACAGGCCATTTGGCCCAACAAGTCCACACCAACCCTCCAAACAGTATCCCACCCAGATCCATTCCCATACCTTATTACTCTGCATTTCCCCTGACTAATGCACTTAACCTACACATCCCTGAACATTTTAGGGCAACTTAGCATGGCCAATCCACCCTAACCTGCACATCTTTAGATTGAGGGAGGAAACGCACGCGGATATGGGGAGAATGTGCAAACTCCACACAGTCACCCGAGGCTGGATTCAAACCCGGGTTTTTGGCGCTGTGAGGCAGCAGTGCTAACCACTGAGCCACCGTGCCATTCTACCAGGTCAGTTCCCCAGTTCAAATGGAAGTGGGTCAAAGACTCTCTCCTTGAAGACTGGGATGATCCCAGTCAGTTAGTAACACTGAAGAAATATTCCTGTGGTCCCCAGTTCTGCTCAGTATTTGTCTGTCACTCACCTGGAAAACTGTGTTCTATCCATCTGCTCTGGACCTGGCTGTCAGAGCTGGTGATAATTTAATCTTTGATTCTCCATTCCTCTTATAATGTCATGCTCGCTCCCCATACCCCTGTTGCTGGTACTGAGTTCTGTATCAGGGCCATGTTTGCCCCGTTTTCCCTGCTTCCCACTCCAACAGAATTCCCACAGCCTGTCGAGTCTTCCTTTTGCCCCATGAATTATTCCTAGATGTTAGTTGGACGTCAGAGGGGTCTGTGAGGACAGCTCTGACTTTCACGAGTGGAACCCAAGCAATTAACTATTCGCATAAAACCACTACCATTCCCTCCCCCCACCCAGCCACTCCCAATTCTGCTAGTGGTATCAAAGAGCTGTGTGTGAGTATCTGATTGGGCAAACATAGGGTGCAGGTAGGAACAGGCAAGTTTTAATCAATAATGACCAAAACTCCCCAGTGCTGGAGTTTCCCTCCTTTCATGTCTGGGTCTGTTGTACACACATTAGTAAAGATTAATGAGTCTGATTAGTGAGTGACTACATTATTATTGTATCGCGTATTACACCTCACTGGAAATCAAGCCCCATTATTCTCCGAAAAGCTAAAGATTTTAAAAGGTATACAAGGATTCCCCAATACCACCTGTAAATTCCTCGTGTCTTTTAGATCCAGACTGATAGCCTCTATTCCTGACGAAGGGCTTTTGCCCAAAACGTTGATTTTCCTGCTCCCCGGATGCTGCCTGACCTGCTGTGCTTTTCCAGCATCACTCAAATCTAGGCTCTGGTTTCCAGCATCTGCAGTCCTTGATTTTACCTGATAGAAATGATGGACCAGGTTTCTGGTGCTTAACAAAAATGATTAATTGTTACAAGTACTTAGACTCTAGCTCCAAGACCTTGTTCTTTCTTCTTTGATAAAAATCATACAACACCAGGTTGTAGTTCAACAGGTTTATTCGGAAGCACTAGCTTTCGGAAACACTGCCCCTTGACAACCACCCGATGAAAGTCATGATTTGGAGGAACCGGTGTTGGACTGCAGTGAACAAAGTTAAAAATCATACAATACCAGGTTATAGTCCAACAGGTTTATTTGGAAGCACTAGCTGTCAGAGCGCTGCTCCTTCATCAGGTGGATGAGAAGCAGCGCTTCGAAAGCTAGTGCTTCCAAATAAACCTGTTGAACTATAAACTGGCGTTGTGTGATTTTTAATTTGTCCACCTCAGTCCAACACTGGCTCCTCCACACTATTTCTTCATTGGGCAATTCCTGTATTCTTACATTCTTGCCCTATGCCAGAGACAGCTGAACCCTACTACACCAATTGGGGGAGCTATTAACCAAGGTAAGAAGGTTTGCTGCATCTGTTAAACTGCATGGACCTACACAGGGAGGAGAATGTGAGGGAGAAACCAGAAACCTAGAAACTGCAGCTAGAGTCTTTGTGCCTGCACTGTGGCCTGTTATTCCTGTGGTGTCATTACTACCTTAACTGTGTAACTATCTCAAGACCTAGATTAATGATTTTGAATCCCACCAAGGGGGTTTGACGATATCAGTTCAGAAAATAAATTGGAGAAATGTAAATCAGCAAAGGTAACCAGGTTGTCAGATTGTCATAAAAACTCCCACAGTTCATGGTAGGCCCTGGGGAGTGTTGTCACAGAGAGACCTAGGAGGTTCCGCTGTAGTTCCTTGAAACTGGCATCACAGTTAGACAGGTGGTGAAGAAGGTGTTTGGTACGCGTGCCTTCGTCGGTAAGAGCACTGAGTGCAGGAGTTGGGATGTCATGTTACAGCTGTACAAGACACTGGTGAAGCCACATTTGGAAAACTGCATGCAATTCTGGTCTGCCTGCTTTGGGAAAAATATTATTAAACTGCAAAAGAGCTTTGCAAGGATGTTACCGAGCTTGGAGAGTTTGAGTTACAAGGAGAGGCTGGATAGGTTGGGACTATTTTCCCTGGAATGTAGGACGTTGAGGGGGTGACCTTCTGAAGGTTTATAAAATCATGAGGGGCATGGATAATAAATAGCCAAGGACTTTTTCCCCAGGGTAGGGGAGTCCACAACCAGAGAGCAGACATTTAAGGTGAAAGGGGAAAGATTTAAAAGAGATCTGAGGAGCAACATTTTTACACAGAGTGTGGTGCGTGTATAGAATGAGCTGCAGAGGAAGTGGTAGAGACAATTACAACATTTAAAAGACATTCGAACAGGTAAATGGATAGGAAACCTTTAGAGAGATATGGGAGACGTGTAGGCAAATGGGATTAGTTCACTTTAGGAAACTTGGTTGGCATAGACAAGTTGGGCCAAAGGGCCTGTCTCCATGCTGTATGACTATGACACTGGTTCACTCATGGTCTTTAGAGAAGACCATGCCGTCCTCACCTTATGGAAGTTATTATAGCAGTCATGTAGTTACCTTAGCGTTGCAGTGTATGCCCAGGATCATATACAGGGCTCCAATAAAAGATAATGGTAGTGCATTGTGATAGGTTAGTTAAATCACTGGGAGATGAGCTAATGCTGAAGGTGATGATGTTGTAATGTGATGGAGAGAACCAGTGTGGCAGATGATGATTAGTTTAGAAAGATAAAGCAAGCCGGCATGATTGGCTATGCTAATGTTATCCGATAAGCGTGGGACCAATGAATTATATAAATTGGAGGTGAACAAAGAAATTGTGGGGAACCAGTAAAGACATTTTGCTGGCTCTCACAGCTTTGATTTTGCAAGATTAAAGTTTAATTTCGTGAAGGATTTTCTGCGTCGCCTGGTAATTTTTTTTATAGAACATTAAGTGATTCTTCCACAACAACCTGAACTACTTTTGATTCCAAGTCTCTCACCATTCTTGGTTTAATCTGAACTACCACCTTAGAGGTGGACAATGCAAAGCCAATGACCTGTCAATAAGCTTATAGAAACTGACAGTGCTGGGGGAACAGAATCAGTTTGAATAATTTTTCCAATAAAAGGGACTGCCCTACATCAACAGGCCTGCTTCAGAAAGGACTAATACCAACACCAAAGAGTAGCTTGACCTTTCTCTGGAGAAGTTGGTCCTTTCAGTTCACTTTTCCACATTGCACACTGCCTGAAAACCCCTCTACAGTCAATTCACTTTATCCAGTACTTGTTTGGCTTGACAATTCATTCTGTTGTCACTATATGATGCTTTCCAAGTATTGCAAGCCCCTAATTAAAAAGTTACTTCTTTGTGCATCCCAGGACGGTGTTTTCTCTGAGTCACATCCCTCACCCTGTTGTCCTACCCCACTGTAGGATAGACGGAAAACACTGCAGGAAATGATCCAGCTCTATCAGTTCTATAACACCTGCAATGACTTTGACTCCTGGATGAAGGACAAGGAGAATGGTTTCAAAACATTTGAACCCAAGTCGGATAATGTGGAAGTCATGCAAAGGAAATACGAGGTTTGTTAATCCTGTACTGAGTGCTGAATTTCTGTTGCCTGCCTCCCGATGAACCCTTGTACATCTTACACTGTGTCTCCATACCTGTGTGTCTCTGGCTGTCTCTCGAAGCCCCATACATATCACCCAGCATCTCTTTTGTGCATGTCTCTCTCTCTCTCTCTCTCTCTATTTGTACCCCCTGTACATCTCACCCAGCACCTCCTTACCTAATCTGTGTCGTCTCTCTCTCTCTCTGTGACCCTTCCTCCTTAATAACACTCCCAAATTTCTCCAGATTTCAGTCTTTGTCTCCATATATTATTCTTCTGCTGGACTGAATGGTTGCTGTCAAGCTAATACCACTGACTGGGATACTTTCGTATTTCAGAACTTCTTGACAGAATTGGCTGCTGGGAAAGGCCGGCTGGATGAGATTAACCAACTGGTGGATGAGTTTATTAAAAACCGACATAGCAAGGAACGAGAAATCAGAGCAAAGCAGCGTGAGATGCATACGAGGTAAAGTCTCGTTAAGTGGGTACCTCACTTCTCCACCAGGTGGTGCTGTTACGCCGTAGGACGGACAGCAGTAATCAAGCCTGTATGGTTTAGCATTGAATGCGGGCTTCACTGGTTGTAATGTTAAAGGGCTCACACTATTGCACTGGCTGAGGTTTTTGATCCAGAAGGTACAACAGATTTCCACAAACTGCAAGAAGGCAGGAGGATTGGTACATCTGCGTTCAGCACAAGAGGCAAATAAGATTAGCATCAAGACAGTTGACCTGAGCTTACAAAGGGTGATCGGCACCTAGTGAGATTCAGAGGGTACCACAGAAATGATGCAGCACAGAAGGGGGCCATTCAAGTTTATGCCCTTCTTAAATGGTGATGCTGGAAATGCAGTACACCAATTGGAGACAAAGTTGTGTTTTGTCACAGACTTGTTACATCCCATTGTGTCTGCACTGGCTTTCTGAGCATTTTAACTTAGTACCAATACCCTACCTATTCCCAATTACCCCGTGCATTGTTTCAGTTTAAATAATCATCCAATGCCCTCTTGAATGCCTCAGTTGAACCTGCTTCCAGGCAAATCCTATCAACTCCTTGTATGATAAAGTATTTTCTTTCCTTGTATTTGCTTCTTTTGCAAAATACTTCAACACTGTGCCCTTTCATTCTCGATCCATTTATGAGTGGAAGCAGTGTTGCCATATACTCTGTCCAGGCCCCTCATAGAAACATAGAAAATAGGTGCAGGAGTAGGTCATTTGGCCTTTTTGGCCCTTTGAGCCTGCACCTTCGATATAGTCATGGCTGACCATTGCGCACTCAGTATCCTATTCCCACTTTCTTTCCATACTTCTTGATCCCTTTAGCCTTACAGCCAGCTCTCTCTTGAATATTTCTAATGAACTGGCTCCAACAGCTTCCCGTGGCAGAGAATTCCACAGGTTCACAACTCTCTTGAGTGGAGAAATTCTTCCTCATCTCAATCCTGAATGGTTTACCCCTTATTCTTAGATTGCGACCCCTAGTTCTGGACTTCCTCAACATTGGGAACATTCTTCCTGCATCTAGCCTGTCCAGTCCCATCAGGTTTCTACATGTTTCTATGAAATTTCCCCCCTCCCTCATTCTTCTAAATTCTAGTGAATACAAGCCCAGTTGATTTGGTTTTTCCTTATATATCAGTCTTGCCATCCCGGGAATCAGTCTGGTGACCTTTTGCTGGACTCCCTTCCTCAGACCAGGAAACCAAAACTGCATACAATACTTAAGTGTGGCCTTACCGAGGCCCTGTACAACTGCAGCAAGACACCCTTACTGCGATACTCAAATCCTTTCACTATGAAGGACAGCACGCTATTAGCTTTCCTCACTGCTGCTGAACCTGCATGCCTACCTTCAGAGACTGTTCCACCACGATACCCAGGTCTCATTGCATCTCACCTTTTCCTAAATTGCCGCCATTCAGATAATAATCTGTCTTCCTGTTTTTTGCAGCCAAAATAGATAACCTCACATTTATCCACGTTATATTGCATTTGCCAAGTATTTGCCCACTCAGCCAGCCTGTCCAAATCACCCTGCAGCCTCTTAACAACCTCCTCACAGCACACACTGCCACCCAGCTTAGTGTCATCTGCAAATTTGGAGATATTGCATTCAATTCTTCGTCCAAATCGTTAATGTATATTGTGAACATCTGGGGTCCCAGCACTGAGCCTGCGGCACCCACTCATCACTGCCTGCCATTTATTCCAACTCTCTGCTTCCTGTCTGCCAATCAGTTCTCTATCCATGTGAATGCATTACCTCATATAACATGAGTTTTAACTTTCCTTACTAATCCCTTATGTGAAACCTTGTCAAAAGCCTTTTGGAAGTCCAGATACACAACATCTACTGATTCACCCTTGTCCACTTTACTGGTCACATCCTAAAAGATTCCAGATTTGTCAAGCATGATTTCTCTTTACTGAATCCATGCTTACTAGGACTGATTCTGTCACAGCTTTCCAAATGCTCAGTTATTGCATTCTTAATAATTGACTCCAGCATTTTCCCCACCACCAATGTCAGGCTAATTGGCCGATAATTCCCCATTTCTTCTCTCCCTCCTTTTTTAAAGAGTGGAGTTACGTTAGCTACCCTCCAGTCCATTGAAACTCTTCCAGAGTCTACAAAATGCTAGAAAATGATCAACAAAGCATCCGTTATTTCTAGGGCCACTTCCTTAAGTACTTGGGATGCAGAGCATCAAGCCATGGGGATTTATCAGGTTTTAATCCCATCAGTTTTCCTAAAAGCATTTCCTGACTAATAAGGATTTCGTTCAGTTCCTTCTTCATGCTTGACCTCTATCCCCCAGCATTTCCTGAAGATTATTTATACCCTCCTTAGTGAAAACATATCCAAAGTATTTGTTTAACTGGTCTGCCATCTCTTTGTTGTCCATTATGAATTCACCTGATTTTGAGAAATTCTATCAAATCTCCTCTTAATTTCCTGCTCTCCACTGAAAACAGTCCCAACTTCTGCAATCAATCCTCAGAGCTATAGTGTTTCACCCCTGCGACCATTCTTGAAGATCTCTCTTGTCTCCAATGCATTAACATCCTTTCTATAGTTTTGTGTCCAGAACTATGCACAATTCTCCAGTTAAGTTCAAACCAGTACATTATGTAAATTCTTCTGCCATTGTATGCTATGTCCCTATTAACGAAGTCTAGAATATCATATGCTTGATAAGAGAAATATACTGACAGAAAGGTTAGTCACATGAAGCCAAAGGATACAGTAATGGGGTAAGTTAATAATCTTCCTTTGGTCCCACATGGCAATCTCTTCAGTAATTTAATCTCTTCTTTACTCTCACCCTGTCACTGATTTTTCCTTTCCCTTTTTTGCCTGATGTCCTTCGATCAAAACACATTTATAACACTTCCCATCTTTCATTGAGAGGTCACTGACCTGAAGTAGTAATGGGCTGAATTGCCGCCTCCTGCACTGGAACAAATTTCCGATTTAACTCTGTTATCCTCTTCACAGGAGCTGCCAGTCTTGCTGAGTATTTCCACAATCCTCTGCCTTTGTTTTGGATTCTGGACATCCACAGCATTTGGATTTTGTATTAGTCCGGCATGAGTTGCGCTCAAGAAATCCAAGCTGCCTCTCCTCTATTAACTCCTGCTTGTCCCACCAACTCTCAATTTTCTGCCAAATAAATATTTCTAAAAGCTTCCCCACCTCCTTTTATTGCTTCATCCTGCTCTCTTCTCCTTCATTGTCCATGGGGAGCTGTGGGTCTGCTTGTCTTTCTGTTCCTCTTCAGGCAACTATCCACAAAGCATCTCCTCTTTGACTGCGGCTCAGTGCTGCATCATATCTGACTTCCAGACTTTGAAGTCAATTCACAAGGGAAAGATTCCTGCCCCACCCCTGCAATTTGATTAAATTAACTTAAATGTGTCTGCCTGACCCTCATAACCCTTGTGTGTAGACCAGAACACTATCACTTCAGCTTTGATAATTCTGGTGAAGAGTCACTGGACTCAAAACATTAACTCTGTCTCTCTCTCTCTCTCTCTCTCTCGCTCCACAGATGCTGCCAAACCAGCTGAGTCTTCCCAGCAATTTCTGTTTTCGTTTCAGCCTCAGCTTTGTTTGATAAGCCAACTAGATCACCGTGAGAAGGATTGGTGACCCTCTGAGGGCAGGAATTTCTCATCTCCACCTTAAACCTTAATTATAAACTAGTTCTAGGATCTTCGATCAGAACAGATATCCTCTCAATGTCTACTTCTTTATTCCTTCATGGGATGTGAGTGTCACTGGCAATTAGTGCATGCCCCTAATTGCCCTCAAACTGAGTAGTTTGCCCAGAGTCAACCACATTGCTGTGAGTCTAGAGTAACCTGTAGGCTAAACCAGGAAAAGATGGTAGTAAAGGAGGTAGCTATGAAGAAAGATAGGATAGACTGGTTTGTCTTCACTGGAATGCAGGACGCTGAGGGGTGACCTGATCAAAGTTTATAACATGGTGAATGGCTTGGAATGAGCGGAAAGTATGAGGCTTTTTCCCAGGGTCAAGTACTGGGGGCTACAGGTTCAAGGTGCGAGGTGGCAACGTTTAAAAGAGATGTGCGAGGCAAGTGTTTCACACAAAGGGTAATGAGTACTTGGAGCGTGTTGCCGGTGGAGGGGGTGAAAGCAGACACAATAGCAGCATTAAGAAGCATCTGGACAAATACATGAATAGGAAGGGAATATATGGATACGTATCCTGTAAGTGAAGACAATTTTGATATGGAAGGGGAAGATGTAGCGGCGCAGGCTTGGAGAGCCAAAGGGCCTTTCCTGTGCTGTATTGTTCTTTGTTCTTTGAGGTTGAATTGGTAGCAGCAGATTTTCAAGGCTGGAACTTGGTTTCAAAGTTTGCGTGATTTATTTTGTAGGTGGGCACATATGCTGGTGCTGAAAGAGGAGAAGGGGAGGGAGCTGATCGGCACAGCGGACGTCAAGTCATTTCTCCAGAAATGCCAAGACACGACAGCCCTGCTCCAGGAGAAACTGACCCTGCTCCCCGACACTGAGATCAGCAACAGCAAAAAGGCTGTGGATGAAGAGAGGCGTAAGCACGTTGTATCAGAGCGGGAGATCCAAGCACTGGAAACTCGAATCGAATACCTGACCAAAATGGCTCGCTCGTATGTACATCTTCATGAGGATTATTAGGCCCTTATTGATATTGTGCATTGTTTTCTGTCTCTGCAGCTTCTATTTGCATTCATCAAAGAGAGGGAGCTTCCTTTGCAGAATCCACCACTTAGAATTACAAGCAATCAACATCAAATGATGCATATACATTAAGCTCCTTCTGCACTGCCCCAATCAAACTCTACCAGGAGGGGTACTGTACAGGATTAGATACAGACTAAAGCCCCATCTTACACTGTTCCCAAACAAACACTCCCAGGATAGGGACAGCATGGGATTAAATACAGAGTAAAGCCACCTCTACAACGTCCTCATCAAATCTCCCAGGCCAGGGTTAGATTCACTCTAAACCCCTCTCTATACTGTCCCCATGAAACATTCCCAGGACAGGGACAGCGTGGGGTTAGATACAGAGCAAAGCTCTCTCCACACTATCCCAATCAAACTCTCCTAGAGCAAGATTAGCATCATTTCAATGCAGAGTGAAGCTTACTGACTTTCCATTTTGACATCAAACACTCCCAGGTTGAGTAGAATGCTGCATTAGACAGATATCATTCAGTGTTAAATACCAGAAGCAGAATCAATCTCAGTGTGTTTTGCTATTTTAATCTCTCCTCCCCATGTCTGACTGTATCGCTCTCGTCCTCTCTCTCATCTGTTTACCACCTTAACCATTTAGAGTGTGCGTCAGTGCTCTCGCTGTTCACCTTCTTGACTATTGTCTGGCTGAGAAAGCTCTGCGTGTGACCTCCCTTCTGACTTGCGTTTACGTCTGCTGGGGTTTGAATCCTCTCCCAGTGAAATCTGATCTCTCAGTTTTCCTCAGAATGGTGGTTTCTGCAGGGTCCAACCTGTGGTCTCAAACTGAGCACAATTGGCACCTCCCGTGCCACCGTATTGTCTGTAATGATCACAGTTTGCTGCAAAGGGTTTTTGCCCGTCTGCCATCATACAAACTCCAAAAACTACCATGAGCAGCAAACATAAGCAAGTGGTATTGACACTCAAGCAGGAAGTTGAAGTATATCAATGATGTGAGAATGGAGACAGGCACAGTCAGATAATTAATGGCTTTAGCAAGTGCGTTGCTGTTTTTAGATAGATTTTTAAAGGGATTTTCATGTCGCAAATATTTGGTCAGGGTTTACAGTGGTTATGCATTCCTCTTGATTATCCAGAATATTCGAGTAGCTGGCACACTAATAAAATGTTTGCTGTGTATCACTGCCACACGCTCTGTTTTAGGCCTGTCCTGTAACTCGTACTGTGACGTGAAGATATCTGTGGGCTGACATTGTTGTGCTCTCCTGTGTCTGATGATGTTACAGGATTAAGGACACCAATCCTGCAGAGAGTGCAGCGATCATGGAGCAGGTTCATGAGATGGAGGCCCTGCTGCACAGGGTGAAGGGTCAGGCCTCGCGGAGAAGGCAGCTCTTGTCGGATGCTTATAACCAGCAGCTGTACAGCCAGGAGAGCAAGGAGCTTCTCTTGTGGGCTGGGAACATGAAGGACAAGCTGAACAGCAAGGAGATGGGATTCGATGTGGGCTCTGCTGAAAACCTTCTGAAGGAACACAATGATCTGCTGCTGGAGATCAACGCACATAAAATCAGGTAAGACAAGACCCAGAGAAGAGTCATTCCTCTTACTGTTAGCACCTGGTACCACCAAGGGGCAAAGAAAGGTTCATACACGGTTATATAAATAGAGGTTGTTGTTGAATGTCCACTTCCTCTCCAGCTCCATCCCTCAGCAAGACAGCCTGCTAGATCTCCAACTCCCCAGTACCCTCGTCCATGTGGCTGTGCTTATTATAAACAACTTAATTCGTTGTCATAGAGTCATACAGCATGGAAACAGACCCTTCAGTCTGAATCGTCCGCGCCGACTAAATATCCCAATCTGACCTAGTCCCATTTGCCAGCACCCGGCCCATGTCCCTCTAATCCCTTCCTATTCATATACCCATCCGGATGCCTTTTAAATGTTGTAATTGTACCAGCCTCTGGCAGCTCATTCCATGCACACACCACCCTTTGCTTGAAAATGTTACCCCTCACGTCCTTTTTAAGTCTTTCTCCTCTCACCTTAAGTCCTTATGCCCTTGAGGTTTGGACTCCTCTACCCTGCAGAAAAGACCCTATCCATGCCCCTCATGATTTTATAAAGCTCTACAAGATTAGCCCTCAGCCTCTAACCCACCAGAGGCTGGGCGCCCAGTCTATTCAGCCTCTCTCTTTAGCTTAAACCCCCCCCAGTCTCGGTATCATTTTAGTAAATCTTTTCTGCACCCTCTCACGTTTAACAACATTCTTCCTAGAGAAAGGCGAGCCGAATTCTTCAGCTTCAAGGAATTGCTATGGGTGCTCCATTTGCCTCCACCCCACCCTGAAATACATCTGCCTTGAACTCACTAAAACAACAGCTTTCACAGGCACAGGTAGAGAATTCCAAAGATTTACCAAGCCCTGAGTGAAGAAAGTACCAATTAAACCTTGTCTAACTCCTTAAATTTACTCACTGTCCCAGCATCCACCGCACCTTCCACAGATTCACAACCCTTTGGGAGAAATGGTTTCTCCTCAACTCTGTTTTAAATTTGCTCCCCCTTATTCTAAAACCATGACCTCTCTTCCTAGAATGCCCCACAAGAGGAAGCATCCACTCCATGTCTATTTCATTGCCTTTTGTTCTTGCGTTGTGTCCCTTGGTACTAGGATGCCCCACCTCCAGCCCCAACCTGGAGAAACAGATTTTCAACGTCCATCCACCGATCTCTTTCGAGACTGTTGTAAGTTTCAGTGGGATCACTTCACAGTGTTCTAAACTCCAGAGAATACGGGCTCAGTCTGTTCAATCTCGCTTGGTATAGCACAGTCCTACTATTCCTGGGAGGTCATTCATTTGGGTCAAAAAAAATGGGAAGGCAACTTATTATCTTACTGGGGAAAGACTTTGGGATGCTCCGGTGCTGAGGGATCTAGGTGTACTTGTTCCTGAGTTACAGAAAACTAGCCTGCAGTTAGAGCAGATAATAAAGAAAGGGAATGGAATATTGGCTCTTAGAGCTGAAGGATTAGAATATAAAGGTAAGGAAGTATTATAACTATACAAGGCATTGGCAAGAGTATTGTGCACAGTTTTGGACCCCTTATTTGAGGAAAGATTGAGGCAGTTCAGAGGAGGTTCACTCGATTGATCCCAGAGATGAGGGTTTTGTTATATAAAGGGAGATTGAATAGTTTCGGCCTATACTCTCTGCTATTTCGAAGAATGAGGGGAGATCAAATTGAGGTATTTGGGATGATAAAAGGTATGGATAAAGTAGATGTAGAGCGGATGTGGGGCATTCTAGGATGAGAGGTCATAGTCTTAGGATAAGGGGGAGCAAATTTAAAACAGAGTTGAGGAGAAACCACTTCTCCGAAAGGGTTGTGAATCTGTCGAATCCGCTACCCCAGGTGTGGTGGATGCTGGGACAGTGGGTAAATTTAAGGAGGAGTTAGACAGATTTTTAATTGGTAATGTGTGAAGGGATATGGAAAGAAGGCAGGAAAATGGGGATGAGGAGCATATCAGCCATGATCGAATGGCAGAGCTGACTCGATGGGCTGAGTGGCCTAATTCTGCTCCTATATCTTATGAAGTTATGAATCAGTCTCCATTGTATTCGCTTTATGAGTAATGTATCCCTTATTAGGCAAGGAGACTGGAATTACACACGGTAACCCCAGGTACAGCCTAACCAAGCTTCTATTCAATTGAAGCAAGACACTTTGCTCCTGTACATAAATCTCCTTGCAAGAGAAAAGGACTGACGTACCATTTGCCTTCCGAATTGCTGATTGCAACTTCACATTAACCTCCAGTGAATTATGAAATCCCTTTGGACTTCAACACATCTCAATCTTAATTAATATCTTCTGTTTATTGAGCCAAAGTTTGGGAAAAGGGAATGTTCTGGTAGATCCTTCAGTGTCAATCTTCGAGGAGAAAGTGAGGGCTGCAGATGCTGGAGATCAGAGCTGAAAATGTGTTGCTGGAAAAGCGCAGCAGGTCAGGCAGCCCCGAAGAAGGGCTTATGCCTGAAACGTGGATTCTCCTGCTCCTTGGATGTTGCCTGACCTGCTGTGCTTTTCCAGCAACACATTTTCAGCCCTTCAGTGTCAATGTCTGGTTCTAAGTAAAGCTCAGGAGATCAGAGGATCAGGCAGTTACTTGGTTGCTAGGAAAGTGTTGGCAGTGAAGTGTGATGCTGGGGACAGGGAAGTGAAGCTGGTGGCTAAACTGATTGTAGGGAGTGCCAACTTAGAGTTCAAATGCATCTCTCTGTCTTATGAAAGGTTTGAGAAGTTGCACGAGCTGGGAGATCGGGTGATGAAGGGGAACTGTGTGGGTGAGGTCCCTCACACGATGCAGAAAGTGATGGAGGTGCAGGCAGAGCTGGAGGCTGCGTGGAAGGAGCGGAACGCGAGGCTGCAGGAAGGGCTGGAGCTGCAGCAGTTCAACCGGGAGGCGGATCGCATCGAAGCGACTCTGGCTGGTCACGAAGCCTTCCTGAAAATCAGCGATCTCGGGGTAATGTACACTGTCCTGGGGGTGGGCTGGGAGAAGTCAGCCAAGTGGAAGAGATCAACCATGATCTAATTGACTGGTGGAGAAAAGTCAAAGGGCTTCATTTCTCTCTACTTCTCTGTTCATAGTAGACTTCCTGGGTTAGCGTACAATATCCACTCGTAAACGTGGAGGTCTGAGAACTTAATCCCACATTGCTGATAAATGTGAATGTTTGTGGATTGGTGAAATGAATTAAAAGTTGCTGCTTTGTAAAAACCCAAACAGCAAATGGATGTCCTCCAGACGAAGGAGGAATACTATCCTAACTGATCTGAGGTGCCATGTGACTTGATTTGATTTTCAATGGGTTCAGGCAGCAAGGGATGGATAATAGGTTAACATCTGCAGGAGGAATCGAGTGGACTCCAACAAGATTGAAATCTCTTAGCCCAATTATAAATAAACTGAACATGGTGCCTAAAGCAGACTAACTCCTATTTGTAGTAATGCAGAGGAATGATACAGTAGGGTAAGGAAACATAGTTCTGCCAGTACGGTCACATCCCCTTCCCTCACCCCTTTCCCTTCTTCCCTTTGCCCCATCCCTTCGCCTCCTCCTCTAACTTCACCTCGCTCCTCCCTTCGCCCCCTCTTCCCTCATTTTCCCTCACCTCTTCCCTTCTTCTCTTTACTCCCTCCCCTTGCCCCACCTCCCCTCACCCCATCTTCCCCCTCCAGAGAATGTGGTTCTGGACTGATGACCTCCCCTGACCGTTTCGCCCTTCCGAATGGGCCTTGTGCCTCTTCCCTTAGCCACCCTAACAACCCAACCCGCTCTGAAAGTTTGTTTCCAGTCGGGGGTCATGTGACATCGAGGTGCTGAGGGCAAGTTCTCACCAAATGGTGGTGAGAGTGAGACCTTGAGCTGATGTTGAGATGAGAATCTCAAAAGGTGGCGTTACCCAGAAGCATGCAGCTGGTTAAACAACAGTCGAGGACAGCACCCCCGAGTACTCACAGGCCTCAATACATCACAAACAAAAGAAAGACTTTGAACAGTAACTTCCACAGTGTCTTTCAAAATCTCAGGAGGACCAGAATTACTTCACACCCAATGAGACACCTGTGATTTGTGTTATGGACCAGACCCCTTTCCCCCCACTCCCCCCCTCCCAAAAAGGAGATAGCCTAGACTCTACCTTTCACGTTTTTTAAAAGGCAGGTGTAAGGTGTTGTGTTCTGGATATGCTTCGATTGATCCACCACTAAGCTTTAATCAAAATACACTTTATTCTTACAACACACTTACTGTACAACAAAAAAAATGACATAACTTTACGGAAATACTTAAGAAGATAATGTATTATTTGACCATTAATCATCAACTGTTCTAATATAGGCAGCATCTTATAAACACACCCTTGGCAAAGGCAATTTAACAACACAGTATTTATTCTCATGTGCTGTCTTTTTCCAGTCTGATACTGAGAAACGCTGAAATAAACCATCTGCCCCTCCTGATTTTTAAGAGGAAATCTTTCTTTCTAAGACTTCACTCTAGCAGCAGAGAACTCAACCTTTTCAGCTCCAACAGCCAACAACAACCACCAACTACTGAAAGTAAAGCTAAAATCCTTTTGGATCTTTACCCTGCCCACTGATGATTCTTTTGTCCCACAAAAAAAGACACCCAGAGAGAACTCAAAGCTGTTTACTAACAGCCTGTCTGAAGGAGACCACTGTGACAACACCCCTCTGCAAGAGAAACAGCACAGAACACATCTCTTAAAGACACAGTATCATCACATTTGTGATGTTGGAACACAAGGCTGTCAGATCATGCAATGTGATAATGATGAAATAGACAGTTTCTCTAAAGTTGACTATGAGATAGCTGACCAGGATATCAGTTGAACTCCCCTGCTTTTCTTTAAAGTAGTGACCTGGCATCTTGTACATCCATTTAAAAAGGCATTTGGAGTCTTGGTGTCCTCCCATTTGAGATTGTGCAGCTCTTTTTCAATGGAGTGCCAGTCTGGGCCATGCCTTCAATGATCTAGATTTGGATTTGAGTCCCAAAAGGCTTCAGACCCTGAGGTGAAGGTGCTCCCACTGCAGCCACACTGCCGTTTAAATGAGAACGGGCTGTAAATGTGACCTCTGAGATCTCTAACAGTATGTATTACTTTTAAAAGGACAATGTGGATTCTGTCAGCAGCCTGCTGAAGAGGCACGAAGACTATGAGAATGTACTGAAGCTAACGGACCAGAGAATTCGGGGGCTGCAGGACAAAGCCTCCAGACTCTCCAAAAATAGCAACTACACTAATGCGTACGTACTGGCCTCTTAGTAACTGGATTGCTGATGTCCAGGTCTGCAATAGGTGCATTCTCAAGCAGAGATCTATGCTGCTGAAGTTCAAGATTATTGTTAATGTAACTTGATTGCAGAGTCTTGGATGATTGCTATACATTGCATGGTGTTCATCCATCTGAACAGGCAGATGGAGCCTTGGTTTAACATCTCATCTGAGATGATAGGACCTCCGAAGGTACAGTACTGCCTCCATGCTACATTGGAGTGTGACCCACCGACTGAGCCACAGCCCTCACTACTCTCTTTTCTTGCCACAATGGACAACCAGCACTGCCTCCTCGGTTTGTGATTCATTGACAGCTCCCTCTTCTTTAGTGAAAGTGGTTACAAAGTACTCATTTAGTCCCTAATTCATGCTCTCTGCCTTCACAAGAATGTTTTCTTCCTGAATTCTAATTAGTATCCTTTCTAACTATACAACTCCTAACTATTACTTATAGTTTTACAATTTGTTTATAGACAATAGTTTTTTTAATGTCAGTTGCTAATCTATTTCCATTTTTGCCCTCATTCTAACCTAAGTGATCTCCCAGTTGTTTTTGGATTCTGTATCTCAGCAAAGGCTCAGATACCAGTTAAACTTTCCCTTTGCTTTTCATATCTTCGATTACTCCCAGTTGGCCCTGGGACTTCTTCCCTATCACTCATATCTAGGTCAGCTTTTACTAATAAGGCCAATGCAGTGAACAAAGACATTAGTTCACTGATTTTACCCCAGATCTCTTCTCCAACAATAAGAACAGTTGGAGACTCGTGCAACAGTACAGTATCCTGGAGAAATACAGCTTATTAAATACTCCAGAAATAAAGCAGCTTATCTACTATGGGGTCGAAAAGTGTGGTGCTGGAAAAGCACAGCCGGTCAGGCAGCATCCGACGAGCACGAGAAACGACGTTTTGGCTCTCAACGAGTCAGGAGTCTCCTGCTCCTCGGATGCTGCCTGATGGGCTGTGTTTTTCCAGCACCACCCTTTCAACTCTGATCTCCAGCATCTGCAGTCGTCGCTTTCTCCTAACTTGTCTAATACTCCGTGGACAATATAGCTTACTAAATACTCCTGAAGTAATACAGCCTTTTAAGTATTTCTGGAACAATACTGCTTATTGAATATTCCTGGAATAATATGCTTATTATATTATAGCTTCTGCTATAATACAGATCATTAAATACTCATAAATTACTACAGTTTATTAGATTAGATTCCCTACAGTATGGAAACAGGCCTTTTGGCCCAACAAGTCCACACCGACCCTCCAAAGAGTAACCCATCCAGAGCCATTCTCCTACCCTATATTTGCCACTGAGTAATGCACCTAACACTACAGGCAATTTAGCATGGCCAATTCACCTGGCCTACACATCTTTGAATCGTGGGAGGAAACCAGGGCACCCAGAAGAAATCCACGCAGACATGGGGAGAGTGTGCAAAGGCTGCACAGACAGTCGCCCAAGGGGGGAATCGAACCTTGGTCCCTGGTGCTATGAGGCAGCAGTGCTAACCAGAACAATACACCTTAATTAAATACTTCTGAAGCAATGCAGATTATTAAATACTGCTGAAGCAGCTTCAGCTTAAGCAACCAATAATTTTTTTAAAAATGAGATGTCAGTGTTGATTTCACAATCCCAATCATCCAGCAATGGCTAAGTTTGAATTATGTGGTTTTGTTCCTCTCTCAAGCCTTGGAAAAGATTGAGCAAACTATCCAGTACTAGCAAGTTTTGAGAAGATTTGTAGTTCTGGATGTAGGTTTGCTTGCTGAGCTGCAAGGTTCATTTTTAGGTTGCTTTGTCACCATACTAGGTAACATCTTCAGTGAGCCTCCAGATGAACACTGGTGGTGTAGCCCACTTTCTATTTAAATGTTTGGGTTTCCTTGGGTTAGCGATGTCATTTCCTGTGGTGACATCATTTCCTATGGTGACATAACTTCCTGTTCTTTGTCTCAGGGGGTGGTAAATGTGATCCAAGTGAATGTTTCTGTTGATAGAGTTCCAGTTGGAATACTATGCTTTTTGGAATTCTCGTGAGTCTCTCTGTTTGGCTTGTCCTAGGATGGATGTGTTGTCCCAGTCGAATTGGTGTCCTTCCTCACCCATATGTAAGGATAATGGTGAGAGTAGGTAGTGTCTTTTTGTGGCTAGTTGATGTTCGTGTATCCTGGTGGCAGAGGAAAATCACCTACACAGTGTATTCAAAAAGAATGGGTTCCCAATGAACACAGTCCGCCGATTTCTCAGCAACAAACCCAAACAAGCAGACAAAACCCGTCCAGAAACCCTAGCCACTCTCCCCTACATCAAAGACATCTCGGAAATGACTGCCAGACTACTCAGACCCCTTGACATCATGGTAGCCCACAAACCCACCAACACACTAAAACAGCAGCTAATGAACTTTAAAGACCCTATACAGGCAACAAGCAAAATTAATGTCATTTACAAAATATCTTGCAAGAACTGTAACAAACACTACATTGGACAGTCAGATAACTAGCCATCAGGATACATGAACATCAACTAGACCCAAAAAGACATGATCCACTCTCACTAGTATCCTTATAAATGGTCGAGGAAGGACACTACTTCGACTGGGAAACACATCCATCCTAGGACAAGCTAAACAGAGACACACACGAGAATTCCTAGAAGCATGGCATTCCAACCGGAACTCCATCAACAAACACATTGACTTGGATCCCATTTACCACCCCCGAGAAAAAGAACCAGAAATGACATCACCATAGAAAATGACACCACCACAGGGAAATGTCATCACAAACCCAAGGAAACTCAAACATATAAATAGAAAGCGGGCTACTTCGTCCGGAGGCTCACTGAAGATGTTATCTAGTATGGTGACGAAACATCTGAAACCGAACCTTCCAGCTCAGCGAGCAAACCTACATCTACTACCCAGTACTTTTCTAGGTTTAACTCAGAAGAGAAGGATGAGCAGGGTCTTGGGTGGAAGCATGAAAGAGGTGCACTGTGAATTGAACAGTCTGTTACATTCACTGCTGGGTTAGCTTCATGGTTAGAGTCAGTGAAGGAGAATCCTGGACACATTTCACTTTTACCCTTGTACTGATAACCTGAAGACTAACCCCAGGTGGCTTTTGTACCCCTCAAATGAAATTTCCAGACAGCCTGTGCTGCTAACAAGGCCTCGCAAGTGCCTTGCCCAATAATTTTCTGTCTCTCGATTTTGCCCCTTACGGTCTGTGAATGGATTTGAAATGTCCATCAATGCAAGCAGGCTAGTTTTAGTTAAAATGGTACCTGCCTTGCCATTTCTAGGCTGTGCACTTGTTAGCTACTCCGACACCATATGGTCACCTGAAATCATTCATAGAAACATAAAGCATGGAAATAAATCAATCCATGCTGACCATAATCTCAAACTGAACTGGTCCCACCTGCCCGTGCTTGGTCCATATCTCTCCAAACATTTCTTATTCACCTATCTATTCAAGTGTCTTTTAAATGTTGTAACTGTATCTGTATCCACTACTTTCTCTAGAAGTTCATTCCACACACAAAGCACTCTGTATGTAAAATAAAAATTGCCCCTCAGGTCTTTTTAAAATCTTTCTCCTCTCAACTTAAAAAATCCCCCATAGTCTTGAAATCTCCTACCCTAAGGAAAAGACACCTGCCATTCAGCGTATACCCCTCATAATTTTATGAACGTCTCTAATAAGGTCATCTCCCAACCTCCTACGATCCAGGGAAAAAAAGTGGGCGGCACGATGGCACAGTGGTTAGCACTGCTGCCTCACTGCGCCAGAGACCCGGGCTCAATTCCCGCCTCAGGCGACTGACTGTGTGGAGTTTGCATGTTCTCCCTGTATCTGCGTGGGTTTCCTCCGGGTGCTCCGGTTTCCTCCCACAGTCCAAAGATGTGCAGGTCAGGTGAATTGGCCATGCTAAATTGCCCGTAGTGTTAGGTAAGGGGTAAATGTAGGGGTATGGGTGGGTTGCGCTTCGGCGGGGTGGTGTGGACTTGTTGGGCCAAAGGGCCTGTTTCCACACTGTAAGTAATCTAATCTAATCTAATCTAATCTAATCTAATCTAATCTAATCCAACCTTACACAGAACTTCCTGACAAAGCGGGTACAACATTTAAAAGACATTTGGGTAGATGCATGAATAGGAAAGGTTTGGAAGGATATGGGCCAGAAGCAGGCAGGTGGCACAAGATTAGTTTGGGATTATATTCGACATGGACTGCTTGGACTGACGGGTCTGTTTCCATGCTGTTTGACTCTATGACTCATACCTTCCATTCTTGGCAAAATCTCTTACTTTTTAATTACTTCATTAATTAATTACTTCTTGCTTACTAATACGTACTTCTAATCGGGATTTTTTCATAAGAACTCACCTCAAATTAGCACTTTCTTCGAGGAAGTGGACCCATCTTATGTTTGTAATAGTATCCACTCTAACTAAAGCCTTATATACGGTCCTTGGCTCTTAAAGCAGCCTTCTTATCGACAGATTCAGACTAATGTGTGATTGTCTGTCCCCGCTTTGGCAGGATCAATGCATTGGTGATCTTGTCCTGTGCTTCAACACTTAGAACATAAAACTAGGAACAAGGAGTTCGGCCCTTCGAGCCTACTCACTTTATTCACTTCTTAACATCTCCTCAAGCATTTTATCTCTGTGAGCACATGCACTGTCCAGGGGCACGAGCTTGCATTCATAGGCAGAATATTGTCAGCGGAAAATGAGACTGACATTTCGGGGATTGTATTACACTCTGGGAGTATACCCTGAGGTACAAGAGGCACAATACATCGTTCTGGTATTATTACCAGGCGCGTGTCATGGGAAAGAAAGGGCTTGCATTATTGGCAGCACTTTTCAGATCCTGGGGACATCCCCAACTGATCCAGGCAGGTTTGGAGCTGTCTGTAATCTTTCTCTGTCTGTCTAGAATCCGGAAGAGGGTGTTTGTGATCAGCGATAAGTGGACCGATCTCAATCGGAGTAGCAACTACCGGAGGAGCAGACTGCTTGCTTCACAGAAACTCCAGGTCTTTATCCATTCCGACTGCTTGATGTCTCACTCGTTAACAAAGAATTAGATTGAAAACCGGTCAGAATTTTTATATGTCTCTCAGTACTTCACAGTCTAT
Organism: Chiloscyllium plagiosum; assembly: GCF_037043375.1. Classification (NCBI taxonomy): domain Eukaryota; kingdom Metazoa; phylum Chordata; class Chondrichthyes; order Orectolobiformes; family Hemiscylliidae; genus Chiloscyllium; species Chiloscyllium plagiosum. The sequence continues at coordinate 100,043,103 of NW_028270146.1, read as the reverse complement.
GAATCATTTCTCAAAGGGTAGTCAACATTCTGAGTCGGTTAATGGTTGCAGTTATTTCAGTAGAGAGCTCAGTGATACTAAATAATGGGAGAATCAGTAAGGACAGCAAAGACGTGGACAACAAATCTCGGGGTAATGAGTTCGCAGAAGGCACACTCTCAGAACACGGGCTATTTCTGGGCATCAATGCCTCATTCCATAGGGCACAACTTTGGGCATGGTACCCCACTCATGAAGTTACTGAGTATGTATCTGGGCAGTGCTCCTCCTCACTTGGTTATACTGGGTACAATTGCAGAGTTACTGTACCATGAGAAGCAAGGAGAACTGATGGATGGATGCAGGGTAGGGGAGGATAAGCTGCGAGGATAAGCTCAGGAGCCCAGGGCCAATTACTAGCAGGAAATGTTGGCTCAGAGGAGAAATTGTGAAGGTTTTCCACATCCTTAAGAGATATATGAATGGAAGCTGGTGATGTGGTCAGCCATCGCCAATCGGGAGATTTAAACTGAAGCTTCCGTGAGGGATTGGCACATAGGCCATCCAGCCCCTTAGGTCTGTTCCATTACTTGACTGGACAATTTCTGGGAACAACTGCCCCTCACTTAGTGAGGAAAAATCTCTCTTTTGAATTGCCCCTCCGCCTTACCAGCCTATTTTGGGGGCAGCAGAGTTTAGACTTTCTCTATCTTTTCTGTTAAAAAAGTGCCTTCTGGCGTCCCCATTAAATGGTTTAGCTCTAGTGGTGACGTTTGACCACTTTGGTTTGAACTGCCCCACCAGAGAAAACAGCTTCTCACCGACAACATTATCAAATCTCCATTTTGAAAGATTACCTCCTCCTGCTTCTAAACTCAGGGGGCTACAAGCCCAGCCAATGTGGCCTCTCCTCAGAATTTAAAACTTTGAGTCCAGGTACCATCCTGGTGATTTACCACTCCTTGAAGTGATAATAACGGAACGCTGTACTCAAAGAGCAGTCTGACTGAGCCATAACACTACTTTATTTCTTCATTTCCATCCCTCTAGGAATTTAACAGAGATGTAGCTGAGCTCCTAATGTGGATCGATGAGAAGTTCAAAATTGCCTCGGATGAGTCATACCGGGACCCAACAAACATCCTCCGCAAACTGAAGAGACACGAGGCTGTGGAGAAGGAGGTGATGGCAAATGAAGTGCGAGTGGACGACCTGAGGAAGGTACAGCTGCTACATTCGGGTTAACCTCCTGGAAACACAGCTTCCTGCCAAGGCTTTCTCAGAGACTCCGATAAAATGTGCAGGACCCAGCTTCCCACCTAAATCACCCAGTGAAGGGTCCAATATGTTGTGTCCAACCACAACGTAAAGTTCATAACATGACCTCTAAACATCCTGTCAGAGAGACTACAATGTCTTGAGTAACACTGAGGTATCAGGGTCAGTGGGCTAACTGATTAGGTTGATCTTAGATTAAGATAAATGCTCAGCACTACATCATGGGCTGAAGGACCTGTACTGTGCTGTACTGTTCTATGTTCTATGTGTACTGTAAGATGCTGGGGGTATCATGGTCTTCTGAAGATTCACGTTACACTTGAAACTTTTCCTCCCTTTCTGTCTCCACAGCTGATGCCCAACCTGCAGAGTTTCTCCAAGATTTTCTGTTTATTTTTTTAACTCCACCACAGATAGAAACAACTTTATTGATGAATACAGATGCGCAGACATCCATGTATACACACAAACACAGGGACAGACAAACATACACACATATAGATAGAGAAATGAATATGCAGTTTGCTCATTTAAACAGAGAGAGAGAGAGAAACATTCACTCACTCACTCCTGGGCAGTATTGAAGAGTGGGAATTATTTCCTTTCTCTGCCCCTAGGTCAGCAGAAGTCAGTTCAGTTATAGGATTGCAGCTGCAGTCCTGGAGCCAGATCTGACCAGACATGAAACCTGAGGTATTGTTTAACCCTGTATCATGGAGTTTGCCAATGAGACATTGAGGGTTAAGCTCAAATCTCATGTGAATGATATACTGATTGAAATTTTAAAAACAGGACCTCAAAGGTGTTCACAGGATTATTCCTAGTGCTGGGTCCTCATGAGTATAGAAACAGGAGGTTAGTAGAATTACAGTAGTCCCCCGCTTCCTGCGGGGGACACACTTAAAGACCTACTGCGGAAACCTGAAATTGCAGATCGTCACAAACCCATTCATTTAAATGGGAAACGTGCCTTTCCGGCAACCCCCTGGTCCCTGGTTCTGGAATGTTCCCTGTAATATGTTCAGGCTGTGGTAAACCGCAGCTGATTGAAACCGTGGAAACCGGATCCACGGAGACGGCAGTTGACCTGAACTTTCTATTTGTTTCTGGTTCGCAATCGTTGTTAGCTGGGCCCGCATTTATCCCCCTTGAGAAGGTAGAGGTGAGCTGTCTTCTTGACCCCCGACAGTCCATATGCTGTTGGTAAACCTACAATGGTGTTAGGGAGGAAATTCCAGGATTGTGACCCAGTGACACTGAATAACTATTTTCAGGTCAAGATAATAGGCAGTTTGGAAGGTACTTGAAGGTGATCATGTTCCCATGCATCTGCTGCCCTTGTCTGTCTAGATGGTACAAGTCATGGTGTTGGAAGGTGCTGTTGAAGGACCCTTGGTGAAATACATCTTGTAGATAGTGCACACTGCTGCTACTGAGTGTCAGTGATGGAGGGAGTGGATGCTTGTGGTTGGGCTGTTTTATCCTGGATGGTGTCAAGCTGCTTGAGTGTTGTTGGAGCTGCAACAGGGAAGTATTCCATCGCACTCCTGACTTGTGCCTTGTAGATGGTGAATAGGCTTTGGGGAGTCAAGAGGTGAGATACTCAAATCCAAAATACTAAATCCAAAAGAATGAGACATCAAATCACACAAATCCACATGATATTGGAGTCAATTTAACAATATTTATATGTGACTACAACAGCAGCTTGAGTTTCTAGTCAGTGATAACCCTGGGATGTTTGTAATGGGTGATGCCATTGAATGCCAAGTGGCAACAACTAGATTCTAACATGTCGGAGATGGTCATAGCCTGACGCTATTGTGGTGCGAATGTTACTTGCTCCTTACCAGCCCAAGCCTGGATATTGTCCAGGTCTGGCTACATTTGGCTATAGATTGCTTCAGTACCTGAGGATTGCTGCTGAACATGGTAAAATCATCGGTGAATGTGGCCACTTCCCACAGTGACTGGGGCAACTGACGAAGGAGGGAGTGTTTCTGTCTCTTGGGTCGTTGGGACCAGTTCTTGGGAAGAAGGGGCTGTTATCCGAGGTGTACACACTACAGCTGAACAGAGCAGGGACTAGTGCTCTGGCTGAGAAGTTCATTTATCATGGGGAGATCATTTTAGTCTAGCTGAGGAGAAAAAGCATAAGGTAGCTGAAAGGAGCAGCAGTGAGATCAGAGAAGAGTGAAACTGCGGGAGTCTGGTTTTAACTCCTGACAAAGTCCAGTGAGCTTGTGTTGGATGTTTACTCATCTCTACCCACACCCCCACCTGCATGACCATTCATGCCCTCACCATCCCCAAACCTCACTTCTCCCTTCCCACCTTCAAATTAGCATACAGCCCTATTAAACAACAGTGGAATAAGCAATATCCCATATTTTGAAGTGACTGGAATGAGGAAGTAGCTACAATGGTGAAGGTATTCAGTCATAGGCACGTCACTGTTTCTGGTGGCATTAATCCTTGGCTGTGTTAATAGGGGCAGAGAAAGGAGGCGATGCTGAATTCATATTGGAGGGATAGTGTACAGTTCCCTGTGCCACCCTGTAGGAAGGATGTGAATACATCGGGGAGAGTGCTTATGAGAATGATTACAGCGATGAGACACTTTAGTGATGAGGGAAGATTGGAGAAGTTGAGTCTGTTTTGATGCAGAGGAGGTTTGTTAATAGTTTTGAACATCGTGAGTGGCCAGGATTGAATATATACAGGGAAATTTTGAAAGGATTAGGAACCAAGTGGATTTCAAGTAAACTTTGCAAAGTTAAAGGTTGATATGAGAAAATGCCTTTTTCACACTGAGTAGTTATGGTCTGGAATGCTCAGCCTGGAAGTGTGTGGGAGGAAGGTTCAATTGAAGCATTCAACAGGGTATTGGATGGTTATTTAAATAGGAATAAGGTACAGAGTTAAAGGGAAAGTGTGGAGAATGGCACTAAGTCATAATGTTCCAAGTGCTAGTGCAGACGCAATGGAGTAAATGGCCTCTCCTGCACTGTTAGATTTTCGTAATAAGGCTAGTAAGCTTCAGGGACAAGTTAGCACTTGGGATTATAGGGAAAGTGGGTACTGCAGATGCTGGAGATTAGAGTCAAGATTAGAGTAGTGCTGGAAAAGCACAGTAGGTCAAGCAGCATCCGAGGAACAGGAAAATCGATGGTTCGGGCAAAAGCCCTTCATCAGAATAAAGGGCTTTTGCCCGAAAAATTGATTTTCCTGCTCAGATTTTCCTGATTATGCTCAGAGTCTCAACTCAAACAGTAATATTCCTTGGAATAATATTCGTGATGAGCTGAAAACCTCCTCCTGCACTGTCTGCTTCTCTGATTCTATTGCAAGAAATATAATCTCACCTTGGGGTTAGGCTGATTGAAGTGTTTCGTGATACTCTGTCAGGGAAGTGGTATGTATGTACTTATATTTTCCCTTTCTCCATCAGACAGGCAACAATCTGATCGAAGAGAACCATTATGCCAGGGACAATATCCGATCCTGCCTGGCGACATTAAGGGAGAAGTGGATGAAGCTCTGCAATAAGCTGGTAGAGCGCGGGGACAAAATGAGGCAAGCTGGCCAGCAGGAGCAACTCATGGAGCTACTACAGGTGTGAGGCTGTTTCAGATGGGGGCATGGGTACTGTGCCCATCACCAGCATTGGACACATCTCTCAGGCTGAATGAGACCACTTCTGGATGGGGGGGGTGGGATGGTTTTCAAGTCAGCCTGCGGCTGTAATGTTCTATGTTCTGGTTGGTCCACATGACATTCCTTACAGAAATGTTCACTATTAACTGAGCAGTACACGTAAGAATGGCAATGTGCTTTAGAGTCTTGATCCAAAGATAAAAGTTTTTTTTATCCAACTCCCAAAGCATTGTGCGAACAATGATGTTCTTTAGGATAGTGCCAGGTAACTCTTTAATGTCGGTGTTGTTTGAGGGATAAATGTTGACCAAGATTCCAATAGACATCCCTGCTCTTTAAGTGACAGACGGGCCCTCAGTTTAATGACTTGCCTGAGAAAGGTGGCACCTCAGACTATGCAGCGCTCCTCCAGTACTGCTCCTCTGACCAGCATTGCAGTGGCAGAGCGCATATAACTATAACATAAAACCGTGTACTTGTGGGCAATGTCAGCAATAATCCAACCCATTGGTCATCCAGTTGATGGGACTGTGCTTCTTTCCCTGATGGGAAAAAGTGAGGACTGCAGATGCTGGAGATCAGAGCCGAAAAATGTGTTGCTGGAAAAGCGCAGCAGGTCAGGCAGCATCCAAGGAGCAGGAGAATCGACGTTTCGGGCATAAGCCCTTCTTCAGGAAACGTAGATTCTCCTGCTCCTTGGATGCTGCCTGACCTGCTGCGCTTTTCCAGCAACACATTTTTCAGCTCTTCTTTTCCTGATGTAGGGTCCGGCTGGTAATGTTGCTGCGGTTCCAGTGTTGCTGATTCAATTTTCCCACTCTCTCTCTCTCCCCCTAGGATGCCAAAACAAAACTTGAACAGATCGAGAAGATGCTGCTAAATCCCAACACAGGCCATGACCTGCGCTCCAGCAGACTCCTCCTGAAAGAGCACAAGTGGCTGGAGTGCGAAATGCGCGAGCTCGCAGAGAAAATTAACAGCATTGTCAACCGGGCCAGGAAGGTGGCGACAGATCACTTTGACTCTCAGAGAATACTGGAGCAGACTCAGAAACACCTGGACTGGTGAGGCTGGTGGTTGCTCTGGGTTACAGGCAGAAATAAGGTGGCACAGTGGTTAGCACTGCTGCCTCACAGCACCAGGGACTCGGTTTCTATTCCAGCCTTGGGCGACTGTCGGTGGAGCTTGAGCATTGTCCCTAAATCTGTGTGGATTTCCTCTGGGTGCTTCAGTTTCCTTCCACAGTCCAAAAATGTGCAAATTAGGTAGATTGAGTTATAGAGGTGTACAGCACGGAAACAGACCCTTCGGTTCAACCCATCTATGCTGACCAGATATCCCAACCCAATCTAGTCCCACCTTCCAGCACCCAGCCCATATCCCTCCAAATCCTTCCTATTCATATACCCATCCAGATGCCTTCTAAATGTTGTAATTATACCAGCCTCCACCACTTCCTTTGGCAGCTCATTCCAGACACAAACCATCCTCTGCGTGAAAACGTTGCCCCTTAGGTCTCTTTTATATCTTTCCCCTCTCACCCTAAACCTATGCCCTCTAGTTCTGGACTCCCGACCCCAGAGAAAAGACTTTGCCTATTTACCCTATCCATGCCCCTCATGATTTTCTAAACCTCTATACGGTCACCCCTCTGTCTCAGATGCTCCAGGGAAAACAGCCCCAGCCTGTTCAGCCTCTCCCTGTAGCTCAAATCCTCCAACCCTGGCAACATCCTTGTAAATCTTTTCTGAACCCTTTCAAATTTCACAATATCTCTCTGATAGGCAGGAGACCAGAATTGCATGCAATATTCTAACAGTGGCCTAACCAATGTCCTGTACAGCCGCAACATGACCTCCCAACCCCTGTACGCAATACTCTGACCAATAAAGGAAAGCATACTGTGGGAATGCTATGGTTCCAAATGTGAAAATAGAATAGGAGAGGTGGTTAGATAGTGGGGCAATGTGAGGGGACAGTCACCGGTACCTGGCGTACATGGAGCTCCCTGAAAGGGTCCTGCGTTGAGCTGTCCAGTATCCAGAAGGTGAGAGCCCACCCCCCTGACCCCAACCACCCCAGTGAGAACGCCCCATTGTAATCCTGACCACGGGCCTTCCGACTCCTCTACACTTCATTCACTGTTCAACACAGTCTCCCCTTTGCTCGGTACCCGTCTGCAGTTCTACTCCCTCATTCAATCGCCGGTCCCTCCTTTTGGAAAACCCGTCAAGTTAATTTCGCAACATGTCACTGATTCTCAGTTCTGCTCTGCCCCTTTCCGCTGTAGGTTTGAATCGCTCCAGAAGCCCCTGGAGGAGAGAAGAAAGGTTCTAGAAGCAACAGTGGCTCTGCACGAATTCTACCACCACAGTGACCTGGAGTTGAAGTGGATCACTGAGCGCATTCCAAGCTGCACATCGTCGAACTACGGCAAGTCCCTGGACACGGCCCAGAGCCTGCTGCAGAAGCAGAAGGTGAGTGTTTTGAGCAGATCCAACTGCTGACTACAGTCGGGTGGCTTCACACTCCGAGATCTTGGTTCTGAGACCAGGTTCTCAGAGGCCGGAGAACTTATAATGTTGGCTTGCGCAGCTCTGAGGTAACATTCCTTGAAAAATGTAAGTTCAACACAGCTGGATAATGGGCTAGCCACTCAGATACTGGGATGGGTTTGGTCTATTGAATGGAGTGCAGTATAGTTTATAATAGCATCCTGGTCTCATCTCCTCTGTCCTCACCCCCAGCCTTTACTTTACCCCTCCTCCTCCAGCCTCCACGTCCTTATGTAGGCCTCAGGCCTGTTCTTGAGCCTGTCATTGACCATGGTGTTTCTTCCTGCTACAGGAGCTGCAGGTTGAAGTGAACACTCACAAGCAGCAGGTCCAGAAGGTGCTGGAGATAGGCTGGCAGATGATCAGCTCCCAGCACAACACAGCCCATGGCACTGAGCCCAAGTGCAGAGAACTGCAGAGCCGCTGGGAGGAGCTCGAGTCAGCTTGTGGTGACCGGAGGAAAAAACTACAGCACTCAGTGCGGTTCCACCAGGTAAGTGCAGGGTTTTTTTCTTAAACTCTCTGACGGGGAAGGTCCCTCTGTTGCTGCTCTGGACTGAAGTGTTTTGCTGGCCCATTTCAGAGGGTAGTTAAGAGTCAACCGTGTTGCCGTGCGTCTGCAATCACACATAGCCCAGCCTGGGTAAGGGCACCAGATTGTCCTCCCTGAAGAGTATTAGTGAACCAGATGGGTCTTTACAACAATCTGTTGTGGGAGCAGACCTCACCACTGACTGCCATGTTATAAGAAGCTCCATTGCTCAGTAGGGGAGGGCTGTTTGCTTCCATTATCCTCTTCCAGGACAGGGATCTGCAAAATCCACTTGGTCTGGTGTGTGTATGTGAGAGAGAGAGAGAGAGAGAGAAAGAGAGAGAGAAGCCACTTGCTGGTGTAATGAGGAGACGCTTCTGAGTTAAACAGGATAAAGTTTACATCGTGTCCACATCTAAGTACAAGGCCCATTGATACAAATTATTATGGAGACTACAAGGAGGGTCAAGATGACAGCATGGGTGACAGAGGGCAGTTTAAACCCTTTCAGACCCATCCACAATACATTCAATGGTAGGTCACCATTGTTGAGAGTAGTTTCCAATTCCAGATTTTTAATCAAATTTAAATTCCATCCGCTGCTTCTGGAGAATTAGCCTAGCCTCTGGACTATTAATGCAGTGATATTACAACAACATCAACATCTCCTCTTCATGTACAGATCAGAATGCAAGGGGAGAAAGGTAACTGAGGTAGTTAGCTCCTGTATAAATTCCTGTATATGTTTGGGTCCATTTAGCAGTAGCCACCGTCCATCTCTTTGGTAACCATTACAGACTGAAGCAGACTGTTCACATATTTCACCTTAAGGTATGTTTGACCATGTATTTATACAATACATTGTCCTGCAGCAGTTACACCTCCTGTTCTATAGTAGATAGCATATACTTCTCTTCAGTAGTTATATTTCCCTCCACTGTGCAGTAAGTAAACATACTCCTGCAGCAGATTCACCTTTCTCCCCACAACAGACAGCATATACTCCTCTATAGCAGTTACATCTCCCTCCACTCAACAGCCAGTACTCACTGTCCTGCAACAGATACACCTCCCTCTCCATAGCTGCCATTATATGCTGTCCTGCAGCATCTCCCTCTTCAGTATAGATATAGCTGGTATTGACAGAAAACCAGCTAACTGTATTCTATTTTAGTTCATCGCAGATGCATCTGAGCTGGAAGCCTGGGCAGCAGAAAAACTTCAGCTTGTGGTAAGCGAGGATTATGGGAAGAACGAAGCTGCCACTCTGAAGCTGATTAAGAACCATAAGGTAGGTGTGATCTCCAGAGGTGGCAACTTGGCAGCTTGTCTACGAATGACTTGCATTATTCACGTTCTGCACTAAACATACCACCAGAGAGAACTCTTCTAATTAACTGTAACAAAGAAACTCTAACTTGCAACCTTTGTGCTGTTCATTTGTAGGCCTGTCCTGAGGCTTTATCCCTTGTGTTGTTTCTGTAGTTTATCTCTAATTTGTACTCACCATAGTCATCAAAATAGACAAAAAGATCAATGACTCATGCTTTATGGATAAATGTTGACTTAAAAGAACAATCTGATTTGAGATTGGTAGGGCGAAGAATGGACCAGATGGTACAGATAGTCCTCATCTAACATTGCTCCATTTAATGTTATTTTACTTTAACATTGTTAATCAGTGGGGCCTGTAATCTCAGTGAGAGTTATGAGATTCATCTCCACGGAGCCCTTGTCTCTACAGGTATGTCCAGTATCCCAGGAGATATTTACAAAGAGATTCAGCAAGCGAAGTCTCCAAGTTTAATAGATTGGTGTTCTGCATGAAAGCAGTGACTACCCCTATAATTAGATCTCCATCTGTATATCACTGAGCCCCAGCCTGTCACAGAAGCACAATCAGTCCACATGGTGACTGACAATTTTCTCTCACCTCCTCTCACTGAATCAGCTCTGGGGCCTGGATTGTTAACTTAGAAAAGAACCAAAACCGTAGGCTGCATTGCAGTCCGAGCAGCTCAGTGTCTCGTATCTGACCTCGGACTGCTCCCTTCGTTGTTGAATGTGTACTGTGGGCCAGCAGCTAGTGCAGTTAGTGCTAGAACTCAACAGCTGTCTGAGCTGACAAACCAGCTGGATCCTGGTGAATCAAAAAGTACAGTGGACAGAATACAGCGTGTATTTGTTTTTAAATATTGTACAGTACTGTATCTCTTTTCTTCATTGGATGAGGGCGTTCCTGGCTAGGCAGCATTTATTACCCATCCCTAATTGCCCAGAGGACAGTTAAGAGTCAACCATACATTGCTGTAGGTCTGGAATCACATGTAAGCCAGACCAGGTATGGATGGCAGTTTCCTTCCCTGAAGGACATTAGTGAACCAGATGGGTTTTTCCAACAATCAACAATGGATTCATGGTCATCATTAGATTCTTACTTCCAGATTTTTATTGAATTCAAACTCTACTATCTGCTGTGGTGAGATTTAAATCCAACTCCCCAGGACGTTATTTATTCTGAAAGTTATATTGACTAAGAATGCACAGTGCTGCTGCTTCAATTTGTATATTCGTAGACTCGAAGATATTCACAGCACGAAAGGAGGAGATTCAGCTCAACTTATCTGTGTCAATTGATAAAAAACATAGGTGATAGGTGCAGGCATCCGGGCTGTGGAATGAACTGAGTCTGAGCATGTGCAAATCAATGATCTGACGGGCCCTCACAGAGATATGGACCAGAGAACAAGTGTCAGCATCTGAGAGGGAGAGAGAGACAGGCCAGCATCTGAAGGTGAATATTCACCACCGACTGTAATCAAAGCATGAATCTACCTTCCCAACCTCAGGTGCTGACTAACCTCCTCTGCACAAAGTTAAAATCACACAACACCAGGTTATAGTCCAACAGGTTTATTTGGAAGCACGAGCTTTCGGAGCACTGCTCCTTCATCAGGTGGTTGTGGAGAACTCCTCTACACAGTTAGCACTCAAAACCATCTCCTTATGCCTGTACAATGATTGTAGTTGCTTTTCCCCGGCAAAAGGTTACAAATCATTCACCATTCTCATTTTTTTAAAAAGCATGAAAGCAGTGACTGCCCCTATAATCAGATCCTGTGGTTTAAGATGCAGAGCATTCGAATGCTATCTTTCCCCATCCGTATTTGTTTTGTGTTTGATGGTGTAGTTATTACTTTGAGAGAATATGTTAATCAGCAGGTAGCAGTGTAGGAAGTAGAGTATGTGACTGGCAGCCACTGCACAATCTAACTTGCAGTGCATTATCTGAGGGAGTTACAACTGTACTTTCCTAAAACAATCATTGCTGATCTTTCAAAGGAAGTCTGTCTGCTGAGCAAATCATAATGTAACACTGCTACTGACTGTATCTCTACTGATGGTAATCCATCAGTATGGTAATTCAGTTCCACTCTCTGGATGAAGATGATCCTCCTTATCTCAAACCCCTCCCCGGCATCCTTAGCCTGTGACCCTCCAGCATGTTACTGAAGCCTCTGCTGGCTGTCACTGATTTGCATTTTTATAATACAGTCGGTAAAGAAATGTGACATTTTCCCCCATCTTGTCCCTCTGAACAGTGTTCTCATTAATCCTCAGGCTCTGGAGCGGCAGATCCAGGATTACCAAGGCCGTGCGGAGGAGCTTCATCAGATTTCTGAGGGCCTTCTGCTCAGAGGACTCATCACCTTTGACATGGTGGATGAACCTCAAGAGCAGATTCGAAAGAGGATGAAGGAACTGCAGGAGTGTTCGGCAGTCAGGTACAGGGACTCTGGGTCTTCAGGTACTCTGGCTCAATGGCTCCTATTGGCTTTGAGATAATGCCCTGAGGTAACAGTGATGAAGTGGTGATGGGCATTAGGCAATGAAAGCAGTCCAATTCAACAGGCTCAATCCAAGAATAATGTCATGTTAAGTGATTTTTTCCCCTTGTGTAATCCTGCAGAGAGATCTATGAACGTGGTTTGCATTTGTTCATGTCCGTTTGATGATTTATGTACACAAGTGTTATGTATGTGTGTGTTTATCTATTTGCTCATGGAAAATGGGCATCACTGGCCAGACCATTTATTACCCATTCCCAACTAACCAGAGGACAGTTAAAAGTGAACCACATTGCTTTGGGTTTGGAGGGTGTGTGTGTACGTGTGCACCTGTGTGCATGCGTGTGTGTGTGCGTATACACACGTGTGGAAGTGTGTTGTGTATATATGTACACATGGGTGTGTGTGTGTGTGTGCACACATGCGCACGTGTGTTTGTGTGCACACACACCTGCCCAGGGACACCCTGTGGAGACCCGCTATATGGAATAGGTTTGCAAGTAAGAAGCTAATTGACGGGCTTTATTTATTTTAATTCCCAGGCTACGGAAATTAGAAGAGACATTGCGATTCCATGAGTATCTGAGAGAAATTGGAGAACTGGAGGCGTGGGTCACACAGCAGATGCAAACTGCCAGCTCTGAGGATTATGGCAATGACTATCAACATGTGCTGGTAAACAGAGCTCCGCTGTTTTCTACACCTGTGACTACTTCCCATACCAGTGAGCTTCCTGTATCATTACCCCTGTTCATAACTCCCTCACCACTCGCACTTTAGCAACATTTAGCACCAGGAGAACTACCTCCTCCTCAAATCAGTCACCCGCTGCCCATTCTAACCTCTGGACAAGTGTCCGTGTTGAATCCAATGTCATTCTACCCCTGCTGAAATACCTAATGATATCTGTTACCTCCAGAACCAACCTTCCCTTTGCACTGAGCCCTCCTCCTCAGCTTTACGTGACAGGAAGAACAAATCATTTCGAGCTCCATTCTACAATTCAATCCCACACCATGTCCAGCTCATGTAGCAACTCAGTCCTTGGTGAATGACATAGGTTTCTCTAGTAAATTTAATCTCCCTGCCTTTGCAAATGTCCTTTGCAGCTCTAACCCTTTCTTTGCCATCTGAGTCCATGTTTTCTCTTCCCCACCAGCTCTCCCACCACTGCAAATCCTTCCTGTTCACTCCTGTTCTCTTCATCAACCCACACACACTTTTCCAGCTCCCACTCACTATAAACCCCTCCCTTTGTCTCCCTCAACCCTGAAGGGCAGCACAGTGCTCAGTGGTTAGCACTGCTGCCTCATAGCACTAACGAATCGGGTTCAAACCCAGCCTCGGACCAGTTTCTGCGTGGAGTTTACATATTTTCCCCATGTCTGTATGGGTTTCCTGTGTGTGCTCCAGTTTCCTCCCACAGTCCAAAGATTAAGTGGACTGGCCATGTTAAATTACGTATAGTGCCCATGGATGTGTAGGCTAGGTGGGTTAACCATGGGAAATGCTGGGTTACAGGGAGGTATAGGGAGGTGACTCTGGGCGGTATGCTCTTCGGAGGGCAGTATGGACTCAATGGGCTGAATGGACTGCTTCCACACTGTAGGGATTCTATGATTCTGTAACCCAAGCCTCTACCTCATCTTAATTCCTTCACCACAGTCCTCCATCCTCCCATGTGGATCTAGCCCAGCTCGTGCCTTCCGAACCCACTCAGACCCTCTGCCCCTGCTTAACCTATCTGTCTCAGCCCACACAAACCTTAGGGATCCTGAGGTGTAGGATACATTCACCAGTGATGCAATGAGCCCATGAGCTGAGGGAGGTCAACTACAGATTCTCGGACCGTGTCTTCAGAATCCTTAAGGGTGTGCAGCCAGAAGTCGTGGTACACGTTGGCACCAACGACATAGGTAGGAAGAGGGGTGGGGAGGTCATTCAGGAGCTCAGGGAGTTAGGCTGGAAGCTAAAAGCTAGGACGGACAGAGTCGCCATCTCTGGGTTGTTACCGGTGCCACGTGACAGTGAGGCAAGGAATAGGGAGAGAGTGCAGTTGAACACGTGGCTGGAAGGATGGTGTAGGAGGGAGGGCTTCAGGTATTTGGACAATTGGACTGCATTCTGGGGAAGGTGGGACCTGTACAATGACGGGTTGCACCTGAACCAGAAGGGCACCAATATCCTGGGAGGTAGGTTTGCTAGCACTCTTCGGGGGGGTTTAAACTAATTTGGCAGGGGGATGGGATCCGGACTTGTAGTCCAGCAAGTAGGCTAGCTGTTTGTCAGGATGTCCAAGAATGTAGGGAGGCTGTGGAGAAGGTAGCACTGACAGGGAGTACTTGCGGACACAGAGATGGGCTCAAGTGTGTATACTTCAATGCAAGGAGTATCAGAAATAAGGTCGGTGAACTTAAGGCATGGATCAGTACCTGGGACTACGATGTTGTGGCCATCACGGAAACATGGATAGAAGAGGGACAGGAATGGTTGTTGGAGGTTCCTGGTTAGAGATGTTTCAGTAAGATTAGGGAGGGTGGTAAAAAAGGAGGGGGGGGTGGCGTTGCTAATTAGAAATGGTATAATGGCTGCAGAAAGGCAGTCCGAGGGGGATCTGCCTCTGGAGGTAGTATGGGCTGAAGTCAGAATTAGGAAAGGTGCAGTCACCTTGTTGGGTGTTTACTATAGGCCCCCCAATAGCAGCAGAGATGTGGAGAAACAGATTGGCAAACAGATTTTGGAAAGGTGCAGAAGCCACAGGTTAGTAGTCATGGGTGACTTCAACTTCCCAAACATTGATTGGAAGCTCTTTAGATCAAGTAGATTGGATGGGGCGGTGTTTGTGCAGTGTGTACAGGAAGCTTTTCTAACACAGTATGTAGATTGCCCGACCAGAGGGGAGGCCATATTGGATTTGGTACTTGGTAACGAACCGGGACAAGTGATGGGCTTGTTAGTGGGTGAACATTTTGGTGATGGTGACCACAATTCTGTGACTTTCACCTTGGTTATGGAAAGAGATAGGTGCGTGCAACAGGGTAGGTTTTACAATTGGGGGAAGGGTAAATACGAAGTTGTAAGACAGGATCTGAGGAGCATAAGTTGGGAGCACAGGCTGTCAGGGAAGGATGTCGTGGAAATGTGGAACTTTTTCAAGGAACAGATACGACGTGTCCTTGATATGTATGTACCTGTCAGGCAGGAAAGAGATGGTCGTGTGAGGGAACCTTGGTTGACGAGGGAGGTTGAATGTCTTGTAAAGAGGAAGAAGGGGGCTTACATAAGGTTGAGGAAACAAGGTTCAGACAGAGCAATGGAGGGATACAGGATTGCTAGAAGGGACCTGAAGAAAGGGATTAGGAGAGCTAAGAGAGGGCATGAAAAATCTTTGGCGGGGTAGGATCAAGGATAACCCCAAGGCATTTTATGCGTATGTGAGAAACATGAGAATGACGAGAACGAGGGTAGGTCCGATCAAGGACAGTAGTGGGAGACTGTGTATTGAGTCGGAAGAGATAAGTGAAGTCTTGAATGAGTACTTTTCTTCAGTATTTACAAATGAGAGGGACCGTATTGTTGAAGAGGAGAGTGTGAAACGGACTGGTAAGCTAGAGGAGATACTTGTTAGGAAGGAAGATGTGTTGGACATTTTGAACAACTTGAGGATAGACAAGTCCCCCGGGCCTGACGGGATATATCCTAGGATTATGTGGGAAGCAAGAGAGGAAATTGCAGAGCCATTGCCAATGATCTTTTCGTCTTCACTGTCAACAGGGGTGGTACCAGGGGACTGGAGAGTGGCAAATGTTGTGCCCCTGTTCAAAAAAGGGAATAGGGATAACCCTGGGAATTACAGGCAAGTTAGTCTTAACTTCAGTGGTAGGCAAAGTAATGGAAAGGGTACTGAGGGATAGGATTTATGAGTATCTGGAAAGACACTGCTTGATTAGGGACAGCCAGCACGGATTTGTGAAGGGTAGGTCTTGCCTTACAAGTCTTATTGAATTCTTTGAGGAGGTGACCAAGCATGTGGATGAGGTTAGAGCAGTGGATGTAGTATACATGGATTTTAGTAAGGCATTTGATAAGGTTCCCCATGGTAGGCTTATGCGGAAAGTCAGGAGGCATGGGATAGAGGGAAATTTGGCCAGTTGGATAGAAAACTGGCTAACCGGTCAAAATCAGAGAGTGGTGGTAGATGGTAAATATTCAGCCTGGAGCCCAGTTACAAGTGGATTAGATTAGAGCTAAGATTACTTACAGTGTGGAAACTGGCCCTTCGGCCCAACAAGTCCACACCGCCCCGCGGAAGCGCAACCCACCCATACCCCTATATTTACCCCTTACCTAACACTACGGGCAATTTAGCATGGCCAATTCACCTGACCTGCACATCTTTGGACTGTGGGAGGAAACAGGAGCACTCGGAGGAAACCCACGCAGACACGGGGAGAACGTGCAAACTCCACACAGTCAGTCGCCTGAGGCGGGAATTGAACCCAGGTCTCTGGCGCTGTGAGGCAGCAGTGCTAACCACTGTGCCACCGTTCCGCAAGGATCAGTTCTGGGTCCTCTGCTGTTTGTAATTTTTATTAATGACTTGGAAGAGGGAGTCGAAGGGTGGGT
Source organism: Chiloscyllium plagiosum (assembly GCF_037043375.1). Classification (NCBI taxonomy): domain Eukaryota; kingdom Metazoa; phylum Chordata; class Chondrichthyes; order Orectolobiformes; family Hemiscylliidae; genus Chiloscyllium; species Chiloscyllium plagiosum. The sequence continues at coordinate 100,026,628 of NW_028270146.1, read as the reverse complement.
CAGTAAATTTGCAGATGATACGAAGATTGGTGGAGTTGTGGATAGTGAGGAGGGCTGTTGTCGGCTGCGAAGGGACTTAGATATGATGCAGAGCTGCGCTGAGGAGTGGCAGATGGAGTTCAACCCTGCCAAGTGTGAGGTTGTCCATTTTGGAAAGACAAATAAGAATGCGGAATACAGGGTTAACGGTAGGGTTCTTAGTAAGGTGGAGGAGCAGAGGGATCTTGGGGTCTATGTTCATAGATCTTTGAAAGTTGCCACTCAGGTGGATAGAGCTTGTAAGAAGGCCTATGGTGTATTAGCGTTCATTAGCAGAGGGATTGAATTCAAGAGTCGTGAAGTGATGTTACAGCTGTACAGGACTTTGGTTCGGCCACATTTGGAGTACTGTGTGCAGTTCTGGTCGCCTCACTTTAGGAAAGATGTGGAAGCTTTGGAGAGGGTGCAGAGAAGATTTACCAGGATGTTGCCTGGAATGGAGAATAGGTCGTACGAGGATAGGTTGAGCGTGCTAGGCCTTTTTTCATTGGAACGGCGAAGGATGAGGGGTGACTTGATAGAGGTGTATAAGATGATCAGGGGAATAGATAGAGTAGACAATTAGAAACTTTTTCCCTGGGTACAACAGAGTGTTACAAGGGGACATAAATTTAAGGTGAAGGGTGGAAGGTATAGGGGAGATGTCAGTGGTAGGTTCTTTACCCAGAGAGTGGTGGGGGCATGGAATGCGCTGCCTGTGGGAGTGGTAGAGTCAGAATCATTGGCGAACTTTAAGCGGCAATTGGATAGGTACATGAATGGGTGCTTAAGCTAGGACAAATGTTTGGCACAACATCGTGGGCCGAAGGGCCTGTTCTGTGCTGTATTGTTCTATGTTCTATGTACAGTTGAAGTGCAGCATGAATAGAAGCCATTCAGACCTTCTCACCTGTGCTGGACCCCTGGAAGACGTGCCGCTTTGCAATCCACTTTCCAACTTTTCTTCAAATACTTGCCCCAGTTCAAACATCAGACTTTTTGCACTTATCTTTTGTATGTTCCTGTGGGATTCTGAATTTTCCACTCTCTCAAACCATGCTTTCCACATCTTTAAGGATTCATTGTGTGAACAAGTATCTCTTCCTTTCCCCTTCTAGTTCTTTTGTCATGATCTTGGGTACTTAGCCAGCCCCCTGGACTGAGGATCACTTTTTCCACTCTGGACTTGTGGGTCCTGAGGTGGCTAAGCAGGATCCACAACATCCAGCTACAATTGGGGGGGCAGCTGGTGTTAAAGGTTGAATTTCATCATCCGTGTTTTCCCTCACCCTGCTGGACGCTTCCAAGGTGTGGGAATTAATCCACATTGTCCAGTAGCTCGCAATGGATTTCATCTAGAGAGCAGTCTGATAGGGCACTTTTGTCTTGTGAATGTTTAGCCTTAGGCCATTCTCTCACATGCCTCCAGAAAAGGATAATGTAGCCTTGGAGTTTGATCTCCGAGTGTGTGCACTGACACATATCATCTACACATTGCAACTCAATGTTAGAGATTGGTGCGGTCTCGGGTCTGGACTGGAAGTAATACAGGTTGGACAGTTTCCCCATGGTCCTGCAGAGAAACTCCACTCCAGTGGGAAGGGATATGAGGTAGAGTGTTGTGGCGAGGAAGGTGGAGAAGAGCATTAAGGCAATGGCACAGCCTTTCTTGACCCCAGTTTGCACACACATTGTGTGTGGTGGATCCAAGGATCATGGTTTGTGTATTGCCTTTGAGCAGGCAGACAATGCTGATGAATATCTGCAAAATTTGAAAAGGACACTGCATAATCCCTCCATTAAAGTATTTCTTCCAATAAGTGCTCATTCCACCTCTGTCCTTGATGAATACCATTCTGTTCTCAGCTGTCAGCGGGTTAGGTCTTTACGTACATGGACTATGGATGGTCTTGACTGTGTTGAAGAATCCACACACATCATGGCTGTTGGAAGGTTGATTTATTTCCTCGTGCTTTCCACCCACCATGTGTTCCTTAGGTCACTGTTTTTTTTTTGTTGGACTTTAGCCTTCATTTGTCTGTGGACCTGCTTTCTTTCCCTCAAATCTTACTGGTGTTTTCAGTTCAGGAACATGTTGTGTTGTGATTTAGTCACACCTAGGCCCCCTGGTCATCTTTGTCAAACCCGTCTTGATGTTTCCTGGGAGAGAAACCTCACGGTTTCCTGTGAGTAATGGTTTATGATGGAGTTAAGGACAGTCCATACGCTTTAGACATTCTATGGTTCCTCTTCATTGAGTTTCTCCGGGTTGTTTGTGCAGCACTGACTGTGTAGGTCGTTGTTGACAGAGATTGTGAATCCATTGTTAGTTATTTACCTGAGGCAGTGTTTCTGATGCTGCTGCTGTTTATTAGGCCACCCTGATCGAGATGGCAGACCGGATTAGGAAATGGTTGGTCCAGCAATGGTCTGCTCCTGTCATGGCACGGGTGGTGTGCTGTTACTTGTGCTCCCTCAACCTAATGATGACCTGGTCAAGCAGGTACCAATATCTGTTGTTGAAGTCTCTCTGACAAAATCAGGTATTTATGACTAGAGTGTGTTCTAGACATTTCATTTGGGGGAACGCCATTGTCTTTATCTTCCCTTTGCCTTCCTCATCAATCATACCTTTCCAGATGTTTGTGTCTCTCTCCCAGCTCTGGCATTGAAATCACTGGAGAATCAGCCCATCTTCTTTTGAGACACAGGACAGCAACTGATCAAAGTTGGAGCTGAAATCTTCTTTCGCCCCATCCATTGTTCCTAGGTTTGGGTGTATGAATTGCCAACTGTGTTGGACTATTTCTGGGTTAGGGTGAGCTGAAGGGTCTTGAGGTATTTTTAGATCCTATAGGGTGTGGGGAGGTGGAAAGGGCTCACTGAAAGGGTCAACTTTTTGTTTTTTTTTATTGCGAGACCAATTCCATGGAGTCTTCTTCAGATTTACTCTTCTGGTAAATGTTGTAACTGCTACCTTGTTCTTTGAGCCGAACCTTGTCCTGCCCACTGTGTCTCACTCAGGGCAGTGGTGTCATTGACACAATACCAGAGATCCTGAGCTGTGATAGCAATACAAGGTTCAGGTTGTCCATGCGAATTCCACTTCCCAAACCACATTTGGAGAGGGGGTAGGTGCCTGTACATGGGATCCTTTAACACATGGTATTTGTACCACAACAACTACCACACAGTCCTGGTGGAGCAAGGTCTTTGTCCAGAGGCAGGGATGGTCACTGTACGGAGACACATGCACGGACACACAAACGCACGCACACACAAATGCACCACATTCAACCACACACAGACACACACACATACTTTTGAGAATCTTCATCCAACTGCAATTGCAAGTACACATGGCTCATGTTCAGTTTTGTAAAGGATAAGCCCCCTGCCAGTTTTGCGAGGGATTGGGTATTTATCCAGCTGCAAATAGCAGTTCACCATTTGTTTAAAATCCCCACAAAAGCAAACTGGCTTGTTGAGCTTTGCAACCGCACAACCGGTGCTGCACATTCCACAGACTACACTGGTTTGATGACTCCTTTACTTTCCAGCCTCCTGATTTCTGCCTGTACTTTTGCTGGTAAGGCAAATAGCACTGGGCAGGTCCTGCAGAATCATAGAATTGCTTCCTGGTCAACATGCAAGGTTGCTTTAGCTCCTTTGTTAGGAGCCTGAAAAGATTCCAGGTGTGTAATTGGGGCTTTACACAAGTAGCTGTTCTCGGTGAATCTTTCTCACCCAACATTGCCCCCATCAAGCTATGGCCTGGGCCTTTTACTACAATCAGGGATAATTGAACCAGCTGCTTCTCATAGGAGACCAGAAGTTGTACCGTTAATCTGTAAAAGGTTCTCTGGTGTAGGTTCTCAGGCTGCAGAGGTCTTGAGCGAACTTAAGGGTTGGAGTTCAGAGTGGATTTAGTTAAAGATTAGTTCCTCGATCAACCAATCTCAATTGGAAGTGAGTGACCATTTAACCAGGCGTTTATGTTGATTGGTTCTCGTTTGGATTTTGCTAAGCAATGTAACTGTTCCAAACCAGATGTAGGTGGACTGTCGGAGATGTGCAATCTCCTGGATGCCAGTCGATGAGTTCTCTTACTCCCTTTCGATCTAGTGGGACTCCTTTGCTGTCTTGAATGTGCATACCGGCAGCAACTACAATGGTTTGCCTGCCTAGATCCTGAAGAAACTTTTAACCGTTTGGCCGAGACGTGGCTTTGTTTTGGAGTTTTGCTGTGGGCTGACCAGAGTCCCTCTGTTCGGGATATGAACCCTGTGAGTCTGTGCAATTGCCTTCACTGAAGTGGTGTTCCCCAGGCTCAGTTTGACTGGCCAGGGTGACTACTTCCTTTGGAATACCCTGCAACTCAGATGCTCCACTTGCTACATTTTCCAATGACAAAGCCAATTGCGGTGCCTGTGTGAAATCCAGTTGGGCTTCAGCTAGTAGGTGCTTTTGCATGGGTTACATCATTAATCCCACATACCTAACAGTCTCTCAGTATCTCATTAAGGATTAAACCAAAATCACACGTCACCGCCAGTTGTCTTAGTGTTGTCAAAAATTCCGATGTGGATTCCACTGGTTCTCAAACTGCCAAGTCAAACTGATAGCATCCCAGAATTAGAGGAGGCTTGGGGTCATAATATTCCTTCACTAAATCCGCCAATTCTTGAAAGATTTTAGAAGCTGGCACCTCAGGGAAGGTTAGGCTCCTAATAATGGAAAAAGGTGCGGGTCCAAACATTTGCAGGAGAATTACTTGTTACTTTTCATCTGCCCAATGACATTTGCCCAGTTAAAACAACACCTTCTTTCCACATACTGGACCCAGTCTTAGACGGCATGAACAAACTAGTCAAGCTGCCCAAATAATGGCACGATACCAGAAATGCAAACCCCAACTCAAAGACTGTTACAAGTGAATTTCTTCAGGAGCTTGCTTTTCCCTTGTTGCCATAGAAATAAGTCCATAGAGGCTGGTATCCTGTCACAAAGTCATCCTTTATTTACATGTGGAGGGCCCTTGATACTGATCCAGCTCCCTCAGAGCTGGCGTCAGAGTGAACACAACCTCTAACACTCCTGTTTATTTCTGTCAGACAGGGTTCCCTGATTGGATCAGGTTAACTGCCCCATTGAGAACTCATATTCTATGAGGTCTTTCTGGCTGACCGTGTTACAATCACTGCAGTACTGTCAGTAGTGTGAAAGTGTGGGTGTTAGTGATGTTTTACTGCCGGGGGGGGGTCAGTGTTGGTATATTATACTGTAAGCAGGGCATAAGTGCTGCTACTCTGTCAGCAGGTTGTAACTTGTGTTCTTGCATCCTCAGCACTTGAGGGCACTGTATGAAGTCTTCCTGCACCAGGTGGAGGCCGGTGAAGAGAGGATCCAGGGGGTTCAGACTTTGGTGAGCAAGCTGCTGGAAAATCAACATCCTCAGTCCCAGGAAATCACACTCAGGAAGGATGCATTAAGGTACTGTCATCATGTTACACTACATCAAAGATGCAGAATACACTCACCATCCACTTCATTTATCAGGGATACATCTGTGGCTGAGGAGTTCAAAAAATGCAAAATTTGAGAGGGACTGAGGGGATCACAAGGAGGCATATCTGAGTGAGGGGACAGACCACAGCGAGTCTGCGTGAGTGAGTGAGGGGATCAGATGGTAGTGGTCTGAGGAAGTGAGAGACCACAGGGCAGTGTGTCTCAGTGAGTGAGGGATCACAGGGCGATGTGTCTCAGTGAGTGAGGGATCACAGGGCGGTGTGTCTGAGTGAGTGAGGTATCACAGGGCGGTGTGTCTCAGTGAGTGAGGGATCACAGGGCGGTGTGTCTCAGTGAGTGAGGGATCACAGGGCAGTGTGTCTGAGTGAGTGAGGGATCACAGGGCGGTGTGTCTGAGTGAGTGAGGGATCGCAGGGTGGTGTGTCTCAGTGAGTGAGGGATCACAGGGCGGTGTGTCTGAGTGAGTGAGGTATCACAGGGCGGTGTGTCTGAGTGAGTGAGGTATCACAGGGCGGTGTGTCTCAGTGAGTGAGGGATCACAGGGCGGTGTGTCTCAGTGAGTGAGGGATCACAGGGCAGTGTGTCTGAGTGAGTGAGGGATCACAGGGCGGTGTGTCTGAGTGAGTGAGGGATCGCAGGGTGGTGTGTCTCAGTGAGTGAGGGATCACAGGCCGGTGTGTCTGAGTGAGTGAGGGATCACAGGGCGCTGTGTCTCAGTGAGTGAGGGATCACAGGGCGGTGTGTCTCAGTGAGTGAGGGATCACAGGGTGGTGTGTCTCAGTGAGTGACGGATCGCATTGCGGTGTGTCTCAGTGAGTGAGGGATCATAGGGCGGTGTGTCTCAGTGAGTGAGGGATCACAGGGCGGTGTGTCTGAGTGAGTGAGGGATCACATGGCGGTGTGTCTGAGTGAGTGAGGGATCGCAGGGTGGTGTGTCTCAGTGAGTGACGGATCGCATGGCGGTGTGTCTGAGTGAGTGAGGGATCGCAGGACAGTGTGTCTGAGTGAGTGAGAGATCACAGGGCGGTGTGTCTGAGTGAGTGAGAGATCACAGGGCGGTGTGTCTCAGTGAGTGAGGGATCACAGGCGGTGTGTCTGAGTGAGTGAGGGATCGCAGGGTGGTATGTCTCAGTGAGTGAGGGATCGCAGGGCGGTGTGTCTAAGTGAGTGAGAGATCATAGGGTGGTGTGTCTCTGAGTGAGGGATCACAGGGTGGTGTGTCTGAGTGAGTGAGAGATCACAGGGCGGGTGTGTCTGAGTGAGTGAGAGATCACAGGGCGGTGTGTCTCAGTGAGTGAGGGATCACAGGGCGGTGTGTCTGAGTGAGTGAGAGATCACAGGGCGGTGTGTCTCAGTGAGTGAGGGATCACAGGGCGGTGTGTCTCTGAGTGAGGGATCACAGGGTGGTGTGTCTGAGTGAGTGAGAGATCACAGGGCGGTGTGTCTCAGTGAGTGAGGGATCACAGGGCGGTGTGTCTCAGTGAGTGAGGGATCACAGGGCAGTGTGTCTCAGTAAGTGAGGGATCGCAGGGCGGTGTGTCCGAGTGAGCGTGGATTCGAACACAGGGTTTTTAACCAATCTATAGTTTGAACTCTTACGTTATACTTCCTGGTTTCAATTTTCTGGTTACACCAACAGGCTTTTTGCTGCATGAATGGTCCCACTAGACGGAATATCTATTCCTGTTGCTATCATTGCTCTGTAATTGTAATTGTCTGACCGGTTGTTGCAGGGATTTATGGAGCAGTTTGCAGGAACGAGTTCGCACCCGGGGAAAGAGGCTCAGTGATGCAGAAGCAGTTCACAAATGCAGCCAGGACCTCTGTGATGCTTTGACCCATATCCAGGTTTGTGCTTTCTGCTCTCATACAGGGAAATATAACATGATAATAATAGCAACTTACAGATACACAAATTAGCAAGTGAAGGAGCCTATTCGGCCCTTCAAGCCATGGGTGATCCATCTGTGTTTCAAATTATGCATTCCCTTCTGGCTCAGTCGGCTGAGCAGTGGCAGATGAACTTTAATTTAGGTAAATGTGCAGTGCTGCATTTTGGAAAAGTAAATCAGAGCAGGACTTATACACTTCATGGAAAGGTCCAAGGTAGTGTTGCTGAACAAAGAGACCTTGGAGTACAGGTTCATAGCTCCTTGAAAGTGGAGTCGCAGGTAGATAGGATAGTGAAGGTGGCGTTTGGTATGCTTTCTATTATTGGTCACAGTGTTGAGTACAGGATTTGGGAGGTCATGTTGTGGCTGTACAGGATATTGGTTAGGCCACTTTTGGAATATTCGGTGCAGTTCTGATGTTGTGAAACTTGAAAGGGTTCAGAAAAGATTTACAAGGATGTTGCCAGGGTTGGTGGATTTGAGCTACAGGGAGAGGCTGAATAGGCTGGGCCTGTTTTTTCTTGGAGGGTCAGAGGCTGAGCGGTGACCTTTACGAGATTAATAGCCCAATCGGAATTTATATTCCGAGGTCCACTTGCTTGTCCTCATTACGATCACTGCAACTACGTTTCATTCCCATCCAGTCTCTGTATCTCTGTGTGCTGGAATGCTGCCACATGTTCTCTGATATCTTGATCACAGTTTCAGTGCATGCAAGTTGGAATTACTTTTGTTCCAGCAGCTGCTATTGTTGTTGTGTCGTGCTTATCATTCAACAAAACCACAGGATGGAATATAGAACAGTTAAACTCTGTATCTCACCTTGTACTATCCCTGTCCTGGGTGAGTTTGATGGGGATAGTGTAGAGACAGCTTTACTCGAGAGGACAGCCCTGTGATATTATCACTGGAATGTTAATCCAGAGATCCAGGTAATGTTCTGGGGACCCAGGTTTGAATCCCACCACAGCAGATGGTGGAATTAGTATTCAATAAAAATCTGGAATTAAGAGTCTGTGAAACCATGGTTGACTGTTGGGACTACCCATCTGGTTCACTAATGTCCTTCAGGGAAGGAAACTGCCATCCTTACCTGGTTTGGCCTACATGTGACTCCAGACCCACAGCAATGTAGTTGACTCTTAACTGCCCCCTGGGATGGGCGATAAATGCTGACCAAGTCAGTGACATCCTCATCCCAATGAATAAAAGGAAAACTCTCTCTAACCCCGTGCTGTCCCCATCCTGGGCATGTTTGATGGGAACAGTGTAAAGGAAGCTTTATCTGTACCTCACCCATGCTGTCCCTGCCCTGGGCGTGTTTGGGGATAGTATAGTGGAAGCTTTACACTGTATCTAACCTGGTGAAGTCCCTGTCTTGTGCGTGTTTGGGGACAGTGTTGAGGTGAAGCGATTTGTCTGTTGTGAAATCTGTCTCTTTACATTTGCCATTTGCTTCCACCACTTTAGGAGAAACTGAAAAGTTTTCCTGATGAAATTGCAAAGGACCTGCGGGGTGTTCAGGCACAACTGCGGAGACATGAGGCCCTGGAACATGAGCTGTCTGGGGCCGAACAGCAGGTTAGACCACAGATTTGTGATTCAATGTCCCATCATTATATCAAAGGGCAAGGGAGAGCAGTGTGATTTTTCAGGTCATAATTTGAGTTTTTGTTGATCTGTGCACCATTTAAATTTCAGCCAACAAAAATTACAGGTCCCAGCTCATTCATCATTTCCCAACAAATCCAACACTTGCAATCCTCTGCAGTAATGCTCTTGTAGAATATTCTGTGCAATACACTCTTTCACTTACTCTTTCTTAAATAGTGTTCCTGATCAATATCGTCCCCTCTCTCTCTCTCTGCAGTAATGCTCCTATAGAATGTACTCTCATTCTGCAGTAGTATTCCTGCTAAATATACTGTCTCTTACCCTCTCTTTCTCTCTCTAGCAGTGCAATATACTGTACAATTCACTGTCATTCTCCCTGTCTCATTCTCTCTATGCTGCAGAGTTTCTGTACAAAATATTCTGTACAGTTGTGCTTGAACTGCTTGAACCCCACACGTTTTTCAGTTCACTTTGTACACAGTCATTAGATTTACCTGGAAAGCTCAAATTGCACCCCCTAAGCCCCCATCCCAATCTCTGCAGGCTTTTAAGGACGTGAGTTTCTGTGACCCACGTGAAAAGTTCCTAACACTCAAACAGCGTCAGTCTCCATCTGTGTTCAGCAATGGAGACTAGGTGAAGTGCTATGAGTTGGTTAGTCTGAGGAGTTTTGAGTCCACAAAGCTTAGAGAAGGCATTGCTTGCAACATGTTATGATTGCTATATGGGTGAGGGCCTGACTTGTTATGATTCTGGGTAGAATTTCCCCTAGTGGTTGTCCCTGGACCAGCATTTCTGTCTCAGGTCTGCTGCAGTGCTCCAGGCAAGCTGGAGGATTAATACCATCATCTTCTGCCTGGACACTTACCAGCCTTCAATTTAACAACTTCAGAGCACAGAACCTTCCTTCATGTTCGTCATCCACCCCCATACCAACAGGTCCTGTCTTCTGTGGCTGCACTCAGCACAGCCAATCCATTTTCAGCATTAATACTACCATTTCTTAGCTGTTTTCAGTCCTGACGAAGGGTCACTGGGCTTGAAACGTTAACTCTGTTTCTGTCTCCATAGATGCTGCCAGACCTGCTTAGTTTCTCCAACACTTTCTGTTTCATTTATTTTAAATCTCCACCATCAGCAATTCTTTGTTTTATTATACAAGGATAAATCGGTTCCCCTTCTTAATTCAACCTCTCATTCAGATTTATCAAAACAAGGTTAATTTTAAAATAAAATTCCCTTCTCTTGCAGGTACCTTTTCCTAAACTCAATATATTTTTGTTTGAAAAGGAGCCAACTTAAACAGACTTTCTTGAGAAAGGGTTTACTAGCTTCTGAAAATAGGAAAAGATCATAAAACACAAGGCACATACACACGCACGGATCAGAAATATGAAATTGTAAAGATTTTTTTAAAATAACAGTTAAAAAGACATACAAATCCCAATTTGGGTACCACAAACAGACCACACAACATTACAAGTGTTAATTTGGTAGTACTGATAACGCTGATGTTGAAGTGATTGATTTTGAGATTCTTGGCTATATAAGTTAGATAACTATTTTCGTTCAGTTTCCTTTTTGCAGTGACTTCACTGCCTTTCTAGCTTCTAGCACTCAGCACAAGCGATAGTCTTTCTTTATCTGCAGTGCAGGGGTGTCAAACGTAACTTTCCCAAGATACCAGTCAACACTAGCACATCAGCCACTGACACACTCAAGCCGGAGATTGTGGCTGACGTTTAACCCTTTTGTATGGAAGACTAAACCAAACGGAATTGATAGGAGATAGCTTTACCAGAGAGAAAATATCTACAGAAGATCAGTCTAACATCTTTTGAATTGCATCCCTACCTTTGAAGTGTTGCTGTTTGAAGTTCCCTTGACAACCTTTCAGGTGTGACGTTTATGGCTTCGCTCAGGGCTTTGCCAATCACTCGCTGAATTTACACTCGCTGCCGTCTTTTGGCTATATGTCTGTTTTGTTAAAATTTAACAAGGAACACATTGCCATAAAAAGCTCAGTGTGTCCGTCCAGGTTTATGATCCACTGGCACGGCAGTCCTCACAGCGGGTCTTCCTGTCATTGCAGCTGCAGGCGTTGGTGGATGCAGCTGATGAGGTCCTGCACCAGTGCACTACACAGCAGAGTGCGGCCCTACAGGAGAAACAACAGGCTGTTGTGGAAAACTGGGAGATGCTGAGAGCTAAAGTGGACCAGCGGAGAGAAGACCTGGAACATGCCTGTAAAATCCAGAGGTTCCTGGCACAGGTGGGTACAGACAGACAGCATTCAACATGAAATGCCTTATGGTATAAAATAAAGAAAAACTCCCATTTATTTACGATCACACCCTCGGGGTGTGCCAGAACATTAACTCCCCAATTGCTTGCCTGTTTTGATGTGTAGTTATGGGTGTCCAAACATTTGAGTTTAGGAATTGGGATATTATATTAAGGTTATAGAGGACATTGGTGAGGCCTCCTCTGGAATACTCTGTCCAGTTCTGATCGCCTAGTTATAAGAAGGATAGTATCAAACTGGAGAGGGTTCAGAAGAGATTTACCAGGATGTTGCCAGGTATGGTAGGTTTGAGTTATAAAGAAAGGTTAGATAGGCTGGGATATTTTCACTGGAGCGTAGGAGGTTGCCAGGTGACCTGATAGAAGTTTACAAAACAACGAGAGGTATAGATAGAGTTGATGGTAGCTGTCTTTTCCCTAAGATGGGGAATTTCAAGACTAGGGGACACTATTTAAGCTGAGAGGAGAGCAATTTAAAAAAGACATAAGAGACATTTTTTTTACACAGAGGGTGTTTCCCGCATGGAGTGAACTTCCTGAGGAAATGGTGGATGCGGGTACAATTACAATCTTTAAAAGACATGAATGGGAAATGTTTGGAGGGATATGGGCCTACGGTTTAGTTTGGGATTATGTTGAGCATTGACTGGTTGGACCAAAGGGTCTGTTTCCATCCTGTATGACTCTTTGACTCTGTGCCTAAATATAATTCATTGCTGCTCATACGCTTTGGTATTGTGGGTTCTCTTTCACTACAAAGAGCTTGGCTCACACCATCTTCTCAGGGGCACCTTAGAGTGATCAATCAATGCCAGCCTTGATCAGTGACACCTGATCACAAGAGTGAAAACAAAAATCAATGTTTCACTATTCAGGCTGGGCTGTTAGTATATTCAAGGCTAAGATAGACAGGGAAAAAAGGCAGGAAAATGGAGGTTAGGATTGTCAGATTGGCCATAATCTCATTGAATGGCAGAGCAGTCTCGTGGTCACATGGTCTATTGCAACAGCCCTGTTCTTAACCTATTAGAAGTACACATTTTCTGCATTAGAGCAAAATATTCATAGTTTGCTGTAAAAAGGTCCTAATAAAAGGGGAAATCAGAGAGTATACAAATGAGGAGGAGAAGGCCATTCAGCCCTTCAAACCTGCTCTGTTGTCTCATTACTCTATGTTCCCACCTACTCCCAATAACCTTTCATTGCCTTGAATGTTAAAAATATCCAAAGACACTGCTTCCCACCACTATTTGAGGAGGGACTATCCAAAGTCTCATAAACCTTCCCTGCTTTTATATTCTATATCCCAGCTAATGAAGGCAAGCATCCTAACTGCCTTCTTTACCACGCTATCTATCTGGACTGGCACCTTCAGGAATCTGAAGGATCTCAAAAAAATTCAGTTGTTATTCAGACAGGATCTCTGGCTAACAAAGCTGTGCTGACTATCCCTGATCAATCCCTGCTTTTCCAAGCATTCCATGCCTCAGTGGTTTTTTTCCCAATAATTTCCACACCAGCGACACCAGCCTAACGGGTCTATAATGGCCCATCCCTGATGCCCTTCCTGAACTTTTCTTTCATATTAGCTATCCTCCAGTCATCTGGCACTTCACTTGTGGCCAGTGAAGTATTAAATATCTCCACAGGGCCCCAGCAATCAGGAATATTGTGAATATAGATGAGAAATATTCATTTACGACCTCAGCCACATCCTGTGGCTCCACGCACAGATTGCCCCTTTGGTCTCTAATAGGCCCCACTCTTCCCTAATTCTAGATTCTCCCACAAAAGGAGATATCTCCTCCACATCCCCTCAGGATCTTGCCAAGTCCCCTCAGGATCTTGTGTCTCTCAATCAAGTCACACTCATTTTTCTAAACTCCAGAGGATACAGGCCCAGCCTATCCCATCATTCCTGATAAAGAGAACCCTCCCATTCCTGATGAAGGGCTTATACCTGAAACATTGGTTCTCCTGTTCCTCAGATGTTGCCTGAGCTGCTGTGCTTTGCAACTCTGATCTCCAGCATCTGCACTCCTCACTTTCTCCTAGTCCAGGTATGTGGCTAGTAAACCTTCAAAAGGAGCTAGGATTGCTGACCACGGAGCAGAGAGATTTAATAGGGATTTAAGACAGTTACAAAGCATTTTTGTAGAGTAAATAAGAAGAATCCCTAACCAAATAAAAACAAGTTCAAGACAATTAGGAGAGGAACCAGAAGGGAGATGAGATTTGTTTTTAACCCATCCATTGTGGAATTCTGGAATGCACTGAAACACTGGAGAAAGTGGATTCGGTTCTGATTTTCTGAAGAGATTGGAGGTACCTGTGAAGGAGATGAGGTTTGAGAGCCTTGGGGATGCAGTGGGGGAGAGAGGCAGGTACAATGACTAGCTCTTTCTAAGAGGTAGCACAGCCATGAGGGCTGGAATGGCTTCATTCTGAGCTGTTCCAATCATATTTCACACCAGGTGTGGCTGCCTCTGGGTTCTTTTGGATTCCAGGTTTGTAATGAGACCATAAGACATAGGAGTGGAAGTAAGGCCACTCAGCCATCGAATCCACTCCACCATTTAATCATGGCTGATGGGCATTTCAACTCCACTTACCCGCACTCTCATCGTAGCCCTTAATTCCTTGCAAGATAAAGAATTTATCAATCTCTGCCTTGAAGAGATTTAACGTCCCAGCCTCCACTACGCTCCGTGGCAATGTATTCCACAGGCCCACCACTCTTTGGCTGAAGAAATGTCTCCTCATTTCCGTTCTATATTGACCCCCTCTAATTCTAAGGTTGTGCCCACTGGTCCTATTCCCCCCCCACCTAATAGAAACAACTTCCCAGTGTCCACCTTTTCTAAGCCATGCATTGTCTTGTAAGTTTTGATTAGATCTCCTCTAAACCTTCTAAACTCTAATGAATACAATTACAGGATCCTCAGCCGTTCATCGTATGTTAGGCCTACCATTCCAGGGATTATTTGTGTGAATCTCCACTGAACATGCTTCAGTACCAGTATGTTCTTCCTGAAGTGTGGGGCCCAAAATTGAACAGTATTCTAAATGGGGCCTAATTAGAGCTTTACAGAAGCACATTGCTGCTTTTATATTCTAACCCTCTTGAGATAAATAACAACATTACGTTTGCTTTCTTAATCATGGACTCCCCCTGCAAGTCAACCTTTAGAGAATCCTGGATTAGCGCTCCCAGATCCCTTTGTACTTTGGCTTTATGAATTTTGTCACCGTTTAGGAAATAGTCCATGCCTGTACTCTTTTCCAAAGTGCAAGACCTCACATTGAACTTCATCAGCCATTTCCTGGACCACTCTCCTAAACTATCTAAATCTTTCTGCAGCCTCCCCACCTCCTCAGTACTACCTGCCTGTCTGCCTAACTTCGTTATCATTGGCGAACTTCGCAAGGATGCCCCAGTCCCTTCATCCAGGTCATTAATATATAAAGTGAACAGCTGCGAATCCAACACTGAACCCTGCAGGACACACCACTTGTCACCAGCTGCCATTCCAAAAAAGAACCTTTTATCCCAACATTCTGCCTTCTGTCAGACAGCCAATCCTCAATCCATGCTAGTAGCTCACCTCAAACTCCATGGGTCCTCATCTTACTCAGCAGCCTCCCGTGAGGCACCTTATCAAAGGCCTTTAGGAAGTCTAACATAATTAAGAACTCCTTGAGTGCAATCCCTCAAGTTTCTTCATAGATACTCAGTGTCTGTGTAACCTGAATACCCAGCACCATTTCAGGCCAGAGGTAAGTGCAGACGGGAATGTTTGCTGCATTTTACTGTCAATACAGATTACACAGCAAACTTTGTTGCGTTCAAAATGATATGCTCTTGGTCCACTGGGACATGAGGTTTTGCACGAAAAAAGATTTTGGCAATGATAGAAGCTCCAGGCTAGCATCACTCTATACGTTGCCCCCACCTCCACCCCAACCCTCCACTCTGACCTCTACATATTCTGAACTCTGCGTCCCCTAGGCCCGGGATTACTTCTCCTGGTCGGCTGAGCTGCTGAGGGAAATGAAAGTGGAGGAAGCAACACGTGACAGTTTCATGACGGATTTGAAGCTGACCCAGCATCAGCAGCTCCGAGCGGAAATCGATGCCAGGGAAGAGACCTTTGAGCAAGTCATGGCCCTGGGTCAGGAGATCCTGCACGAATCCTACCCATCACAAGACGTGAGCCCTAGCTGCCCATCTTCGCTTCCTGCTTTGTACCTTACTCGTTTTCTTTCACTTCTCTCCCTTATTTTCTCACTCTTCCCCTTGATTTCTTTCTGCTTTCTCCTCTCTCCATCTGTTCATCCCTCTTTATCTTTCCACCCTGCCCTCACCTCTTCCTCACCATCTTCCCTCACCATTTTTGCAACCACTTGCATTCCAACCCCCTCCATCTCTCGCATCCCCCTCCCCCTCTTCTCGCATTCCCTTCTCTCTCACATTCCTCTTCCCCCCATCACCCTCCCCCTCTCTCATTCCCGTCCCTCTGTCACTCACATCCCCCTCCCCTTCTCTCTCATATCCACCTCCACCTCTCTCTCACATCCCTCTCCCCTTCTCTTTCACATCCCCCCTCTCTCTCTCACACATCTCTCCCTCTGTCTCTCACATCCCTCCCTCTCTCTCACAACCCCCTCCCTCTCTTACTCACGTCCCTCCCCCTCTCTCTCTCACATCCCTCCCCCTCTCTCTCTCACATTCCTCTCCCCCACTCTCTCACATTCCCCTCCCCCACTCTCTCACATTCACCCCCCCACTCTCTCACATCCTCCTCCCCCACTCTCTCACATTCCCCTCGCCCTCTCTCTCTGTTACATGGCCCTCCCCCTCTCTCTCACATCTCTCCCCCTCTCTCACACCTCCCTCCCTCTCTCTCACACCTCCCTCCCCTTTCTGTCACATCCCCCTCCCCCTCTCCCTCTCTCTCACATCCCTCTCCCCTCTCTCTCACATCCCCCTCTCCCTCTCACTCACATCCCCCTCCCCTTCTCTCTCACATCCCCCCTCCCTCTCTCTCACATCCCTCCCTCTGCCTCTTACATCCACCTCCCACTCCCCCTCTCTCTCATAACGCCCTCCTTCTCTTACTCACATCCCCCTCCCCTTCTCTCTCACATCCCCTTCTCCCCATCTCTCTGACATCCCCCTCTCTCACATCCCCTCCCTCTCTCTCACACCTCCCTCCCCTTCTCTCTCACATCCCCCTCCCCTCTCTGTCACATTCCCCTCCCCCTCTCACATCCTCCTCTCCCTCTCACTCACATCCCCCTCCCCTTCTCTCTCACATCCCCCCTCCCTCTCTTTCACATCCCTCCCTCTGCCTCTCACATCCCCTCCCCCTCTCTCTCATAACGCCCTCCTTCTCTTACTCACATCCCCCTCCCCTTCTCTCTCACATCCCCTTCTCCCCATCTCTCTGACATCCCCCTCTCTCACATCCCCTCCCTCTCTCTCACACCTCCCTCCCCTTCTCTCTCACATCCCCCTCCCCTCTCTGTCACATTCCCCTCCCCCTCTCTCTCACATCCCCCTCCCTCTCTCTCTCACATCCCTCCCTCTGTCTTTCACACCTCCCTCCCCTTCTCTCTCATATTCCCTTCCCCTCTCTGTCACATTCCCCTCCCCCTCTCACATCCCCCTCTCCCTCTCACTCACATCCCCCTCCCCTTCTCTCTCACATCCCCCCTCCCTCTCTCTCACATCCCTCCCTCTGCCTCTCACATCCCCTCCCCCTCTCCCTCTCTCTCATAACGCCCTCCTTCTCTTACTCACATCCCCCTCCCCTTCTCTCTCACATCCCATTCTCCCCATCTCTCTGACATCCCCCTCTCTCACATCCCCTCCGCCTCTCTCTCACACCTCCCTCCCCTTCTCTCTCACATCCCCCTCCCCTCTCTGTCACATTCCCCTCCCCCTCTCTCTCACATCCCCCTCCCTCTCTCTCTCACATCCCTCCCTCTGTCTTTCACACCTCCCTCCCCTTCTCTCTCACATCCCCCTCCCCTCTCTGTCACATCCCCCTCCCCCTCTCCCTCACATCCCCTCCCTCTCTCTCTCACCTCCCTCCCCTTCTCTCTCACATCCCCCTCCCCTCTCTGTCACATCCCCCTCCCTCTCTCTCACATCCCCTCCCTCTCTCTCTCACCTCCCTCCCCTTCTCTCTCACATCCCCTTTCTCTCTCACCTCCCTCCCCTTCTCTCTCACATCCCCTCCCTCTCTCTCTCATACCTCCCCCCTCACATCCCCCTCCGCCTCTCTCTCACATCCCTTCCCCTTCTCTTACATCTCCCTCCCCCTCTGTCTCTTGCTGCTCCATCCCTCTCTCCCTGTATGTCCTTCACCCCTGTCTGTCCCTCTCTGCCCCTCTCTCTCCCTCTCCCCCACTCTGTTCTCTTCCCCCTCCATCCTCCCTGGCTGTATCCGGTAACGCTGTCCACTGCTCTGATGTGAATTCTCTGTTTTTCAGGTTCGAGATAAGGTCACTTCTCTGCAGGATGAGAAGTCAGGCTTGTATCGTCAGTGGGAGTTGAAGAGGAGCTGGCTGGAGAGGATGTTACTGCAGCAGATCTTCTACAGGGACATCAGCCAAATGGAAAAGCTCATGAATTCTCAGGAGGTGAGTGTGGTTGGAGATGTGGCACAGTAGGGATACAGGAGATGGGGCTGTGCCCTAAACAACCCTGAACAGGAGGGCCATAGGGGCCCAATCCATTGTTAAGATTATAAAGATCTGCACCTCAAGATGCCCATCTCCAGAATGAATGCAGGCCGGCTGTAGGTAGATGGGAGAAAGTGAGCACTGCAGATCTGAGAGTGTGATGCTGGAAAGGCACAGTAGGTCAGGCAGCGCCTGAGGAGCAGGAAAATCAATGTTTCGGGCATAAGCCTCATTCCCGATGAAGGGCTTACACCTGAAATGTCAATTCTCCTGCTCCTCGGATGCTGCCTGACCTGCTGTGCTTTTCCAGCACCACACTCTTGACTGTGGGTAGATAGAGGCCTGGGAAGGTCAGTAGGCAGGTGTCTGTAGAAACCTCTTATTCCCTGAGGAAAGCTGACTCAATTATATCTCAGAATGAAACTGCCTGTCTCAGAATCAACCAGCATTGTCAATTTAACCAAAACAAAATACAGGACGTGGAGACTATGTGAAACTTGTGAGTTGAAGAGAGGGAGACCTACCTGTTTCACCCTCCCATTCACACTCCATGGTCAGATCGCACTTTCCCATTTAGAGATGGGTAATAATCGCTGGCCTGGACAGCGATGGCAAACTCCCATGAAGGACAGGTGAAAAGCAGCCCGTCCGCTGTGCCTTTGAATCTCCCACACAGAACGTGTCATTCTACCCTGGCCACCCCTTCAATCTACACCCCCAACACCATTACCATCATCATCATCACAATCACCTCCACCATCACTACCACCTCCACCATTACCAACACAACCTCCACCATTATAGGCCACCATTGCCATTACTACCCAGTATCACCACCATGAGGGGCAGCAGGCCGTGAAGGAGGCACAAGTTGGCCTTCATAATGAGAGGGTTCAAGTACAGGAGAAGAATCACCTTGCTTCAATTCTACTGTATCTTGACATGACCACACCTGGAATGTTGTGCGCAGTTTTGGTCTCCACATCTGAGGACTAATGTTCTGGCTATGGACGGAATTCCATAAAGATTTACCAGACTGCCTCCTGGGAAGGCAGGTCTGACGTATGAAGACAGACTAGATCGAACGATATTCACCAGTGTTTAGAAGAATGGGGAGTGATATCATCGGAACCTGTGAAATTCTAAGAGGGTGAGACAGTGTAAATGCAGAAAGGATGTTCCTGATGCCGGGAAATGCAGGGCCAGGGATGACATTCCAAGGACCTAAGACTAAAATGAGAAGTTTCTTCATCCAGAGAGCCTGTGGAATTCTCTGCAACAGAAGATAGTGAGGCCAGAACATTGAATGTTTTCAAAAAGCATTTATATGTAGTTGGGGGTAAAAGGATTAAAGGATATGGGGAGAAAGTGGGAACAGGGAACTGAGTTGGATGATTAGCCATGATCAGGTTGAATGGTGGAGCAGGCTCGAAGGGCTACATGGCCTACCTTTGCTCTTGTTTACTTTATTCTTATATTACAGCTTTGTCTCTGTGAGTGTGTGTGCGTGTGTGTGCGTGTGCATGTGCGTGTGTGTGCGTGTGTGTTTGTGGGTATGAATGCTCTCTCACATGTGTACTACTGTGCTGCATTCAGGCTCCTTTCATTGCGGTCAGATTTGGTTATTCTACATGCCATGTGCAGTGCGTAAAGTCACTGATTGTGCTCTGGAAAGCTGGCAAGGGGGCTGCTGCTCACTTTGTTGTTCACAGATGGGTAACCTGCAGCCCCTACATTTCTTTTACCATGCTGCAGACCTGGCTGCAGCAGTTTGAAAGATTCAGTAAGAATCTTTAACTAGCTTTGATCCCTCAGTAAATAAGGTTCAGGCAAGCTGCTGAGCTATGCATGGCCAGGGTATCATCTGACGGGCTGAACAGCCACTTCCACAGCTCTTACAGACATTCACCTCTCGGACAGTGCTGGCTGCAGAACCAGTGCCGCTTTCAGAAAAGGAGCCTGTGAGACGTTTCGGGTGTGAGTGAGTGCTCAGCAAGCACAACAACATAATCCAGCAGCTCCCTCCACTCAGTGGAGCTGTCGGTGTCTGCAACTTCAGTCACCGCGTTGTTTTTGGCAGCAGCACCTTGAATTTTCTTGGAGACTCCCACTTCTTTTACTATTTCTCTCTCTCTCTCTCTCTCTCTATTCGCATTCCTAAAGAAATTGGAGGAAGGAGCCAATTTTCACAGATCTTGCTGTCGATGAAACGCTGGGAGGAGGGAGGTCTGCCTCTCGTGGAGAGAGAGAGAGAAGGATATTCTCATCAGGGGAGCAGCATGTGGCCAGACGCAGACGGACTCTGTGAGCCTTGGTTGATGCTGTGGTGCTCCCTGATTCCTGCTGGTGCTTTCCCTTCCCGGGCCTGACTCCCTGCTATCTCCCACCTGCCCCATGCTGCACTGGAGACTGGCTCCTCTCGTCGCCATTGGCGGCTACCGACCTGGGGTTTGACCCGTCCGGAATGTTCCCCGCGGGGCAGCTCTTGTCCTCTTGCCCCTGGCCTCGGAATCTGCACCTCTGACCCCTTGCCAGTCGACTGAAGGGAAGGGAGCATGTCGGGCCCGCAGCGCAGTAAGAGGATGCAGCGCTTCACAGTGTGCACCAAGCTGTGGCCAGCCCCTCTGGGAATGCCATCGCTGGCACGTTCGGTCTCCAGACTGAGCACCGCCGCCGCGTCAAGGCCGGCGCCCCCTGCTGTCCGCTGCGTCTCCAGGATGGACGTCACCTTGGCCCCATGCCTCCCATCCACCTACGCTGAGGGGCCAACTCCTGCCCGAGCTGTGCCCTCTGGTCCTGTGGTCGTTGCCCGCTCAATGAAGGAGGAGGAGAAAGAGGAGGCCAGTGGGATTTCAGTACCGCCTGCCACGGTCAACCAGCCTGCTGTGCCAGAGCCGGCCCGCCGGGTCAGCAGCCTGCTGGTGACCCTTACTCCTGCCCACCCTGCACCAGTGCCCACCCTAAACCAACCCCCGGCCTCTGTCCACCCCACACCAAGAAGCTCCCAATCGGGCAGCAGCGTCCGAGCCCTGGAGGTGGTCTCCACAGCTTCTCCTTTTCTTGGCTTCTCCCGGACAGAGCTGGTGTTACGAGGGCCCACCGTGCCTCGCCCAGACGAGTGGCGAGGTACCCCGCACGGCTGCACTCTCAACTGCGTTTTCCGGTCCTCGCCTCCAGCTCGCGGTGGGCCCGTGCTCTCCATCAGCCTGAGCCCTGGGCACGGTCACTGCAGGACCTCCCATCGCGACACCCAGGGCCCGTCGGAGACCAGGAGCAGCTGCCCGTCCCACAGCCTCAGCACGCTTCCTGAGGACACGCCTGAGGCCGTACAGAGAGCCGCAAACCCCCGTGCATGGTGTATGTGCCGTGGTCAGGAGCACTGCTGCACCGCTGAAGGTGACCCACTGGATATCGATCACCACTCTGTCAGCACGGAGACAAACACCCCCTCGCCCAGTCTGCTGCAGCTTACCTCTGGGAGATCCATCAGCTTCCTCCTGAAGGTCAGAACCAGTTTCCTAGGAGATATCCCGTATTGTAAACCTCTCATGATAGCAGGCAGCAGACCTGTTTATAGCTGACAATGTTGGCAGTGATGCGCAGTCGGGTAAAGCTGTGGAAATGACCACTTCTGTTTCCTGCTTTTCTTCAACTTGTCTTTCATGAGTTTTTTTTTAATTCAAGAGAATTACGAGAGTCAGTTTTAGAGCCTTCAGAAACTCACTGTCAGCTCAATAT
The DNA here is from genome assembly GCF_037043375.1 of Chiloscyllium plagiosum. NCBI lineage: Eukaryota > Metazoa > Chordata > Chondrichthyes > Orectolobiformes > Hemiscylliidae > Chiloscyllium > Chiloscyllium plagiosum. The sequence goes on along the minus strand of NW_028270146.1, from coordinate 100,004,843 downwards.
ACAGCTCGCTGTCCCTGTCAAACACTCCCAGCACAGCGACAGCACGGGTCTAGATACAGACTAAAGCTTCCTCTCCACTGTCCCCAGGCAGGCTTAGGGACAGAGTAAATCTCTACACTGTGATGTAGTGCACATCCCTGCTGTCTCGTTGAACTTTCCCTTTTCTGAAACTCACTCGCTCTGCTTGATCTGGGGTATAAACTGAATATTTTGGAATATTTAGAAACAGCACGACATTTTTGCAGGCAATTTGGATTTTTTGGGATGGAAAATGAATACAGCAATGAAATGTATGGAGTATTCTGTGTCTGTACCTATCGAAGAGAGAAGTGAGAACAAAGTACTGAAGGAGTGATTGTGCTGATTTGATCACAGTGACTGAGCACTGACTGTCACCACATTTCTTTTTTCCTCAGGTTTACCTGAGGTCCAGTGAACTCGGGACATCCGTGGACACCGTAGATTCCCTCATCAAACGGCATGAGGCTTTTGAAAAGCTTCTCATAACCCAGGAGGAAAAGGTAAATGATCTGAATGAAAACTTAAACAGGAGGGCGAAAGAAAAGAGGCAGCAAAGGTTTGGAAGCAGAGTGCAGCACTGCACTTCATTCAAACAAACACTTTTCGTTAAGCCACGGCTAATAAATCGAAATCTTGGAGCCCTCACTATCGTACAATTCTTTTTCACTGATACAAAAGCAGAAACTGCTGGGGAAACTAAGCAGGTCTGGCAGCGTCTTGTGGAGAGAAGGCAGAGTTAATGTCAGGTTCTGAAAGAGGGTCACTGAACCAGAAATGTTAACTCTGCTTTCTCACCAGAGGCTGCCAGACCTGCTGAGTTTCTGCAGCAGTTTCTGATTTTGTTTCTGATTTCTAGCATTTGCAGGTCTTTGGTTTTTGTTTAGTCTTTCTTACTGTTTGGGATGTGTGTATATCACTGGAAAGTCCAGCATTTATCGCCTATCATTGGTGAAGGACTGCTTTCTTGAGAGTGATCAATAAGTATAGAACATAAGTTCAAGCAGAATTTAACTCTCAGAGGGAATCAGGCTGTGTTTAACCCTGAGCGTGTCAGGCTGTGTTTAACCCTGAGCCAGTTGGGCTGTGTTTAACTCTGAGCGGGTCAGGCTGTGTTTAACCCTGAGCGGGTCAGGCTGTGTTTAACCCTGAGCGAGTCAGGCTGTGTTTAACCCTGAGCGGGTCAGGCTGTGTTTAACCCTGAGCGGGTCAGGCTGTGTTTAACCCTGAGCGGGTCAGGCTGTGTTTAACCCTGAGCGGGTCAGGCTGTGTTTAACCCTGAGCGGGTCAGGCTGTGTTTAACCCTGAGCGGGTCAGGCTGTGTTTAACCCTGAGCGGGTCAGGCTGTGTTTAACCCTGAGTGGGTCAGGCTGTGTTTAACCCTGAGCGGGTCAGGCTGTGTTTAACTCTGAGCCAGTTGGGCTGTGTTTAACTCTGAGCGGGTCAGGCTGTGTTTAACTCTGAACAGGTCAGGCTGCGTTTAACTCTGGGCCAGTCGGGCTGTGTTTAACTCTGAGCCAGTCAGGCCGCGTTTAACTCTGAGCGGGTCAGAATGCGTTTAACTCTGTGCGGGACAGGCTGTGTTTAACTCTGAACGGGTCAGGCTGCGTTTAACTCTGAGCGGGTCAGAATGCGTTTAACTCTGTGCGGGACAGGCTGTGTTTAACTCTGAACGGGTCAGGCTGCGTTTAACTCTGGGCCAGTCGGGCTGTGTTTAACTCTGAGCCAGTCAGGCCGCGTTTAACTCTTTGAGGAGAAAGTGAGGTCTGCAGATGCTGGAGATCAGAACTGAAAATGTGTTGCTGGAAAAGCGCAGCAGGTCAGGCAGCATCCAGGGAACAGGAGAATTGACGTTTCGGGCATAAAAAGGGCTTATGCCCGAAACGTCGATTCTCCTGTTCCCTGGATGCTACCTGACCTGCTGCGCTTTTCCAGCAACACATTTTCAGCGCGTTTAACTCTGAGCAGGTCAGAATGCGTTTAACTCTGAGCCAGTCGGGCTGCGTTTAACTCTGAGCGGGACAGGCCGTGTTTAATATTGCACCAGTCGGGCTGCATTTTAACTCTGAGCCAGTCGGGCTGCATTTAACTCTGAGCAGGTCAGGCTGCATTTAACTTTGAGCAAGTTGAGTTGAATTTAACTCTGAGTGTATTCTCACTGGCCTGTATTTAACTCTAAGCCAATCGGGCTGTGTTTAACTCTGAGCCAGTTGGGCTGCGTTTAACTCTGAGTGGGTCAGGCTGCGTAAACCTCTGAGCCAGTCAGACTGCATTTAGCTCTGAGCGGATCAGGCTGCGTTTAACTGAGAGTGGGGTCAGGCTGTGTTTAACTCTGAGAGGTGGAGCTGTGTTTAACTCTGGGTGGGTTGCCTGCATTTAACTCTGGATGTGTTCTCACTGGTCTGTATTTAAGCACATGACACTTAGAGTGACTAGGCAGGTTTAAAGGAGACTGAGACATGACTGGGATTGGAGGATTTGAGTTTTAAGGATAGTCTAAATGGGCTGGAGCATTTTTCACTGGAGCATAGGTGGTTGAGGGGTAACCTGATACAGGTTTATAAAATCATAAAGTGATCAGCAAAGGTCTTTTTCCTGTGCAGCGGTTGTTCAAAATGAGGGGGCATATTTTTAAGGTGAAAGGAGAAAGATTTAAAAGGGACCTCAGCGCTAATATTATCACACACAGGGTGGTTTGTACGTGGAATGATCTGCCAGAGAAGTGGTAGATGCAGGCACAGTTAAAACATTTAAAGACATTTGGACGGGTACATGAAAAGCAGAGGTTTAGAGGAATATGGGCCAAACGCAGGTGAGCAGGACTGGTTAAGTTTGGAAAACTTGGTCAGCATGGACGAGTTGGACTGAAGGGTCTGTCTGTGTGCTGTCTGATTCTATGGCCTAAGGTGAGAGAACCACTCACAGCATGAGCTATTGTGGCAGACCAAGAGAATGCTGGGAGTGCGGTTAGCACTGTTGCCTCACAGCGCCAGAGACCTGGGTTCAATTTCCGCCTCAGGCAACTGCTTGTGTGGAGTTTGCACATTCTCCCCGTGTCTGCGTGGGTTTCCTCCGGGTGCTCTGGTTTCCTCCCACAGTCCAAAAATGTGCAGGTTAGGTGAATTGGCCACGCTAAATTGCCCATAGTGTTATGTGAAGGGGTGAAATGTAAGGGAATGGGTCTGGGTTGGCTGCGCTTCAGCGGGTCGGTGTGGACTTGTTGGGCCGAAGGGCCTGTTCCACACTGTAAGTAATCTAATCTAATCTAATCTAAACACTTTGTAGGTGCGGACTGAGGGGCAGGGTCTCCTGAATATCGTGGAAAAGGGCACGAGGGGAGATGGCAGAGACGTTAGGGATAGGTGTGAGTTCAAGGCTAGAAAAATGGAACCTTGAGAGCAAATTTGTCCTGGTGCTGTAGTGGATCAGAGATGCAGCAGAGCTAGCTGAGCAGATTGTCAGCATCTTGACAATAAGCTGTCCGTTTGTGCTAAAGCCCAGACTGATTTCCTGCCATCATCATTAGGTCTGGCCTGTATATGAATGAAGACTCTCACCGACATCTTTGGCACTTGACAGTTTCCAGAAATTGCCCAGCAATTCTCAGTTGCAACTGTGGTTCAAGAAGGAAGCTCTTCGCCAGGGCTGGGCAATAAATCCTGGCCTTTCCAGGGATACCCACATCCCAAACATGTAGTAGGTAGAACCACATTATGCATGTTATCCCTAACTGCCCTTGAGAAGGTGATGATGAGCTGCTTTCTTGAACTGCTGCAGTCCATGTGCTGTAGGCTCACCCACAATGCCCTTCGGGACAGAATTCCAGGATTTTGACCATGACAGTGAAGGAACAGTGGTGTATTTCCAGTCAGGATGGTGACTGGCTTGCAAGAGAACTTGCAGGGGCAGGTGTTCCCATGTATCTGCTGCCCTTGCCTTACCATTGTTAGTTATGGGTTTGGAAGGTGCTGTCTAAGGACCTTTGGTGAATGTCTGCAATCCATCTTGTAGACAGTACACACTGCTGCTACTGAGCGTAAGCAGTGGAGAGAGTTGATGCTTGGAGAGGAGGTGCCAATCCAGGCAAATGGGGCGGATTTAATCACACTAAACTCCAGACTCGTGTTGTGTTGTTTCAGGTGATGTCGCTGCAGGAACAGGCAGGCAAGCTGAGAGAAGAGGGTTTGAAGCGTGAAGATGCCAGTACCATCCAGCAGAAACTCAACAGCATCCTGGACAGGAGGAATCGGATTAAAGAGCTGTCTCAGAACCGCAAGAGAGACCTGAGCACTGCCCGCCTGCTAGCCCGGTTCAACCAGGATCTAATTGAGGTACAGTAAGTCCCACACCTTGCTGACCCACTACAGTACAGTCCAACACCTTACTGACCCACCACAGTACAGTCCCACACCTTGCTGACCCACCACAGTACAGTCCCACACATTGCTGACCCACTACAGTATAGTCCGACACCTTACTGACCCACTACAGTACAGTCCCACACCTTGCCTACCCACTACAGTAGCCCCACACCTTGCTGACCCACCACAGTACAGTCCCATACCTTGCTGACCCACTACAGTACAGTCCAACACCTTGCTGACCCACTACAGGATAGTCCCACACCTTGCTGACCCACTACAGGACAGTCTGACACCTTGCTGACCCACTACAGGACAGTCCCACGCCTTGCTGACCCACTGCAGTACAGTCCCACACCTTGCTGACCCACTACAGGACAGTCCCACGCCTTGCTGACCCACTGCAGTACAGTCCCACGCCTTGCTGACCCACTGCAGTACAGTCCCACACCTTGCTGACCCACTACAGGACAGTTCCAGGCCTTGCTGACCCACTGCAGTACAGTCCCACACCTTGCTGGCCCACGACAGGACAGTCCCATGCCTTGCTGACCCACTGCAGTACAGTCCCACACCTTGCTGACCCACTACAGTACAGTCCCATATCTTACTGACCAGTACAGTACAGTCCCACACCTTGTTGACCCACGACTGGACAGTCCCACATCTTACTGACCAGTACAGTACACTCCCACATCTTGCTGACCCACGACAGGACAGTCCCACATCTTACTGACCAGTACAGTACAGTCCCACACCTTTCTGACCCACTACAAGACAGTCCGACACCTTACTGACCCAAGACAGGACAGTCGCACACCTTGCTGACCCACTGCAGTACAGTCCCACACCTTGCTGACCCACTACAGTCCAGTCCCACACCTTGCCTACCTACTACAGGACAGTCCCTTGCCTTGCTGACCCACTACAGGACAGCCCCACACCTTTCTGACCCACGACAGGACAGTCCGACACCTTACTGACCCAAGACAGGACAGTCCCACACCTTGCTGACCCACGACAGGACATTCCCATGCCTTGCTGACCCACTACAGGACAGTCCCACACCTTGCTGACCCACTGCAGTACAGGACCATGCCTTGCTGACCCACTACAGGACAGTCCCACACCTTGCTGACCCACTGCAGTACAGTCCCACACCTTGCTGACCCACTACAGGACAGTCCCACGCCTTGCTGACCCACTGCAGTACAGTCCCACGCCTTGCTGACCCACTGCAGTACAGTCCCACACCTTGCTGACCCACTGCAGTACAGTCCCACACCTTGCAGACCCAGTACAGTACAGTCCCACGCCTTGCCTACCCACTACAGTACAGTCCCACGCCTTGCTGACCCACTGCAGTACAGTCCCACGCCTTACTGGCCCACTACAGGACAGTCCGACACCTTGCTGACCCACTACAGGACAGTCCCACACCTTGCTGACCCACTACAGGACAGTCCCACGCCTTGCCTATCCACTACAGTACAATCCGACACCTTTCTGACCCACGACAGGACAGTCCCACACCTTGCTGACCCACGACAGGACATTCCCAGACCTTGCTGACCCACTACAGGACAGTCCCACGCCTTACTGACCCACTACAGGACAGTCCCACGCCTTGCCTATCCACTACAGTACAATCCGACACCTTTCTGACCCACGACAGGACAGTCCCATGCCTTGCTGACCCACTACAGGACAGTCCCATGCCTTGCTGACCCACTACAGGACAGTCCCACGCCTTACTGACCCACTACAGGACAGCCCCACACCTTGCTGACCCACGACAGGACATTCCCAGACCTTGCTGACCCACTACAGTACAGTCCCATGCATTGCTGACCCACTACTGGACAGTCCCACACCTTGCTGACCCACTACAGGATAGTCCCACATCTTACTGACCCACTACAGTACAGTCCCACACCTTACTGACCCACTACAGTACAGTCCTACGCCTTGCTGACCCACTACAGGATAGTCCCACACCTTACTGACCCACTACAGTACAGTCCCACGCCTTGCTGATCCACTACAGTACAGTCCCACACCTTGCTGACGCACTACAGGACAGCCCCACACCTTGCTGACCAGTACTGGATAGCACCACACCTTGCTGACCCACTACAGTCCAGTCCCACACCTTTCTGACCCACTACAGGACAGTCCGACACCTTATTGACCCACTACAGGACAGTCCCACACCTTACTGACCCACGATAGGACATTCCCAGACCTTGCTGACCCACTACAGTACAATCCCATGCCTTGCTGACCTACAAAGGACAGTCCCATGCCTTGCTGACCCACTACAGGACAGCCCCACACCTTTCTGACCCACGACAGGACAGTCCCACACCTTGCTGACCCACCACAGTACAGTTCCATACCATGTTGACCCACTACAGTATAGTCCCACACCTTGCTGACCCACTACAGTACAGTCCCATATCTTACTGACCAGTACAGTACAGTCCTACACCTTGCAGACCCACTACAGGACAGCCCCACACCTTTCTGACCCACGACAGGACAATCCCACACCTTGCTGACCTACCACAGTACAGTCCCACACCTTGTTGACCCACTACAGTATAGTCCCACACTTTGCTGACCCACTGCAGTACAGTCCCACGCCTTGCTGACCCACTGCAGTACAGTCCCACACCTTGCTGACCCACTACAGGACAGTCCCATGCCTTGCTGACCCACTACAGGACATTCCCACACCTTGCTGACCCACTACAGTACAGTCCCATATCTTACTGACCAGTACAGTACAGCCCTACACCTTGCAGACCCACTACAGGACAGTCCCACATCTTACTGACCAGTATAGTACACTCCCACACCTTGTTGACCCACGACAGGACAGTCCCATATCTTTATTCCTGAAGAGGGGCTTATGCCCGAAACGTCGATTCTCCTGTTCCCTGGATGCTGCCTGACCTGCTGCGCTTTTCCAGCAACACATTTTCAGCTCAGTCCCATATCTTAGTGACCAGTACAGTACAGTCCCCCACCTTTCTGACCCATTACAGGACTGTCCCACACCTTACTGACCCACTACAAGACAGTCCGACACCTTAATGACCCACTACAGGACAGTCTGACACCTTGCTGACCAACTACAGGACAGCACCACACCTTGCTGACCCACTACAGGACAGTCCTGCACCTTGCTGACCCACAACAGTACAGCCCCACACCTTGCTGACCCACAACAGGACAGTCCGACACCTTACTGACCCACAACAGTACAGCCCCACACCTTGCTGACCCACAACAGGACAGTCCGACACCTTACTGACCCACTACAGGACAGTCCCACACCTTGCAGACCCAGTACAGTATAGTCCCATGCCTTGCCTACCCACTACAGATTAGATTACATTACAATGTGGAAACAGGCCCTTCGGCCCAACAAGTCCACACCGACCCGCCGAAGCGCAACCTACCCAAACCCCTACATTTACCCCTTACCTCACACTACGGGAAATTTAGCATGGCCAATTCTCCTAACCTGCACATCTTTGGACTGTGGGAGGAAACCGGAGCACCCGGAGGAAACCCACGCAGACGCGGGGAGAACGTGCAAACTCCACACAGTCAGTCGCCTGAGGCGGGAATTGAACCCAGGTCTCTGGCGCTGTGAGGCAACAGTGCTAACCACTGTGCCACCGTGCCAACAGTAGTGCCACCGGGACTACAGTACAGTCCCATGCCTTGCCTACCCACTACAGGACATCCCACACCTTACTGACCGACTACAAGACAGTCTGACACCTTGCTGACCCACTACAGGACAGTCCCACACCTTGCTGACCCACTACAGTACAGTCCCATGCCTTGCATACCCACTACAGGACAGTCCGACACCTTTCTGACCCACTACAGGACAGTCCCACACCTTGCAGACCCACGACAGGACAGTCCCACACCTTGCTGACCCACGACAGGACATTCCCAGACCTTGCTGACCCACAAAGGACAGTCCCATGCCTTGCTGACCTACTACAGGACAGTCCCACACCTTACTGACCGACTACAGGACAGCCCCACAACTTGCTGACCAGTACAGTACAGTCGCACACCTTGCTGACCCACTACAGGACAGCCCTACACCTTGCTGTCCTACTACAGGACAGTCCCACACCTTGCTGACCCACGACAGGACAGTCCGACACCTTGCTGACCCACGATAGGACATTCCCAGACCTTGCTGACCCACTACAGTACAATCCCATGCCTTGCTGACCCACTACAGAACAGCCCCATACCTTTCTGACCCACGACAGGACAGTCCCACACCTTGCTGACCCACTACAGGACAGCTCCACAACTTGCTGACCAGTACAGTACAGTCCCACACCTTGCTGACCCACTACAGTCCAGTCCTATTCCTTGCTGACCCACTACAGGACAGCCCCACACCTTTCTGACCCATGACAGGACAGTCCCACACCTCGCTGACCCACTACAGGACAGTTCCACACCTTGCTGACCCACAAAGGACAGTCCCACACCTTGCTGACCCACTACAGGACAGTCCCACACCTTGCTGACCCACAAAGGACAGTCCCATGCCTTGCTGACCCACTACAGGACAGTCCCACGCCTTACTGACCCACTACAGGACAGCCCCACAACTTGCTGACCAGTACAGTACAGTCCCACACCTTGCTAACCCACTACAGGCCAGTCCTATTCCTTGCTCACCCACTACAGGACAGCCCCACACCTTGCTGTCCTACTACAGGACAGCCCCACACCTTGCTGTCCTACTACAGGACAGCCCCACACCTTGCTGACCAGTACAGTACAGTCCGACACCTTGCTGACCCACTACAGGACAGTCCCATGCCTTGCTGACCCACTACAGGACAGTCTGACACCTTACTGACCCACTGCAGTACAGTCCCACACCTTGACTACCCACTACAGGACAGTCCCACACCTTGCTGTCCCACTACAGGACAGCCCCACACCTTGCTGACCCACTACAGGACAGTCCCACGCCTTGCTGACCAGTACAGTGCTGTCTCACACATTGCTGACCAATACAGTGCATCCCATACCTTGCTGACCAGTACAGGACAATAACACACTCTGCTGACCAGTACAGTGCTGTCCCACACCATGCTGACCAGTACAGTGCGTCCCACACCTTGCTGAGCAGTACAGGACAGTCACACACCTTGCTGACCAGTACAGTGCTGTCCCACACCTTGATGACCAGTACGGACATTCACACAGCTTACTGATCAGTGCAGTGCTGTCCCAGGCCATTACTGATCAATACAGTGCTGACCCACACCTTACTGATTAGTACAGTGCTGTACCACACAATGATAGCCAAACAGGACCTACATATCAGTCTCCCTCCAATAAACAACAAGTTTATATAGCTCAAGTGTACTTGGCACCCTCTCACCTCTTAGTCTAAAGGTTCTGTGTTCAATTCTCACTCCAGCAACTTGAGCAGTGCTGAAGGAATGCTGCTCTGTCAGAGGGTGAGTACTGAGGGAGTAGTGCAACATCAGAGCGTCCATACTGAAAGAGTGCTGCACTGTTGGAGGGTCAGTACTAAGGGAATGCTACACTGACAGAGTATCAGTGCTGAGGGAGTGCGGCACTGTCGAAGGGTCAGTACTGAGGGAGTGCCGCACTGTCGGAGGGTCAGTGCTGAGGGAGTGCTGCACTGTAAGAGGGTCAGTACTGAGAGTATGCTGCACTTTCAGAGAGTCAGTACTCAGGGAGTGCTGCACGGTCGGAGGGTTAGTACTGAGGGAGTGCTGCTCTGTCAGAGGGTCAGTACTGAGGGAGTGCTGCACTGTCGGAGGGTCTGTACTGAGGGTGAGCTGCACTGTAAGAGGGTCAGTACTGAGGGAGTGCAGCACTGTCAGAGAGTCAGTGCTGAGGGAGTGTTGCACTGTCAGAGGGTCAGTACTGAGAGTTTGTTGCTCTGTCAGAGGGTCAGTACTGAGCGAGTGCTGCACTGTCGGAGGGTCAGTACTGAGGTAGTGCTGCATTATAGGAGGGTCAGTACTGAGAGAGTGCTGCACTGTCGGACGGTCAGTACTGAGGGAGTGCTGCACTGTAAGAGGATCTGTACTGAGGGAATGCTGCACTGTAAGAGGGTCACTACTGAGGGAGTGCTGCTCTGTCGGAGGGTCAGTACTGAGCGAGTGCTGCACTGTCAGAGGGTCAGTACTGAGGTAGTGCTGCACTGTCAGAGGGTCAGTACTGAGGTAGTGCTGCATTATAGGAGGGTCAGTACTGAGGGAGTGCTGCACTGTCGGACGGTCAGTACTGAGGGAGTGCTGCACTGTAAGAGGGTCTGTATTGAGGGAATGCTGCACTGTAAGAGGGTCTGTATTGAGGGAATGCTGCACTGTAAGAGGGTCAGTACTGAGGGAGTGCTGCTCTGTCGGAGGCTCTGTACTGAGGGATTGCTGCACTGTAAGTGGGTCAGTACTGAGGGAGTGCTGCACTGTCGGAGGGTCTGTACTGAGGGAGTGCTGCACTGTTGGGGGGACACTACTGAGGGAGTGCTGCACTGACAGAGGGTCAGTACTGAGGGAGTGCTGCACTGTACGTGGGTCAGTACTGAGGGAGTGCTGCACTGTCGGAGGGTCAGTACTGAGGCAGTGCTGCACTGTAAGAGGGTCAGTACTGAGGGAGTGCTGCACTGTTGGGGGGTCACTACTGAGGGAGTGCTGCACTGTCAGAGGGTCAGTACTGACGGAGTGCTGCACTGTAAGAGGGTCTGTACTGAGAATGAGATGCAATGTCGGAAGGTGAGTACTGAGGGAATGCTGCACTGTCAGAGAGTCAGTACTGAAGGTGAGCTGCACTGTAAGAGTGTCAGTACTGAGGGAGTGCTGCACTGTCGGAGGGTCAGTGCTGAGGGAGTGCTGCACTGTCGTTGTGTCAGTACTGAGGGAGTGCTGCACTGTCGGAGCGTCAGTACTGAGGCAGTGCTGCACTGTCGTTGCGTCAGTACTGAGGGAGTGCTGCACTGTCGGAGGATCAGTACTGAGGGAGTGCTGCACTGTCGGTGGGTCAGTGCTGAGGGAGTGCTGCTCTGCCAGGGGGTCAGTACTGAGGGAGTGCTGCACTGTAAGAGGGTCAGTACTGAGGGAGAGCTGCACTGTAAGAGGGTCAGTACTGAGGGAGTGCAGCACTGTCAGAGAGTCAGTGCTGAGGGAGTGTTGCACTGTCAGAGGGTCAGTACTGAGCGAGTGCTGCACTGTCGGAGGGTCAGTACTGAGGTAGTGCTGCATTATAGGAGGGTCAGTACTGAGAGAGTGCTGCACTGTCGGACGGTCAGTACTGAGGGAGTGCTGCACTGTAAGAGGATCTGTACTGAGGGAATGCTGCACTGTAAGAGGGTCACTACTGAGGGAGTGCTGCTCTGTCGGAGGGTCAGTACTGAGCGAGTGCTGCACTGTCAGAGGGTCAGTACTGAGGTAGTGCTGCACTGTCAGAGGGTCAGTACTGAGGTAGTGCTGCATTATAGGAGGGTCAGTACTGAGGGAGTGCTGCACTGTCGGACGGTCAGTACTGAGGGAGTGCTGCACTGTAAGAGGGTCTGTATTGAGGGAATGCTGCACTGTAAGAGGGTCTGTATTGAGGGAATGCTGCACTAAGAGGGTCAGTACTGAGGGAGTGCTGCTCTGTCGGAGGCTCTGTACTGAGGGATTGCTGCACTGTAAGTGGGTCAGTACTGAGGGAGTGCTGCACTGTCGGAGGGTCTGTACTGAGGGAGTGCTGCACTGTTGGGGGGTCACTACTGAGGGAGTGCTGCACTGACAGAGGGTCAGTACTGAGGGAGTGCTGCACTGTACGTGGGTCAGTACTGAGGGAGTGCTGCACTGTCGGAGGGTCAGTACTGAGGCAGTGCTGCACTGTAAGAGGGTCAGTACTGAGGGAGTGCTGCACTGTTGGGGGGTCACTACTGAGGGAGTGCTGCACTGTCAGAGGGTCAGTACTGACGGAGTGCTGCACTGTAAGAGGGTCTGTACTGAGAATGAGATGCAATGTCGGAAGGTGAGTACTGAGGGAATGCTGCACTGTCAGAGAGTCAGTACTGAAGGTGAGCTGCACTGTAAGAGTGTCAGTACTGAGGGAGTGCTGCACTGTCGGAGGGTCAGTGCTGAGGGAGTGCTGCACTGTCGTTGTGTCAGTACTGAGGGAGTGCTGCACTGTCGGAGCGTCAGTACTGAGGCAGTGCTGCACTGTCGTTGTGTCAGTACTGAGGGAGTGCTGCACTGTCGGAGGATCAGTACTGAGGGAGTGCTGCACTGTCGGTGGGTCAGTGCTGAGGGAGTGCTGCTCTGCCAGGGGGTCAGTACTGAGGGAGTGCTGCACTGTAAGAGGGTCAGTACTGAGGGAGAGCTGCACTGTAAGAGGGTCAGTACTGAGGGAGTGCTGCACTGTAAGAGGGTCAGTACTGAGGGAGTGCTGCACTGTCAGAGGGTCAGTACTGAGGGAGTGCTGCACTGTAAGAGAGTCAGGACTGAAGGTGAGCTGCACTGTAAGAGGGTCAGTACCGAGGGAGTGCTGCACTGTTGGAGGGTCAGTACTGAGGGAGTGCTGGACTGTAAGGTGGTCAGTACTGAGGGAGTGCTGTACTGTCAGAGGGTCAGTACTGAGGGAGTGCAGCTCTGTCTGAGGGTCAGTACTGAGGGAGAGCTGCACTGTCAGAGGGTCAGTACTGAGGGAGTGTTGCACTGTAGGAGGGTCACTATTGAGGGAGAGCTGCACTGTAAGATGGTCAGTACTGAGGGAGTGCTGCACCGTAAGAGGGTCTGTACAGAGGAAGTGCTGCTCTGTCAGAGTGTCAGTACTGAGGGAGTGCTGCACTGTCAGAGGGTCAGTACTGAGGGAGTGCTTCACTGTAAGAGGGTCAGTGCTGAGGGAGTGCTGCACTGTAGGAGGGTCACTATTGAGGGAGTGCTGCACTGTCAGAGGGTCAGTACTGAGGGAGTGCTGCACTGTCAGTGGGCCAGTACTGAGGGAGTGCTGCAGTGTCGGAGGGTCAGTACTGAGGGAGTGCTGCTCTGTCGGAGTGTCAGTACTGAGGGAGTGCTGCACTGTAGGAGGGTCACTATTGAGGGAGAGCTGCACTGCAAGATGGTCAGTACTGAGGGAGTGCTGCCCAGTAAGAGGGTCTGTACAGAGGGAGTGCTGCTCTGTCGGAGTGTCAGTACTGAGGGAGTGCTGCACTGTCAGAGGGTCAGTACTGAGGGAGTGCTTCACTGTAAGAGGGTCAGTGCTGAGGGAGTGCTGCACTGTAGGAGGGTCACTATTGAGGGAGTGCTGCACTGTCAGAGGGTCAGTACTGAGGGAGTGCTGCACTGTCAGAGGGTCAGTACTGAGGGAGTGCTGCACTGTCAGAGGGTCAGTACTGAGGGAGTGCTGCACTGTCGGAGGGTCTGTACTGAGGGTGAGCTGCACTGTAAGAGGGTTAGTACTGAGGGAATGCAGCACTGTCAGAGAGTCAGTGCTGAGGGAGGGTTGCACTGTAAGAGGGTCAGTACTAAGGGAGTGCTGCACTGTCGGGGGGTCACTACTGAGGGAGTGCTGTACTGTCAGAGGGTCAGTACTGAGGGAGTGTTGCACTGTAAGAAGGTCAGTACTGAGGTAGTGCTGCACTGTAAGTGGGTCAGTACTGAGGGAGTGCTGCACTGTCGGAGGATCAGTACTGAGGGTGTGCTGCACTGTCGGAGGATCAGTACTGAGGGAGTGCTGCACTGTGAGTGGGTCAGTACTGAGGGAGTGCTGCACTGTTGGGGGGTCACTACTGAGGGAGTGCTGTACTGTCAGAGGGTCAGTACTGAGGGAGTGTTGCACTGTAAGAAGGTCAGTACTGAGGTAGTGCTGCACTGTCGGAGGGTTAGTACTGAGGGAGTGCTGCTCTGTCAGAGGGTCAGTACTGAGGGAGTGCTGTACTGTCGGAGGGTCAGTACTGAGGGAGTGCTGCACTGTAAGAGGGTCAGTACTGAGGGTGAGCTGCACTGTCAGAGGGTCAGTACTGAGGTAGTGCTGCATTATAGGAGGGTCAGTACTGAGGGAGTGCTGCACTGTCGGAGGATCAGTACTGAGGGTGTGCTGCACTGTCGGAGGATCAGTACTGAGGGAGTGCTGCTCTGTCGGAGGGTCAGTACTGAGGGATTGCTGCACAGTAAGTGGGTCAGTACTGAGGGTGTGCTGCACTGTCTGAGAATCAGTACTGAGTGAATGCTGCACTGTCAGAGGGTCAGTACTGAGGGAGTGCTGCACTGTCGGAGGGTCTGTACTGAGGGAGTGCTGCACTGTTGGGGGGTCACTACTGAGGGAGTGCTGCACTGTCAGAGGGTCATTACTGAGGGAGTGCTGCACTGTAAGTGGGTCTGTACTGAGGATGAGCTGCAATGTCGGAAGGTGAGTACTGAGGGAATGCTGCACTGTCAGAGGGTCTATACTAAGGGTGTGCTGCACTGTCAGAGGGTCAGTACTGAGGGAGTGCTGCACTGTCGGAGGGTCAGTACTGAGGGAGTGCTGCACTGTCAGAGGGTCAGTACTGAGGGAGTGCTGCACTGTAACTGGGTCAGTACTGAGGGAGTGCTGCACTGTCGGAGGGTCAGTACTGAGGGAGTGCTGCACTGTCAGAGGGTCAGTACTGAGGGAGTGCTGCACTGTAACTGGGTCAGTACTGAGGGAGTGCTGCTCTGTCGGAGGGTCAGTACTGAGGGAGTGCTGCACTGTCAGAGGGTCAGTACTGACGGAGTGCTGCACTGTAAGAGGGTCTGTACTGAGGATGAGCTGCAATGTCATAAGGTGAGTACTGAGGGAATGCTGCACTGTCAGAGGGTCTATACTAAGGGTGTGCTGCACTGTTGGAGGGTCAGTACTGAGGGAGTGCTGCACTGTCGGAGGGTCAGTACTGAGGGAGTGCTGCACTGTCAGAGGGTCAGTACTGAGGGAGAGCTGCACTGTCAGAGGGTCAGTACTGAGGGAGTGCTGCACTGTAGGAGGGTCACTATTGAGGGAGAGCTGCACTGTAAGATGGTCAGTACTGAGGGAGTGCTGCACCGTAAGAGGGTCTGTACAGAGGAAGTGCTGCTCTGTCAGAGTGTCAGTACTGAGGGAGTGCTGCACTCTCAGAGGGTCAGTACTGAGGGAGTGCTTCACTGTAAGAGGGTCAGTGCTGAGGGAGTGCTGCACTGTCGGAGGGTCAGTACTGAGGGAGTGCTGCACTGTCAGAGGGTCAGTACTGAGGGAGTGCTGCACTGTCAGAGGGTCAGTACTGAGGGAGTGCTGCACTGTCAGTGGGCCAGTACTGAGGGAGTGCTGCAGTGTCGGAGGGTCAGTACTGAGGGAGTGCTGCTCTGTCGGAGTGTCAGTACTGAGGGAGTGCTGCACTGTAGGAGGGTCACTATTGAGGGAGTGCTGCACTGCAAGATGGTCAGTACTGAGGGAGTGCTGCCCCGTAAGAGGGTCTGTACAGAGGGAGTGCTGCTCTGTCGGAGTGTCAGTACTGAGGGAGTGCTGCACTGTCAGAGGGTCAGTACTGAGGGAGTGCTTCACTGTAAGAGGGTCAGTGCTGAGGGAGTGCTGCACTGTAGGAGGGTCACTATTGAGGGAGTGCTGCACTGTCAGAGGGTCAGTACTGAGGGAGTGCTGCACTGTCAGAGGGTCAGTACTGAGGGAGTGCTGCACTGTCAGAGGGTCAGTACTGAGGGAGTGCTGCACTGTCGGAGGGTCTGTACTGAGGGTGAGCTGCACTGTAAGAGGGTTAGTACTGAGGGAGTGCAGCACTGTCAGAGAGTCAGTGCTGAGGGAGGGTTGCACTGTAAGAGGGTCAGTACTAAGGGAGTGCTGCACTGTCGGGGGGTCACTACTGAGGGAGTGCTGTACTGTCAGAGGGTCAGTACTGAGGGAGTGTTGCACTGTAAGAAGGTCAGTACTGAGGTAGTGCTGCACTGTAAGTGGGTCAGTACTGAGGGAGTGCTACACTGTTGGGGGGTCACTACTGAGGGAGTGCTGTACTGTCAGAGGGTCAGTACTGAGGGAGTGTTGCACTGTAAGAAGGTCAGTACTGAGGTAGTGCTGCACTGTCGGAGGGTTAGTACTGAGGGAGTGCTGCTCTGTCAGAGGGTCAGTACTGAGGGAGTGCTGTACTGTCGGAGGGTCAGTACTGAGGGAGTGCTGCACTGTAAGAGGGTCAGTACTGAGGGTGAGCTGCACTGTCAGAGGGTCAGTACTGAGGTAGTGCTGCATTATAGGAGGGTCAGTACTGAGGGAGTGCTGCACTGTTGGAGGGTCAGTACTGAGGGATTGCTGCACTGTAAGTGGGTCAGTACTGAGGGAGTGCTGCTCTGTCGGAGGGTCAGTACTGAGGGATTGCTGCACAGTAAGTGGGTCAGTACTGAGGGTGTGCTGCACTGTCTGAGAATCAGTACTGAGTGAATGCTGCACTGTCAGAGGGTCAGTACTGAGGGAGTGCTGCACTGTCGGAGGGTCTGTACTGAGGGAGTGCTGCACTGTTGGGGGGTCACTACTGAGGGAGTGCTGCACTGTCAGAGGGTCATTACTGAGGGAGTGCTGCACTGTAAGTGGGTCTGTACTGAGGATGAGCTGCAATGTCGGAAGGTGAGTACTGAGGGAATGCTGCACTGTCAGAGGGTCTATACTAAGGGTGTGCTGCACTGTCAGAGGGTCAGTACTGAGGGAGTGCTGCACTGTCGGAGGGTCAGTACTGAGGGAGTGCTGCACTGTCAGAGGGTCAGTACTGAGGGAGTGCTGCACTGTAACTGGGTCAGTACTGAGGGAGTGCTGCACTGTCGGAGGGTCAGTACTGAGGGAGTGCTGCACTGTCAGAGGGTCAGTACTGAGGGAGTGCTGCACTGTAACTGGGTCAGTACTGAGGGAGTGCTGCACTGTCGGAGGGTCAGTACTGAGGGAGTGCTGCACTGTCAGAGGGTCAGTACTGACGGAGTGCTGCACTGTAAGAGGGTCTGTACTGAGGATGAGCTGCAATGTCATAAGGTGAGTACTGAGGGAATGCTGCACTGTCAGAGGGTCTATACTAAGCGTGTGCTGCACTGTTGGAGGGTCAGTACTGAGGGAGTGCTGCACTGTCGGAGGGTCAGTACTGAGGGAGTGCTGCACTGTCAGAGGGTCTGTACTAAGGGTGTGCTGCACTGTTGGAGGGTCAGTACTGAGGGAGTACTGCAGTGTAGGAGGGTCAGCACTGAGGGAGTGCTGCACTGTCAGAGGGTCAGTACTAAGGCAGTGCTGCACTGTAAGAGAGTCAGTACTGAGGGAGTACTGCACTGTCGGAGGGTCAGTACTGAGGGAGTGCTGCATTGTTGGAGGGTCAGTGCTGAGTGAATGCTGCACTGTCGGAGGGTTAGTACTGAGGGAGTGCTACTCTGTAAGAGGGTCAGCACTGAGGGAGTGCTGCACTGTCGGAGGGTCAGTACTGAGGGAGTGCTGCACGGTAAAAGGGTTTGTACTGAGGGTGAGCTGCACTGTAAGAGGGTCAGTACTGAGGGAGTGCTGCACTGTTAGAGGGTCAGTGCTGAGGGAGTGTTGCACTGTAAGAGGGTCACCAATGAGGGAGTGTTGCACTGTAAGTGGGTCACTACTGAGGGAGTGCTGCACTGTAAGTGGGTCAGTACTGAGGGTGTGCTGCACTGTCTGAGGATCAGTACTGAGGGTGTGCTGCACTGTCAGTGGGTCAGTACTGAGGTAGTGCTGCATTAATGGAGGGTCAGTACTGAGGGAGTGCTGTACTGTCAGAGGGTCAGTACTGAGGGAGTGTTGCACTGTAAGAAGGTCAGTACTGAGGGAGTGCTGCACTGTCGGAGGGTTAGTACTGAGGGAGTGCTGCTCTGTCAGAGGGTCAGTACTGAGGGAGTGCTGTACTGTCGGAGGGTCAGTACTGAGGGAGTGCTGATCTGTAAGAGGGTCTGTACTGAGGGTAAGCTGCACTGTAAGAGGCTCAGTACTGAGGGAGTGCTGCACTGTCAGAGGGTCAGTACTGAGGGAGTGCAGCACTGTCAGAGGGTCAGTACTGAGGGAGTGCAGCACTGTCAGAGGGTCAGTACTGAGGGAGTGCTGCACTGTCAGAGGGTCAGTACTGAGGGAGTGCTGCACTGTCAGAGGGTCAGTACTAAGCGTGTGCTGCACTGTCAGAGGATCAGTACTGAGGGAGTGCTGCACTGTCAGAGGGTCAGTTCTGAGGGAGTGCTGCACTGTAAGAGGATCTGTACTGAGGGTGAGCTGCACTGTAAGAGGCTCAGTACTGAGGGAGTGCTGCACTGTTAGAGGGTCAGTGCTGAGGGAGTGTTGCACTGTTAGAGGGTCAGTACTGAGGGAGTGTTGCACTGTTAGAGGGTCAGTACTGAGGGAGTGCTGCACTGTAACTGGGTCAGTACTGAGGGTGTGCTGCACTGTTGGAGGATCAGTACTGAGGGTGTGCTGCACTGTCGGAGGATCAGTACTGAGGGAGTGCTGCACTGTAAGAGGATCTGTACTGAGGGTGAGCTGCACTGTAAGAGGCTCAGTACTGAGGGAGTGCTGCACTGTTAGAGGGTCAGTGCTGAGGGAGTGCTGTACTGTCAGAGGGTCAGTACTGAGGGAGTGTTGCACTGTAAGAAGGTCAGTACTGAGGTAGTGCTGCAGTGTAAGAGGGTCAGTACTGAGGGAGTGCTGCACTGTCGGAGGGTTAGTACTGAGGGAGTGCTGCTCTGTCAGAGGGTCAGTACTGAGGGAGTGCTGCTCTGTCAGAGGGTCAGTACTGAGGGAGTGCTGTACTGTCGGAGGGTCAGTACTGAGGGAGTGCTACACTGTAAGAGGGTCAGTACTGAGGGAGTGCTGTACTGTCAGAGGGTCAGTACTGAGGGTGTGCTGCACTGTCAGAGGATCAGTACTGAGGGAGTGCTGCACTGTCAGAGGGTCAGTACTGAGGGAGCACTGCACTGTTGGAGGGTCAGTACTGAGGGTGAGCTGCAATGTAAGAGGGTCAGTACTGAGGGAGTGCTGCACTGTCGGAGGGTCAGTACTGAGGGAGTGCAGCACTGTCAGAGGGTCAGTACTGAGGGAGTGCTGCACTGTCAGAGGGTCAGTACTGAGGGAGTGCTGCACTGTCAGAGGGTCAGTACTAAGCGTGTGCTGCACTGTCAGAGGATCAGTACTGAGGGAGTGCTGCACTGTCAGAGGGTCAGTACTGAGGGAGTGCTGCACTGTCAGAGGGTCAATACTGAGGGAGTGCTACTCTGTCAGAGGGTCAGTAATGTGAGAGTGCTGCACTGTCGGAGGGTCAGTACTGAGGGATTGCTGCTCTGTAAGAGGGTCAGTACTCAGGGAGTGCTGCACTGTCGGAGGGTCAGTTCTGAGGGAGTGCTGCACTGTAAGAGGATCTGTACTGAGGGTGAGCTGCACTGTAAGAGGCTCAGTACTGAGGGAGTGCTGCAATGTTAGAGGGTCAGTGCTGAGGGAGTGTTGCACTGTTAGAGGGTCAGTACTGAGGGAGTGCTGCACTGTCAGTGGGTCAGTACTGAGGGAGTGCTGCACTGTTGGGGGGTCACTACTGAGGGAGTGCTGTACTGTCAGAGGGTCAGTACTGAGGGAGTGTTGCACTGTAAGAAGGTCAGTACTGAGGTAGTGCTGCAGTGTAAGTGGGTCAGTACTGAGGGAGTGCTGCACTGTCGGAGGGTTAGTACTGAGGGAGTGCTGCTCTGTCAGAGGGTCAGTACTGAGGGAGTGCTGCTCTGTCAGAGGGTCAGTACTGAGGGAGTGCTGTACTGTCGGAGGGTCAGTACTGAGGGAGTGCTACACTGTAAGAGGGTCTGTACTGAGGGAGTGCAGCACTGTCAGAGGGTCTGTACTGAGGGAGTGCAGCACTGTCAGAGGGTCAGTACTGAGGGAGTGCTGCACTGTCAGAGGGTCAGTACTGAGGGAGTGCTGCACTGTAAGAGAGTCAGGACTGAAGGTGAGCTGCACTGTAAGAGGGTCAGTACCGAGGGAGTGCTGCACTGTTGGAGGGTCAGTACTGAGGGAGTGCTGGACTGTAAGGTGGTCAGTACTGAGGGAGTGCTGTACTGTCAGAGGGTCAGTACTGAGGGAGTGCAGCTCTGTCTGAGGGTCAGTACTGAGGGAGAGCTGCACTGTCAGAGGGTCAGTACTGAGGGAGTGCTGCACTGTAGGAGGGTCACTATTGAGGGAGAGCTGCACTGTAAGATGGTCAGTACTGAGGGAGTGCTGCACCGTAAGAGGGTCTGTACAGAGGAAGTGCTGCTCTGTCAGAGTGTCAGTACTGAGGGAGTGCTGCACTGTCAGAGGGTCAGTACTGAGGGAGTGCTTCACTGTAAGAGGGTCAGTGCTGAGGGAGTGCTGCACTGTAGGAGGGTCACTATTGAGGGAGTGCTGCACTGTCAGAGGGTCAGTACTGAGGGAGTGCTGCACTGTCAGAGGGTCAGTACTGAGGGAGTGCTGCACTGTCAGTGGGCCAGTACTGAGGGAGTGCTGCAGTGTCGGAGGGTCAGTACTGAGGGAGTGCTGCTCTGTCGGAGTGTCAGTACTGAGGGAGTGCTGCACTGTAGGAGGGTCACTATTGAGGGAGTGCTGCACTGCACGATGGTCAGTACTGAGGGAGTGCTGCCCCGTAAGAGGGTCTGTACAGAGGGAGTGCTGCTCTGTCAGAGTGTCAGTACTGAGGGAGTGCTGCACTGTCAGAGGGTCAGTACTGAGGGAGTGCTGCACTGTCGGAGGGTCTGTACTGAGGGTGTGCTGCACTGTCAGAGGGTCAGTATTGAGGGAGTGCAGCACTGTCAGAGGGTCAATACTGAGGGAGTGCTACTCTGTCAGAGGGTCAGTAATGTGAGAGTGCTGCACTGTCGGAGGGTCAGTACTGAGGGATTGCTGCTCTGTAAGAGGGTCAGTACTCAGGGAGTGCTGCACTGTCGGAGGGTCAGTTCTAAGGGAGTGCTGCACTGTAAGAGGATCTGTACTGAGGGTGAGCTGCACTGTAAGAGGCTCAGTACTGAGGGAGTGCTGCAATGTTAGAGGGTCAGTGCTGAGGGAGTGTTGCACTGTTAGAGGGTCAGTACTGAGGGAGTGCTGCACTGTAAGTGGGTCAGTACTGAGGGTGTGCTGCACTGTCGGAGGATCAGTACTGAGGGTGTGCTGCACTGTCGGAGGATCAGTACTGAGGGAGTGCTGCACTGTCAGTGGGTCAGTACTGAGGGAGTGCTGCACTGTTGGGGGGTCACTACTGAGGGAGTGCTGTACTGTCAGAGGGTCAGTACTGAGGGAGTGTTGCACTGTAAGAAGGTCAGTACTGAGGTAGTGCTGCAGTGTAAGTGGGTCAGTACTGAGGGAGTGCTGCACTGTCGGAGGGTTAGTACTGAGGGAGTGCTGCTCTGTCAGAGGGTCAGTACTGAGGGAGTGCTGCTCTGTCAGAGGGTCAGTACTGAGGGAGTGCTGTACTGTCGGAGGGTCAGTACTGAGGGAGTGCTACACTGTAAGAGGGTCTGTACTGAGGGAGTGCAGCACTGTCAGAGGGTCAGTACTGAGGGTGTGCTGCACTGTCAGAGGATCAGTACTGAGGGAGTGCTGCACTGTCAGAGGGTCAGTACTGAGGGAGCACTGCACTGTTGGAGGGTCAGTACTGAGGGTGAGCTGCACTGTAAGAGGGTCAGTACTGAGGGAGTGCTGCACTGTAAGAGGGTCAGTACTGAGTCTTTGCTGCACTGTCAGAGGGTCAGTACTGAGGGTGTGCTGCACTGTCAGAGGATCTGTACTGAGGGAGTGCTGCACTGTTGGAGGGTCAGTACTGAGGGAGTGCTGCACTGTCAGAGGGTCAGTACTGAGGGAGTGCTGCACTGTTGGAGAGTCAGTACTGAGGGAGTACTGACCCTGTCAGAGGGTCAGTACTGAGGGAGTGCTGCACTGTAAGAGGGTCAGTACTGAGGGAGTGCTGCACTGTAAGAGGGTCTGTACTGAGGGAATGCTGCACTGTAAGAGGGTCAGTACTGAGGTAGTGCTGCACTGTCGGAGGGTCAGTACTGAGGGAGTGTTGTATGTCAGAGGGTCAGTACTGAGGAAGTGCTGCACTGTCAGAGTGTCAGTACTGAGGGGGTGCTGCACTGTTGGAGGTTCAGTACTGAGGGAGTGCTGCTCTGTTGAAAGTGCTTCAGGTGAGATCTTGAACTGCCATATCTGCCTTGGGTCAATCCCAGTGCACTATTTTGAAGAGCATCAGGAGATTTCTTCATGACATCCAGGTCACTGTATGTTCCTGAATCAACACCATGAAACCACACTAACTGGTCATAATCTCACCACATGTTGTGGGTGTATTCTGTGTGTAAACTGACTGCTGGATTTTCTACATGACAGCAGTGTCTACACTTAAGAAGTCTCTCACGAGCTGTGAAATGCTGTGAGACATACATCAGTTGTGAAAGGTGCTGTATGATCGCAGGTCTTCCTGCTTTTACCTTTTAAAATGTGAACCGATAGAGCAGAAACTCTACACTGAGTGGACAAGTCCATATGATATAGGAGCAGAATTAGGCCATTCAGCCCATTATGTGTGCTCTGCCGTTCGATCATGGCTGATATGTTTCCAAACCCTATGCTGTTGCCACACCCTGTAACCCTTTGTTCCCTGACTAATCAAACTCGACAATCCAGCTGGACCAATTATGGGCTTTTCATTCAGGTCCGTGTTAGCCAGTCTTTATGTAAGAGGCATTTTAATAACAATATTCACAATCTCAGGATGCCCTGAAAACACTTTGCAACCAATTTCTTTTCCTTTCCCTTAAATCCATGTGGGCTCTTTGCCTCGGTGTCTCCTTGTGGTTGGATTTTCCACATTCTGACCGTGCTTTGGTGTCTTCTGAACTCCCAATCAGTTTATTAGATTTTCTTTGCACCAATCACCAAGAAACCTCCGACAGCAACTTCCCAACCTGCGAAGCTCAAGGACAGCAGATACATACACCCACCACCTTCCAAACCCACAACCATCTGGAAGGACAAGGACAGCAGATACATGGGAACAACACCCCTGCAAGTTCCCCTCTAAACCACTCACCATCCTGACTTGAAAATATATTGCAGTTCTTTCACTGTTGCTGTGTCAAAATCCTGGAGCTCCCTCCCTAAGGGCTGCCACTGTTCAAGATGGCAGCTCCCCACGCAGACTGATGGAGGAGTTGAGTGTTATCAAGAGTTGGTGCAAATGTGAAGTTAAGGCCACAAAGAGATCAGATTGATCATGATCTAAGTTGCTGGCAGAGCAGGCTCTAAGGGCTGAATGGCCTCCTTCTCCCAACTTGTATATTTATATTTACCACCATTACTTTCTCAAAGGTAGTTACAGATGGCCAATAAATTCTGTCATAGCCAGCCGCACCTATATCCCCATGAATGAAAAAGAATTGAACATCCCTTTAGTTAGAGAAACATTCTGCCTTCATTGACCTTGTCAAACCCTTTCATGACCTTAAAGACTTCTGGAGAAACGAATCACAGCCTCTTAGTCTTCTCTGTTAGTCTTTAGCCGCTCGGTGAGGGAAGTTATCAATGAAACTTTGCATTGGAGGAGAGAATTCTGGCTGCACAGCCCTTAGTCTGAGCCAATGCAGCTGATTGAGAGCAGATGTAGTTGCTGGACGAGGCCACAGCTTCTCCTGAGCTCATTCTGGCTGCAAGTGATGGGAGACGGTCATGCCTCGTGAATGAGATCATGGCTCAGACCAGAACAAAGGATTCCTGCAGGCTGTCTGAATGGTGCATACAGTGTCAGAACCCTGGGCAGCCAAAAGGCAGGCATCTGCAAGAGAGCTTTACGGGCAAGTGTGTCACACTCACATTCACCTTCGCAGCTAACAGAGCTGATAGCTCAGTCCCAATCTATCATGTCAGTAGGTATCACGGATTCTGCTCAAATGGAGCTGCAGTGAGAATTGCTAGAAGGAGTGCAAATGGGACAGAGGCTCCAATCTCTCAACACAGTATGTCAGCATTTAAGGGAAATGGTTGGTGGTGTGGGTGGTTTGAATTGCTCCAGTTAGTGTATATGAAAAAACATTACACTTCAAGTTAATGTGATGTTACTTAGCAAGCGTGTTGTCTGTGTTGCTACGCTAGAGACCGAACCTCACTGAGGGTGGGCTCCTTCAGTGCAAAATGTGTTGAATTGTGAGGCTGATGTTGGAGCAGATTTTGTACATAATGTGTGCCTGCAGAAGTATGTGTATAAGTGTTTAACCGTGTGTGTGTGTGTGTGTGCATGTGTGTGTCTGTGTGCTCGCTCGTGCACCCTGCGACTGCCTCGATGATTGTATTGAAGGGATTGAGGGGAAACTGCTCATATTTCTACTTGCCTGATGGAGAGAACAGATGGTCTAATGAGAACAGTACAGCAGGGGCTTCCTGTTCCTCAAACAGTAAGAAACTTAATTCATTACTAGCCCATAGAAACAGGATTGATGAGAGTTAGCCTGAAAGCATTGAACTGCTGCTTGATGGGAAGTGTACCCACTCCCAACAAGAACAGTATGGCCTCAGTGAGGAGGGAACGCCTTTCTACCCTTCCTCATCACTGTTACCCCACCCACAGCTCATTACACACAACCTATTAACAGCAGAAATGACACAACAGATGAATAACAGACCCATACACTCCCCATCACAGAAATGCAAGCACACACATAAACATGGACCCAATGTTCCCCATCACAAAACCACAGACCCCTACATTCCCAATCACAGAAACAAAGACCCCATATTCACATCAAAGAAATACACATCCAACATTCCACGTCATAGAAACACAGACCCCACACTCTCAATCACAGAAATACATACACCACACTCCCCATCGCAGAATCATAGACAACACCCTCCCCATCACAGAAACACAGACCCCACACTCCCCATCACCGAAACACAGACACCGCACACCCCATCACAGAAATACAGACACCGCACATCCCATCACAGAAATACAGACACCACACTCCTCATCACAGAAACACATACACAACATTCCCCAACACCAAAACACAGACACCACACTCCCCACCACAGAAACACAGACACCACATCCACCATCACAGAAACAGACACCACACTCCCCATCACAGAAACACATATTCAACATTCCACGTCACAGAGACACAGACACCGCACACCCCATCACAGAAACACAGATCCCACACTCCCCATCACAGAAACACAGACCC
This sequence comes from Chiloscyllium plagiosum, assembly GCF_037043375.1. Taxonomy (NCBI): domain Eukaryota; kingdom Metazoa; phylum Chordata; class Chondrichthyes; order Orectolobiformes; family Hemiscylliidae; genus Chiloscyllium; species Chiloscyllium plagiosum. Next base: position 99,979,204 of record NW_028270146.1, on the reverse strand, counting down.
CACACTCCCCATCACAGAAACAAAGACACCACACTCACCATCACAGAAACACATACCCAACATTCCACATCACAGAAACACAGACACCGCACTCCCCATCACAGGAACACAGACCCCACATTCCCCATCACAGACACACAGACCCCACACTCACCATCACAGAAACACAGACACCACACTCACCATCACAGAAATACAGACACCACACTCACCATCACAGAAAGACATACCCAACATTCCACATCACAGAGACACAGACACCACACTCCCCACCACAGAAACACAGACACCACACTCCCCATCACAGAAACACATATCCAACATTCCACGTCACAGAGACACAGACACCGCACACCCCATCACAGAAACACAGACCCCACACTCCCCATCACAGAAACACAGACCCCACACTTCCCATCACAGAAACACAGACACCACACTCACCATCACAGAAACACATACCCAACATTCCACATCACAGAAACACAGACACCGCACTCCCCATCACAGGAACACAGACCCCACATTCCCCATCACAGACACACAGACCCCACACTCCCCATCACAGACACACAGACCCCACACTCACCATCACAGAAACACAGACACCACACTCACCATCACAGAAATACAGACACCACACTCACCATCACAGAAAGACATACCCAACATTCCACATCACAGAGACACAGACACCACACTCCCCACCACAGAAACACAGACACCACACTCCCCATCACAGAAACACATATCCAACATTCCACGTCACAGAGACACAGACACCGCACTCCCCATCACAGGAACACAGACCCCACACTCCCCATCACAGAAACACAGACCCCACACTCCCCATCACAGACACACAGACCCTACACTCCCCATCACAGAAACGCAGACCCCACACTCCCCATCACAGAAACACAGACCCAACATTCGACATCACAGAAACACAGACACCGCACTCCCCATCACAGGAACACAGACCCCACATTCCCCATCACAGACACACAGACCCCACACTCCCCATCACAGACACACAGACCCCACACTCCCCATCACAGACACACAGACCCCACACTCCCCATCACAGACACACAGACACTGCACTCCCCATCACAGAAACACAGACCCCACACTCCCCATCACAGAAATGCAATCACCACGTGTGATGATGCTGCTCCTTTAACAAGGTTAGGTTGTCCTTGGGTTTTTTTGAGACTGTCAAAACACATAGATTCAGACTCTGGACCGCATTCAATCCATCACAATTTGGACCTCTCACTCTATCAAGGACAGGTTCTGGGCCTCCACCATTGCCAAACCCTAACGACCCAAAGCCTTATCTCCTACCATGAGACCCTGCAACCACACAGAATCAATGTGGATTTCAACAGTTTCCTCATTTCCCCTCCCCACACCTTATCCCAGTCCCAAGACTCCAACTCGTTACTGCCCTCTTGACCTGTCCATTTTCCTTCCCATCTATCCGCTCCATTCTCCTCTCCAACCTATCACCTTCCCCCCCCAACCTTCATCTACCAATCACATTCCCAGCTACCTTCCCCCCAGCCTCACCAACCCCCATTTTTTTCGCAGCTACCCACCTACCTGCCCCCCCTCACCCTCCAGCCCATAAGCCTCATGCCTAAAAAAAGGCTTATGCCCGAAACGTCGATTCTCCTGCTCCTTGTCCTTCTCCAGCACTCTCAACTCTGATCTCCAGCATCTGCAGTCCTGACTTTCTCCTTCTAGATTCTGATGAGTCCGGTTTGGATGGGCTTTAGGGCCAATCTGATTGTAGCTAGCAGATACTGCTTCGGGCAAAAAAAGGCTTTCAAGTTTTTTTTATGAAAACACTTGTACAATGAAAGGAAAGTGGCCAGTTCTCCCAGCTCTGCTCTTCACTTGCTTGGCTTGGTTTGGTTTTAGCAGTCTGGCCGTTCAGAGCTGCTGGCCGGTTTAAGCTTGTGAATCTAAGGAAACAGCTACAGTGGAAGGGGGTTCCGTGCTGAATCTCTCTGCTATCTCTCTCTCCTGTAAGAAGAACCTGTGTCTGATTTTACCTTTTGCTGAGGGGTGTATATGGGGATCGTTGCAGGAATTTGGAACAGCATCATTAAGCTGAGATAGCCTGTTAGGTTTTCAGCTAGGTTATTCTATGTTCTGCTCTCTTTTGTTGGTGTTTCATTCGTTACTCTGCAAATACATTCTCTTTTGTTTAAAACAGCTGCATCACCCACCCCTGGAGCATCCACTGTACACCTGCTTAAAACAACTAGAAATGTTAGGGTCTGGAATACTTTCTTGAAATGGTTTGAGGGGATCTGGCCTGGTCAATAACACATGCTGAAAATGTGTTGCTGGAAAAGCGCAGCAGGTCAGGCAGCATCCAAGGAGCAGGAGAATCGATGTTTCGGGCATAAGCCCTGGCTTATGCCCGAAACGTCGATTCTCCTGTTCCTTGGATGCTGCCTGACCTGCTGCGCTTTTCCAGCAACACATTTTCAGCTCTGATCTCCAGCATCTGCAGCCCTCACTTTCTCACAATAACACATGCTCTCCATCACAGAAACACACACCCATGCTCCCCATCATAGAAACACAAACCCATGCTCCCCATCATAGAAACACAGACCCATGCTCCCCATCACAGAAACACAGACCCATGCTCCCCGTCACAGAAACACAGATGCCATGCTCCCCATCACAGAAACACAGATGCCATGCTCCCCATCACAGAAACACAGATGCCATGCTCCCCATCACAGAAACACAGATGCCATGCTACCCATCACAGAAACATAGACCCATGCTCTCCATCACAGAAACGTAGACCCATGCTCCCCATCACAGGAACATAGACCCATGCACCGCATCACAGAAACATAGACCCATGCTCCCCATCACAGAAACATAGACCCATGCTCCCCATCACAGAAACACAGACCCATGCTCCCCATCACAGAAACATAGACCCATGCTCCCCATCACAGAAACACAGACCCATGCACCGCGTCACAGAAACATAGACCCATGCTCCCCATCACAGAAACATAGACCCATGCTCCCCATCACAGAAACATAGACCCATGCTCCCCATCACAGAAACATAGACCCATGCTCCCCATCACAGAAACATAGACCCATGCTCCCCATCACAGAAACATAGACCCATGCACCGCGTCACAGAAACATAGACCCATGCTCCCCATCACAGAAACACAGCTGCCAGGCTCCCAATCACAGAAACACAGATGCCATGCTCCCCATCACAGATACACAAACCTATGCTCCTCGTCACAGAAACATAGACCCATGCTCCCCATCACAGAAACATAGACCCATGCTCCCCATCACAGAAACACAGACCCATGCACCCCATCCCAGAAACACAGACCCACGCTCCCCATCACAGAAACATAGATCCACACTCCCCATCACAGAAACACAGATGCCATACTCCCCATCACAGAAACACAGATGCCATGCTCCCCATCACAGAAAGACAGACTCATGCTCCCCATCACAGCAACACAGACCCACACTCCCCATCACAGAAACACAGATGCCATGCTCCCCATCACAGAAACACAGACCCATGCTCCCCATCACAGAAACACAGACCCATACTCACCATCACAGAAACACAGATGGCATGCTCTCCATCACAGAAACACAGACCCATGCTCCCCATCACAAAAACACAGATGGCATGCTCTCCATCATAGAAACACAGACCCATGCTCCCCATCACAGAAACACAGACCCATGCTCCCCATCACAAAACACAGACACATGCTCCCCATCACAGAAACACAGACCCATGCTCCCCATCACGGAAACACAGACCCATGCTCCCCATCACAGAAATACAGACCCATGCTCCCCATCACAGAAATACAGACCCATGCTCCCCATCACAGAAACATAGACCCATTCTCCCCATCACAGAAACACAGACACCATGCTCCCTGTCACAGAAACACATGCTCCCCGTCACAGAAACACAGACCCATGCTCCCCATCACAGAAACACAGATGCCATGCTCCCCATAACAGAAACACAGACCCATGCACCCCATCACAGAAACACAGACCCATGCTCCCCGTCACAGAAACACTGGCACATGCTCCCCATCACAGAAACACAGATGCCATGCTCCCCATCACAGAAACACAGACCCCATGCTCCCTGTCACAGAAACACATGCTCCCCATCACAGAAACACAGACCCCATGATCCCCGTCACAGAAACATAGACCCATGCTCCCCATCACAGAAACATAGACCCATGCTCCCCATCACAGAAACATAGACCCATGCACCGCGTCACAGAAACATAGACCCATGCTCCCCATCACAGAAACACAGCTGCCAGGCTCCCAATCACAGAAACACAGATGCCATGCTCCCCATCACAGAAACACAAACCTATGCTCCTCGTCACAGAAACATAGACCCATGCTCCCCATCACAGAAACATAGACCCATGCTCCCCATCACAGAAACACAGACCCATGCACCCCATCCCAGAAACACAGACCCACGCTCCCCATCACAGAAACATAGATCCACACTCCCCATCACAGAAACACAGATGCCATACTCCCCATCACAGAAACACACACCCATGCTCCCCATCACAGAAACACAGATGCCATGCTCCCCATCACAGAAACACACACCCATGCTCCCCATCACAGAAACACAGACCCACACTCCCCATCAGAGAAACACAGATGCCATGCTCCCCATCACAGAAACACAGACCCAGTTCCCCATCACAGAAACATAGAACCACACTCCCAATCACAGAAACACAGATGCCATGCTCCCCATCACAGAAACACAGACCCATGCTCCCCATCACAGAAACACAGACCCACGCTCCCCATCACAGAAACACAGATGGCATGCTCTCCATCACAGAAACACAGACCCATGCTCCCCATCACAAAACACAGACACATGCTCCCCATCACAGAAACACGGATGCCATGCTCCCCATCACAGAAACACAGACCCATGCTCCCCATCACAGAAACATAGACCCATTCTCCCCATCACAGAAACACAGACACCATGCTCCCTGTCACAGAAACACATGCTCCCCGTCACTGAAATACAGACCCATGCTCCCCATCACAGAAACACAGATGCCATGCTCCCCATAACAGAAACACAGACCCATGCACCCCATCACAGAAACACAGACCCATGCTCCCCGTCACAGAAACACTGGCACATGCTCCCCATCACAGAAACACAGATGCCATGCTCCCCATCACAGAAACACAGACCCCATGCTCCCTGTCACAGAAACACATGCTCCCCATCACAGAAACACAGACCCCATGCTCCCCGTCACAGAAACACAGACCCATGCTCCCCATCACAGAAACACAGATGCCATGCTCCACATCACAGAAACACAGACCCATGCACCCCATCACAGAAACATAGACCCATGCACCCCATCACAGAAACACAGATGCTATGCTCCCCATCACAGAAACACAGACCCATGCTCCACATCACAGAAACATAGACCCATGCTCCCCATCACAGAAACATAGACCCATGCTCCCCATCACAGAAACACTGGCACCTCCTCCCCATCACAGAAACACAGACCCATGCTCCCCATCACAGAAACACAGACCCATGCTCCCCATCACAGAAATACAGACCCATGCTCCCCGTCACAGAAACATAGACCCATGCTCCCCATCACAGAAACACAGATGCCATGCTCCCCATCACAGAAACACAGACCCATGCTCCCCATCACAGAAATACATACCCTTGCTCCCCATCACAGAAACATAGACCCATGCTCCCCATCACAGAAACACAGGCCCCATGCTCCCTGTCATAGAAACACACGCTCCCCATCACAGAAACACAGACCCATGCTCCCCATCACAGAAACACAGACCTATGCTCACCATCACAGAAACACAGATGCCATGCTCCCAATCACACAAACACAGACCCATGCTTCCCATCACAGAAACACAGACCCATGCTCCCTGTCACAGAAACACATGCTCCATATCACAGAAATACAGACCCCATGCTCCCCGTCACAGAAACACAATCCCTGCTCTCCCCATGACAGAAATGCAGACCCCACTGTCCCCATCATTGAAACACAGACTCTATACTCCCATCACAGATGAATACCTTTTCCTAATCTAAATGTATTTATGTTTTAAAAGATACAAAGTTAATCAGGTTTCCTTGAGTTAAAGGACAGGTCAGTTTGTTAGCTACTGAACACAGGAACAGATAATTGGACTATACAGAGATACGTGGATTAAAGATGTGTATTGAGTAAAAAGATAACAGTTTAAAAATGATACAAATCTGACTTTGGACTCCATGAAGAGTAGATAATGGATTGTTGCAGACATTAAGTTGACTGGTGGTAAATTGGTTGATTTTGAGACTTGTGGCTCTTTAAGTGAGTTGGCAGGGTTTTGTCCTGTTTTAATTTCATCTCAGGAGTGTCTAATGGCTGTTCACAAACTGTAGACTTTAAAGAAGACTAGCTAAAACAGCATAACCCCAGCTGACACACATAGACCACGAGTCACCGTTACTTTTTAACCCTTGTTTTATATATTCCCAGAAGTTGAAATGCAGAGATGACTGCTGTTTGAAACATAACCCGGAGGAAGTTATCATCCCCTTATTATCTCTGTAGCCACAGAAGATCTGTATGCAGTTTGTTTTGAGTTGCATCTCTCCGTTTGAAGGGTTGCTCTTTGAAGTGTCCTTGGCACCTTTTGAGGTGTGACATTCCAGGGTTCCTCTTGAGACTGCCACTGAGTTTATTATCCACAGACATCTTTAGACTGTAAGTCCTCCTTTAAAAATCACATGTCGCAATTATGTGTCCATAAGCAGTTTGGGCTTATGATCATCATCTTGACAATATCAGGGTAAGTGTCAGTTGTGAAAAGATATTGTAACAGGGTTAGGGTCACTGCAGGACATTGCTGTTTCTTTTATTGTAATAACTGCTGGTGGTGAGGGAGGTGAATGGTATGTGGGCATTCCTGGCAAGAGGATTTAAGTTCAGGAACAGAGATATCTTGCTGCCTTTGGATAGAGCCTCGGTGAGACCACATCTGGAGTATACTGCAGTTTTCGTCTCTTTATCTGAGGAACAATGCTCTTGCTAAAGAGGGAGTGCAAAGAAGGCTTATCAGACTGATTCCTGAGATGGCAGGATTGTTGTATGAAGAGAGACTGCAGCAGTCAGGACTGTGTTCAGTGGAGTTTAGAAGCATGAGGGATTTCTCATAGAAACCTGAAAAACTCTAACAGGATGAGACAGGTTAGATGCAGGAAGGTTGTTCCCTATGACCAGGGAGTCCAGAAGCAGGGGTCATAGGTTAAGGATATGGGTAGGCTATTTCGGACTGAGCTGAGGAAAATGTCTTCACCCAGCGTTGTAGAATTCACCAACACTGAAAGTATTTGAGGCCAAAAGGTTAAACATTTTCAAAAAGGTGTTAGATCTAATTCTTCGGGCTAAAAGGGTCAAAGGAGGAAAGCAGAAACAAGGTACTGAGTTGGATGATCAGCCATGATCAAAACTGAACAGTAGAGCAGGCTTGAAGGGCTGAATGGCCTACTCCTGCTCCTGGTTTCAATTTTCACATGTTTCTAATAAACCCCATGTGTGAGATTGTATTGAATAATTATGCCACACATAAAGAGCTGACTAAAACTCCATGCTTTCCTTGGCATGGTCTGAAGCTGGTAATATCCCTTGTGCTGGAAAGCAGGCAGCTCCAGTGTCAGTGACAGGGTGGGGGGAGGGGGCTTAACTTTGATCCCAACAACGATACAAGAAAATGTTTCCATTCTCTAACAGCATCGGCAAAGCTTCCAATTGCGAATGAAAACACAGAGTGTGTCTCTGTCTGCCCAGGTCTGGATCAAGTGCTCCCTGTTTCCATGAGAACAGGGATCAGGTGATGTGTCCCAGCATTTGGAAGTGATGTCAGCTCAGCTGAGTTAGCGGTGGGTCTCGTCTTTGGGAAGGAAGGTCAGGAGATTAAATCGCATTCATGACCTTACAGGCCAGGCAAACACTCCCCACCAGGTAGCAGTGAGGTGGAACCGCCCCACTTCTCTAGTCATAGAGATGTATAGTATGGAAACAGACCCTTCGTCCGTGCCGACCAGAAGCCCCACCTTAATGTAGTCCCATTTGCCAGCACTTGGCCCATATCCCCCTAAACCCTTCCCATTCATATAACCATCCAGATGCCTTTTAAATGTTGTAATTGTACCAGCTTCCACCCCTTCCTCTGGCAGCTCATTCCATCCACGCACCACCCTCTGCATAAAAAAGTTGCCCCTTAGGTCCCTTTCATATCTTTCCCCTCTCACCCTAAACCTATGCCCTCTAGTTCTGGAATAGCCCACCCCAGGGAAAAGACTTTGGCCATTTACCCTATCATGCCCCTCATGATTTTGTAAACCTCTATAAGATCACCCCTCAGCCTCCGATGCTCCAGGGAAAACAGCCCCAGCCTATTCAGCCTCTCCCTATACCTCAAACTGTCCAACCCTGGCAACATCCTTGTAAATTTTTTCTGAACCCTTTCATGTTTCACAACATCTTTCCGACAGGAAGTCCTGTATTCTGTGTCAAATATCATTCTGCTCAAGACAGATCAACATTGACATCTCCAACCCATCAATAACATCTAAAAACCATTCAATTAGGCATTAATCACTGACTCCTGACATCTTTCTCAACTTCAAAATAATGACCATAGGGAGCTTTTTTTGGTACAGTGGTAATGTCTCTATCTTCAATTCAGGAGGCCTGTGTTCAAGACCCACCTGCTCCAGAGGTGTATAATAAATAACAGCTGTATTGGAAATGCAGCCTAAGGGAATTCTGCACCATAAAAGGGTCAGAATTGATGGAGTGCTGAACTATCGGAGGGTCAGTGTTGAGGGAGTACTGCACTGTAGGAGTGTTAGAACTGAGGGAGTGCTGCATTGTAAGAGGGTCAAAACTGAGGGAGTGCTGCACTCTCAAAGGGTCAGTGTTGAGGGAGTGTTGCGCTATCAGAGGATCAGAACTGAGGAAGTGTTGCACTGTCAGGGGGTCAGTACTGAGAGAACACTGCGCTGTGGAGGATCAGTACTGAGGGAGTGTTGCACTGTCAGTACTGAGGGAGTGCTGATGTTATGTTGCACTTTTAGGCAGCAGGTATGAGGGAATGCTCCACTATTGAAATCCTCAATTATTGCCCTCTCTGATTTATATCTGCAACTGTAGTCAGAAGTAATCTAAAGTTCCGTCTCCCATTGCTCCCACACCCTCATTGTGTCATATTCCATTTCTCTGTACTCTAACATGAAACAGTAACATAATGTGAAACAATAATGGAGTACAAGGGACTGCAAGTAGTGTCCCAGCCAGAGTTACAGCTTCAGGAGGGGAGAGTGTGACTGGGGGAGGATAGCGGTGGTGTTATTAACCATGGACTAGTAACCCAGAGGCTCAGGTTAATTTCCTTGGAACATAGCTTCTAACCCCCCTCATGACAGCTGGAATTTCCATTTAATATTTCTGGATTTATTTGCATTCATATGAATCCAGTCTCCGTGACGGTGACCCTGACACTATCGTAAAATGTTGTAAAAGGCCATCGAGTTCATGAATGTCCGATGGGGAAGGAAATCTACCATCTCTACTTGGTCTGGCATCCATGTGACCCCAGACCCACAGCAATGTGTTTGATTCTTGACCATCTTCTGAAAAGGCCAAGCAAGGCACTCAGTTCATGGCAGTTGGGATGGGTGTCAATGATGCCATGTAGAAATAAATCATATTTTTCCAGAGGGGTCCAGTCAGGAGACTGCAGCAATACGTTTCATTGTTGTGGTTCTGTTCGCCGAGCTGGGAATTTGTGTTGCAGACGTTTCGTCCCCTGTCTAGGTGACATCCTCATTGCTTGGGAGCCTCCTGTGAAGCGCTTTTGTGATCTTTCCTCCGGCATTTGTAGTGGTTTGAATCTGCCGCTTCCGGTTGTCAGTTCCAGCTGTCCGTTGCAGTGGCCAGTATATTGGGTCCAGGTGGATGTGCTTATTGATTGAATCTGTGGATGAGTGCCATGCCTCTAGGAATTCCCTGGCTGTTCTCTGTTTGGCATGTCCTATAATAGTAGTGTTGTCCCAGTCAAATTCATGTTGCTTGTCATCTGCGTGTGTGGCTACTCAGGATAGCTGGTCGTGTAGTTTCGTGGCTAGTTGGTGTTCATGGATGTGGACCGTTAGCTGTCTTCCTGTTTGTCCTACGTAGTGTTTTGTGCAGTCCTTGCATGGGATTTTGTACACTACATTGGTTTTGCTCATGCTGGGTATCGGGTCCTTCGTTCTGGTGAGTTGTTGTCTGAGAGTGGCTGTTGGTTTGTGTACTGTTATGAGTCCTAGTGACCGCAGTAGTCTGGCTGTCAGTTCGGAAATGCTCTTGATTTATGGTAGTGTGACTAGTCCTTTGGGTTGCAGCATGTCCTCGTTCCGTTGTCTTTCCCTTAGGCATCTGTTGATGAAATTGCGCGGGTGTTCGTTTTTGGCGAATACATTGTATAGGTGTTCTTCTTCCTCTTTTTGCAGTTCTGGTGTACTGCAGTATGTTGTGGCCCTTTTGAATAGTGTCTTGATGCAACTTCTTTTGTGTGTGTTGGGGTGGTTGCTTTCATAGTTCAACTTTGGATTTCAAACTTTTTCATTTGTAGAGGGAGGGTGATGAGAGGGACAGGCTGATGTTGATCCCAGGGGTGAGGCCCAACAGAGCCTGAGTCAGCAGCACTCCCCATTGTACAGTCAGCATTTCACTGAGCTCCATTCGATTATCACCAGAAATAATGGTTTCCCATTTCCACAGTCTCTTTCACAACCTCAGGACTTCCCAAATTGCTTTACAACCAACAAACTCAATTCATGCCTGACACTTTTGGTTAGGAAATACAGCAGGCCATTTGCACAGAGCAAGATCTCACAATGAGCAAGAAGATAATGGCCAGATTCTTGGCTTTGATGGGGTTGAACAAGAGATAAATGTTGCCAAGACACTAGGAGCACTCCAAGATTAATGCCATAGGATCATCTCCACTCACTGGCCTCAACCTTCCATCCCTGCCTTCATATCTTCCAAATGTGACTCTTGCCTCATGTAACTCTCAATCTCCCTTTTCCTCAAATTTCAACCCACCTTGGATCTCTCTCTCTCTCTCAGTTCATCTCTGTTGACCTATGGAGGCCTCTGGCCTGCCAATTTTTGATCATTGTTTTCAAGCCCTTCCAGGTCCTCACTCTAGCTCTGCAACCTCCTCCAGCCCGTCCAAGATAGCTGAACTCCTCTAATTCTGGCCTTTTCAGCATCCCTGCTTTATCCACTTATCCATTGGGGTGTGTTGCTCAGGCCCTTAGCTCTAGAATTCCCCTCCCACAAAACTCTCCACTTTATTTCTGTCCTTTGAGAGGCATCTTGAAACTGCGCCTTTGACCAAGCTTTCAGACCCCTGTCCCCATGAAAGTGGATGAACTATCTGTAACTTTTAGAGTTTAGATTTCAAACTAGTGGTTACTTTTATGAAGGGAATTTTTTTAAAAATCGAGGTCAGACAGCACCTCTGAAATAGTAACCAATCTAGCTTGTGTCAGAGAACAAGGTGGGGGTTTGGAATTTTAATGCAACGTTTCTGTGTGAGATTTATGACATATTCCCCTTCTTTATTTACTCATTGTTACCATTGATCGCAACAGGGTTGATTTAAAAATGATTCCTTCCCTTTCACCCAAACCCAAATGACCTTGCGTTTTAAAACAAGCCACTAGACTTTCTTGAGTTAAGAAAGAGTGAGTTTATTAATTACCGAACATGAGGAGAATTCGTAGTGCAATACACATACACACAGATTAGAAATGAGAGCTGAGTCCAAAAAATAAAGTTTTTTTTTAAAACAATGATATATGGATTAATCTCTGAATTGTACCCAAAGAGAGGATAATTTAATGTTGTGGCTGTTGCACTGGGGGTTAACAGTCAATGTCAAGTTTCTTAGTTTTAGATTGGTTGAGACTCTGTCGTTCTGATTCCTTTTGACCGTGATTGAACCTCAGAAGTCATGATGACCTGTAATGTAGGGGTGACTAGGAGATAGTTCCTTGACTCTGACTTTCACAGCACACTGACACGGTGGCACAGTGGTTAGCACTGCTGCCTCACAGCGCCAGAGACCCGGGTTCAATTCCCGCCTCAGGCGACTGACTGTGTGGAGTTTGCACGTTCTCCCCGTGTCTGCGTGGGTTTCCTCCAGGTGCTCCGGTTTCCTCCCACAGTCCAAGGATGTGCAGGTCAGGTGAATTGGTGAATGCTAAATTGCACGTAGTGTTAGGTAAGGGGTACATGTAGGATGGGTTGCGCTTCGGTGGGGCGGTGTGGACTTGTTGGGCCGAAGGGCCTGTTTCCACACTGTAAGTAATCTAATCTAATCTAATCTAATTCAAACTCAGGCCAATCTGCACAGATATCTTAGCCTACTGGCATGTAGAAGAATCTCAATCCTGCTAGTGCTCTTCAGTAGAGTTGAAACTGACTTTTTATGACCTATGCTCACTTATTCTTCAAACAGTAAAAGACAAAATATGTTTGCAGTTGGGACAAAATCTTCAGAGGATGGCTTGCTACTGAAGGAGGAGTGAAGGTGTCATCTATCCTGTTATCTTCATAATCACAAGGAACCGTGCTCTGTTTTGACTTGGCTTTTCCCTCTTTAAACAATTGCTGTTTTAAGTCTTATTTGCGTTTTTAGATGTAACATTCCAGGAGCATTTGTATCTCTCTCTCTCTCTCTCTCTCGGTAAAAACAAGGACTGCAGATGCTAGAGTCTAGACTACTTGATTAGATTACTTACTGACAGTGTGGAAACAGGCCCTTCGGCCCAATAAGTCCACACCGACCCGCCGAAGCGTAACCCATCCAGACTCATTCCCCTACATTTACCCCTTCACCTAACACTATGGGCAATTTACATGGCCAATTCACCTTTCTAGTTTAGAGTGGTGCTGGAAAAGCACAGCAGGTCAGGCAGCAACTCTCCACCCTCTCTCTCTCTCTGTCTCCAGATCTGCAACTTAATTTACTTCTGCAGCCATTTTTATCTTTAAAAAAGAACACATTTTTGGAATTACAGGTTAAAAATGTCCACGCTACTTTAGGCTGATAACCTGCATTCAAGGTAGGAGCAAGTTTTCTCTCCTTAGAGGAGTGCAGACCAGTTCAGGGAAAACACAGTCACCACAATAGAAACGTTTAGTTTGTCTAAATGATAAGCCAGGAGAGTTTGATTAGTAAACTTTACAGTAGGTTATTAAACACTGAGAAAATTGAAGCCCTCAGTTTTGTGAATATTCATCTGAGAAGACTCCACAGTCACATGAAAGAAACTGGGGAGAATCAGTTCAGTACAATTTAGATTTGATATAGAGGGATAATTTCTCTGGGATTGAATCTCTATAACAAATGGTAGTACAGACTGAAGCTTGGTTTTGCTCTGTTCTTTAAGACTTTCCTTACTGTGTTCTTGCTTATTATTTTAGTTATTTTCTCTGTATAGTAAACTTCTGTTCTGTTGTTAAATAAAATCTGCATTTCTGTGAATGTGTTTCAATGACTGACCACCATGTGAAAAAAAAATGGAAAAAGTTTCATTCTGGGATCTGACTACTCCAGTGTCTCCTCAGCTGAGATGTTAACAATGTTCTGTTCCTCTTTGCAGGAGGAAAGCTGGATCAGTGAAAGGATGAAGAAGTTAAAAGACAATTCTTCTGCAGATGTTAGTGACCTGCAAGCCAAGCTGAAGCTGCTACAGAAACACCAGGCCTTTGAGGCAGAAATCCTGGCCCATCAGGCCATCATTACGAGTGTTACTGAGGTAAAGGTTACATATCCTTTCTCTGTATCAGCGAGACACCAGCTTAGGCCCAGTGCAGTGAGATCTGCTTGCTGAGTTGCTGGTCTTCCACAGTTTAGTCCTTATGACACTCTCACCCTAACCCCCTAAACCCTATCTATCCTTCAAACACATTTCTGTTCAGCCCACTGGCTCAGTCTGGTCCCAGTCTCAAGGGAGTGAATCCAATTCAATTCACTCCAGCTTCTACTTGTATATATGTTTAAAGAATAGTTTAACAAACCACCCATCACCCAGGCTTTCTTTCTATCTTTAGCTTCTCAGGAGGGCATTGCTGCTTTCCCTGTTATGCTTCATTTTGTTTATGTCCCGGTATTTGCTGTCCCATGCATTATTTCTGTCATGCTGCAGAGCACCTCCTGTGCAATATCTCCTTGTTGACGGTAGCACATGGACCTCTCAGTCAAAGGGTCAGCGGTTCAAAGCTCTCTCCAGAGTCAAGAGTGCAGAATACACTGAGGAAGTGCTGCCTTTCACATGAAATGATGAGGGTAATCTCAAGTTGATATGAAAGTCCACAGTACTTTAGGGTTCTAACCTGCAATCAAGTACAGTTCTAATTTAAAAAAAATATGTAATTTCAATATTCTCTAAAGATAGAAAGCACTATTGAAAGACACATTTGAAGTGGAGACACGCGTTCTCTCAGAATATCAAGGGGGTTCTGCCTGATGTCAATGAGTTAGAGCCAGCCTTTTTATTGTCACATAGCAGAGTCAGCACATGACATTGCAGAAAGGAATTAACACTTCCAAGTCAAATATTAGCTAATTGGACCATGATCCATGTGTTATTCATTTCTTCCAATTCAGCACAGGGAGGTCATAGAGTCATACAGCATGGAAAAACACCTTTCAGTCCAACCAGTCCATCCTGACCATAATTCCAAACTAAACTAGTCCCACCTGCCTGCTTCTGGTCCATATCCCTCCCAACCTTTCCTCTTCATGTACTTATTGAAATGTCTTTTAAACATTGTAATTATGCCCACATCAACCATTTTCTCAGGAAGTTCATTCCATACGCGGACCACCCTCTGTGTAAAAAGATTTGCCCCTCACGTCTTTTTTAAATTTTTCTCCTCTCACCTTGAAAAAAATGTGCCCCCAATCTTAAAATTACTTATCCTTGGAAAAAGACACCTATCATTAACCCTATCGATACCTCTTATGATTTTATAAACTTCTATAAGGTCACCTCTCAACCCTCAATGCTCCATGGAAAAAGTCCTAACTTATCCAGCATCTCCCTATAACTCCAGCCTTCCATTTCTGGCAACATCCTGGTAAATCTAAAGCAAGAAAGATGCGGATGCTATAAATATGAAACAAAAATAGAGATTGCTGGAAAAGCTCAGCCAGTCTGGCAGCATCTGTGGAGAGAAACCAGAGTTAACGTTTCGGGTCGGGTGGCCCTTCCTCAGCACTCTCCACAGCTGCTGCCAGACCTGCTGAGTTTTTCCAGCAATCTCTACCCTGCTAAATCTTCTGGCTGCTGGCTAAGGAAACCTATTTTCCACTTCTGTCGCTGACAGTTTACATCATTTTAATTCTAACAAAGTGCCACACATTTAACTCAATGAAGTCCAAACATATTTGTCCACAGTATATGGGCACCTCTTGGTCTTATTCAGCATCCTGCAGAGGTATCCAGTTATTTTCACTCCCCCCACTTTCGAGAATAGCCTTCACCTGTTGCTACATTTATTAACTTGGTTCATTGATGACTTTACATATCACACCAATTGCTGATCTGGCCGCCAGGTTTCAGGTACTCATTAATTGCCAGCACTTCCCCAACCAGAGAGGTCTGTTTGCAGATTGGAATGCCTCCAACTCTGGCCTTTCTAAAACAATTCTGGTTACTGCAGCTTTAAAGCTCTTTCTTATTATCGAAGACAAAATCCTGTCGTTACAACAGTCTGCCTGCAAATGAATCAGCAAAATCATCTTTTGTATAGATTAATCCATTGCAACCTTATAGCTTCCCCGGTGACCCAGCCAAGCTGATCCCTCAACTGACATTTAAAAAACAAGTGTGTGATGTCGTAGTCATATAAACTAAGAAGGTAAGAATTAGAAACAGGCGAGGGCAATTCAGCCACTTGAGCCTGCTCTGCTATTTAAAACCATCATGGTTGACATCACCTTGGTCTCAAACCAACTTTCCTGCCCGTTCCACATAACCTGTCAACCCACTACAAATTAAAAACCAGCCAATTTCCTTCTCATAGTTCCACCATCCACAGATTCATGGCCCTTTGAGAGAAGTGACTTCTCTTCTTCTCTGCTTTAAATCTGTCCCGCAATCCTAAAACCATATCTCTCGTTCTAGATTGGACCATGAGGGGTGTCGTGCACTCCATATCTTTTTGTGGGAGCATGCGTGCATAATGGTAACAATTCCATAACAATTCTAAAATGCAGGATTGGCTGAAAAGAGGTTTGTGACTTTCCCAAGTAAATGTAAGACTTTTCCTTGGGCCGGTACCTCCCACCCCTACCTTCTGCATTGCTGGTGTGTGCTGTGGATTATTATCCTCGCAGAGAGGTGTATAGTTTGAGGATGTCCACCTGACTGTGTCCCTTTAAATTTTACAGACGGGTGAGCTGCTGCTGAATGGACAGCACCCTAACTCCAGTGAGATCCGGCGAAGTATGAGGGTGCTGCTGGAACACTGGGAGCAACTGAAGACTGCGGTGGCTGCACGTGGGAAAATGCTGGAGGACAACCGGGATTTCCTGGAGTTCCTGCAGAAAGTCGATCAGATTGAGGCATGGATCAGGGAGAAGGTAGGAATGCTGGCAGATTACTCCACAACACACTACTGGTTTTCCTGGACCCCAGAGTCTTCCAGTTAGCTCAATGGAAATTGGGCACTGCCTTTTTTTGTCCCAATTTGGGGACATGACTTCCAATAACATCTTTTAATGAGAAAGTTGTGACACCCCTGCCTTACATTGACTCTCGTAAGGCATCTACTAGCGAGCATTTGGTACTGTTGAATGTTTGAAGAGCTCACCTCGTTCCAACCATTTTGACAGATTTCCCAAACTAGCTTTATGTATCCATATTTGGTTAAGTATTATTCTGTGCTTATTAGTGAAAGCTCCCCTTTATGTATACCGTGGCCATTTGAGAAGTCAGTGGTGCCAGTGAGTAATGGTACAAAATTACAGTAAGACGGACAGAAGGAGTTTATTTAGTTACTTCAGGAGACAGGGTTAATATCCCTCTTGCTAACTCTGAGATCAAGGCCTGGTGGCACACTGGCGTCCCTGCAACCTCAGATGGAGCGTTTGCCCATTCACCCACCAGGGTTGGAATAGAGCCAAAATGTCCATGTTCTGAGAAGATCCTCTTGTCCTAGTTCCTTATGAATAATTCCATTTAATCTGTTGTTTATGGATTGAATTGATTGTGCGTTGCTATCAAGCAGATATTTCGCTGATTGTGTTTCCTAACTCTGCGTTGTTCATTCTGTTCTATTCCATCCTGCACACAAACAGGAGGTAATGATCAATGTGGGCGATGTCGGCAAAGACTACGAACATTGCCTGCAGCTGCAGAAAAAGCTCAGCAAGTTCCGGGGAGCAGGGGTGAGTACCATATGTCAGAGCACTGTGTTATACAGCTCTGTCAACTGAGCTTCTGTCCATTGCCTTCCACACTGAGCATAACCAGCCAGTATAGATCACACCTCTTAATCAAGGTGCAGTACTATGCTCACCTGTTAACGCAGAAGGTATCCAGGGCAGGAGGAGGAAATACTAGGGTCAGAGTAAAGCTTCCTCTACACTCTCCCGATCAACAGTCCCAGGACAAGCAAAGCATGGGATAGGTACAGAGTAAAGCTCCCCATCAAACATTCCCAGGACAGGTAAGGCATGGTTAGATACAGAGTAAAGCTACCTCTACACTGTCCCCATCAAACATTCCTAGGACAGGTATGGCACGGTTAGATACAGAGTAATGCTCCTCTACACTATCCCCATCAAACACTCCCATGACAGGTACAATATGGGGTTAGATACAGAGTAAAGCTCTCTCTGATCGTCCCAATCAAGAGTTGGATTCCCTCTTTACTCTCCCCATTCACATACTTCACCACTAATCTTCCTATAATTTTAGAAGTTTATGTTTTATTTTACAAACCATTCTGTGGGCTGTCTGTAGGGAATATTAATTTATTTTCCCTGATTACTGCATTGTTGACAGTAAATTGAGATGAAACAAATTCGGTGTTGAGTCACACTTTTTGTATCATGTACTGGGATCATTCCTGACGTAACACCAAAGATTCACCTTTATCCCAATATCCCTCAGAGACTTTTTATTCAACAGAAATCTACATTTACAGCTGATGCGTCAATGCTGATTTCTATACTTCTCCCAGCCTTTGTGTGAAGAAGTGCTTCTTAATTCCATTCGTAGAAGGTCTGCATCTAAGTTTTTGAGAATATTCCCAAGATTTGGGCTCCCTAACGAGCAGAAGTAGCTATTTCCCTTATAACCTCAAAGTCGACAATCAGATCACCCCTCAACCACCAAGCTTCCACTTTATGTAATCTCTCTGTCTAACGTAACCATTGAAGATTCGTGATTATTGTGGGAAGTCTGCAATATCTCCCTCTTGGATTGTAGGACCTGGTAACTGTAGATGTATCTAAACAGTGTTTGATAAAGCTGCCACATGACAACCAGCTCCATATGTTCCAGTTTCTGCACACAAAAGCCAACATTCCATTGGATTTTGTTTTGCTCATCTTTTGTGCCTATTTCTGACGTTTTAATGATCTGTGTATGTGAGCTTGCAAGTCTCTTTGGGCCTGTCCTGTTTCTAGTTTTCCAGCATTTAGGCCGAACTCTGCTCTCTCCATTTTTTAAGTTCAAAGAGAATGGCCTCACCTTTGAAATAATCTGTTAGTCTCTTTTTACCATTCTCATATCTCTTTGTGGTGGTGTGTTTTCATCTGCATTGTTCAAGGCGATGCATATTTTTCTGCAGTTGACAAATCTGGATTGCTGTCTTTCTATCCCATCACCCGGGGAATTGTCTGGGGTTCAATACAAATAAAACAATGGATATCAATAATGTTCTCGTCTCCTTTTAGAAGTTTGGAATAAAATCCACCCAGACTTGGGAATTTGTTAGTGCCATTAGTTCATGCCTGATATTCTGCCTAAGCTAATATGGGCATGTCCCTGGGTCAAAAATTGCTTCAGGATGTCTGTCTACTGATGCAAAATAAGTGGTCAACTTCTCCTCTGTCTTTGTACATTCATTGATACCATCAAGATTAGCAGTTTTCAAAGGACGCAATTACTCCTGAGCATTCTATATTTCCCAACATAATTGGATGCCCTCATTGTATTCATCATAACTGTAAATTGTTTTGTGTGGATCTTGACATTCTTTCCCACTTGTAGTAGCTTGTTTATCACCCTTTGCTGTTTCCATTCACTGGGGGCTGCATTAATTTCTGCATCTGTGCACATATGTTCAGAATTTTGTGTAACCTCTTTATCCCTTTAGTTGTCCACAGCTGTCTTTTCTGGCAAGCAGAACACCCCAGCCCTTAACGCTACAAGAATAGAGTTCTATTTGGGCACACCCCATCCCCCAGTGATCTCCTATCATTTAACTCATTAACAGTCTCTGCCTTATCACATCAAAATCCCCTTGTGTAAATCAAGAATCTTAGAAGCTGTTTCTAATTGATCTGGACCAGAGAAGGCAATCTTGCAATTTCACTGGCTGCGTACACACCCAGGTCAGGCTGTGTGCTTCCAGACAGCACTTAAAATAAAGATTGTTTGGAAACATTTCACTGCCAAATCTCTTGCAGTAGATGCAAGAATCTCTCCAAGAGGCAGAGCAGGGAGCTGCATGGTTGCGAGGCTATATTGCCCGCAGTGTCCAGGGATGTGCAGACTAGGTGGATTAGCCATGGCTAATGCAGGGTTACAGGGATAGGGTAAGGGAGGTGGTTCTGGATGGGATGTTGTCTGGAGGGTCAGTGTAGATTTGATGGGCCTAATGACGTGCTTCCACACTGTAGGGATTCGAAGATTCTTCTATGAATTGTTCCAGGGGGAAGGACAACGTGAGGGCATCGACTGGCCTCCTCTGGAATTTGCCCGGCAATAGTGCAAGATCAGTTGAAGCCTTTAAGAAAATAGGGGTTCATAAGGACATGAATAGTCTATTTGGCCCATCGAACATACACCACCATTCAAACAGACCATGGCTGATCATCTACCTCGATACCATTTTTCCCCAGTATCACCATATCTCTCGATGGCATTCATACCTGTCAGTTGTTTTGTCTTGAACGTGTTCATTATTAATTTATCACTGAATCAATATTACACAAGTAATGAGTTAATGACCTGCCATTACTGCTGGCTTTGTGCCAGTTGGTGAGAGTGGGCCCGGCTGTGGGTTCGGGAGTTTGGGAATAAGGGACACTCTGTACATCACGGAGGGAGGGTCAACATCGGAAATGGCTGCCCATGGCGCTTACTACCCCCACCCTCACTGTGTGTCCCAGGACTCTCACCAGACACACCTACTGCCCCATTGGCCAGCTTCTCTGTTCAGGGACTGACTGCAGTCCCAGTCGCAGCCTCCATACCAAGTGGCACTGCTGAGTCTGAACAGCTCTGCCCTCCTGGTTGGCTCACAGTTTGTGGAAGTGGGACATCCTACCTCGGTGTGTGGGGCAATGCAGTCGTCAATGATTGCCAAAGCATCCATAAAATCCAATTGTGCCATCTAGCACCATGTAGGCGCTCCTTCGGTGCAAAGTTTCAGTGAGGTAGATGGGTTGGAGAAGCTGGGAGTGTTCTCCTTGGAGAAGAGCAGGTTAAAAGAAGGTTTGATATAATGAGGAGTCTGCACAGAATAAGGAGGGAGAAACTATTCCTGTTGGCAGAAGGATTGAGAATGAGCGGACACAGGTTTTTGGAAAATGACAAAAGAAGTAATAGCAGCATGAGGGGAAACGTTCTCATGCTTTTAAGATCTGGAATGCACTGTCTTAGTGTGTGCTGGAGGCAAATTGATTTGACGAGGGAATTGGACTATTGTCTGTAAAGGAAGAACATATAGGGTTTATAGGGCGAAGGCAGGAGACTGGCACTGAGGGGTGTAGTTCATTTGGAGAGATTTTGCGGACATGATGGGCTGACTGGTCTCCTTGTGCAC
Organism: Chiloscyllium plagiosum; assembly: GCF_037043375.1. Lineage (NCBI taxonomy): Eukaryota > Metazoa > Chordata > Chondrichthyes > Orectolobiformes > Hemiscylliidae > Chiloscyllium > Chiloscyllium plagiosum. The sequence continues at coordinate 99,957,977 of NW_028270146.1, read as the reverse complement.
TGTAGTGATTCTGTGATGGGAGAGCTGGACACTAGAACAACAGGTTCAATAACCTGCCACTAAGGAGGCAATCCCCAATGTAGCCATAACCTTGATAGGTTATGGTAGGCTATTGCAGAAATTGGGATTGAGGGTGATTTAGTGGTTTGGGTCAGAAATTGGCTGAAAGAAGACAGAGGGTGGTGGTTGGCGGGAAATGTTAATCCTGGAGTTCAGTTACTCATGTTGTACCACATGAATCTGTTTTGGGACCACTGCTGTCTGTCATTTTTATAAATGACCTGGATGAGGGCGTAGAAGGATGGGTTAGTAAATTTGCAGATGATGCTGGAGTTGTGGACAGTGCGGAAGGGTGTTGCAGGTTACAGAGGGACATAAATAAGCTGCAGAGCTGGGATGAATGGTGGGAAATGGAGTTTTAATGCGGAAAAGTGTGACCTGATTCACTTTGGAAGGAGCAACAGGAATACACAGTACTGGGTTAATGGTAAGATTCTTGGGAGTGTAGGTGAGCAGACTGATCTCGATCTCCATGTACATTTATCCCTGAAAATTGCCATCCAGATTGATAAGGGTTGTTAAGAAGGTGTATGATGTGCTAGTTGTTATTGGTAGAGGGATTGAGTTTTGGAGCCCTGAGGTCATGATGCAGCTGTACAAAACTCTGGTGTGGCCGCACTTGGAGTATTGCATACAGTTCTGATTGCCGCATTATTGAAAGGATGTGGAAGCATTGGAAAGGGTGCAGAGGAGATTTACCAGAATGTTGCCTGGTACGGAAGGAAGGTCTTAGGAGGAAAGGCTGAGGGACTTGAGGCTGTTTTTGTCAGCGAGAAGAAGGTTAAGAGGTGACTTAATAGAGACATACAAGATAATCAGAGGGTTAGATAGGGTGGACAGGGAGAGCCTTTTTCCTTGGATGGTGATGGCGAGCACGAGGGGGCATAGTGTTAAATTGAGGGGTGGTAGGTATAGGACAGGTGTCAGAGGTAGGTTCTTTACTCAGGGAATAGTAAGGGCGTGGAATGCCCTGCCTGCAACAGTCGTGGACTCACCAATGTTAACGGCATTTAAATGGTCACTGGATAAACATATGGATGATAATGGAATAGTGTTAGATGGGCTTTAAATTGGTTTCACATGTCAGCACAACGTTGAGGGCTGAAGGGCCTGTACTGCGCTGTAATGTTCTATGTTCTATAACCAGCCCTGCCAACAAATGCCAAATAAGAACAAGCAAGCAAGTACTCTGAAGGATCCATGGGAAGTGTGTACATGGGCCAGTATCAGTGGAGATCGGTGCATCTCTGGGAATGAGAGCACAGGAGAAATTATGGGAACTCAGTCTCATGTTCCTTTACAAACGGCATTTGTTACAAAATATGACACTGTCTAATAACACTTTGGCCCTACTCTGTGATCTGTTCTAGGATGTGACGGTGGACGATGCACACATCAAGACCATCAATACCCTGGCCACCCGGCTGGAGAAGAAGAATAAAGACGACATCAGGACTGTCCAGCAACGCAAGCAGCAGCTGAACCAAAAGTCAGTCTCATGCCAGTACAAGTTAGAGTGTACTGAAAGCAAAAAATGTTGGAGATCACAGCGGCTCAGGCAGCTGATGAAGAGTCATCTCTGCTCGTAACGTGAGCCTGCTCTCTGTCCATGGATACTGCCTGACCTGCTGCAATCTCTAGCACGTTTTGTTTTCAGTACAGATTCAAGCATCTACAGTAATTTACTCCTATAGAGTGTTAAATATGTAGTCTAAAGCCTGAGTATCTATTAAATGCACCCCATACTGACCACACCCCTGAACCATGGCATCCCAGACCACTTACACTACCCAGATCCTGACCTAACACACTGAAAATCCTCCCCTCTGGGACCTGAGCCCCTCTACCCTGCCCCAAGACCTGCTCTCTACCCACCCCTCCCTTACTGAGCCCTGACCTCACCCCTCACAGACCCCTCCTTTCCCCCCCCCCCTCAGGGCACAGCAGCCCCCTGGGACACAACACATTTCTGAATAATTGGACAACACAGTGCCCCATGCCAGAGACTTCCTACAAAACTGCACCTGAGAATGTCACTTCCTTCAGGAAGTCGAGGAAGTTAATCAGTTGAAATTCCACTGTCTGGTGTCATGTCAATAGACATTAGAAAATAAGTGCAGGAGTAGGCCATTCTGCCCTTCGAGCCTGCACCACCATTCATTATGGTCATGGCTGATCATCCTCATTCAGTATCCTGTTCCTGACTTATCTCCATAACCCTTGATTCCACTATCCTTGAGAGCTCTATCCAACTATTGCTTAAACGAATCTAGAGACTGGGCCTCCACTGCCTTCTGGGGCAGAGCATTCCACACACCCACCACTCTCTGGGTGAAGAAGTTTCTCCTCATCTCTGTCCTAAATGGCCTACCCCTTATATTTAAGCTGTGTCCTCTGGTTCGGGACTCACCCATCAGCAGAAACATGTTTTCTGCCTCCAGAGTGTCCAATCCTTTAATAATCTTATATGTCTCAATCAGGTCCCCTCTCAGTCTTCTAAACTCAAGGGTATACAAGCCCAGTCGTTCCAATCTTTTCAACATAAGATAATCCCACCATTCCAGGAATTGACCTCGTGAACCTACGCTGCACTCCCTCAATAGCCAGAATGTCTTTCCTCAAATTTGGAGACCAGAACTGCATACAATATTCCAGGTGTGGTCTCACCAGGGCCCTGTACAACTGCAGAAGAACCTCTTTGCTTCTATACTTAATCCCTCTTGTTATGAAGGCCAGTATGCTATTAGCTTTCTTCACTACCTGCTGTACCTGCATGCTTGCCTTCATTGACTGGTGTACAAGAACACCCAAATCTCTTTGTACTGCCCCCTTACCTAACTTGACTCCATTTAGGTAGTAATCTGCCTTCCTGTTCTTGCCACCAAAGTGGATAACCATACATTTATCCATATTAAACTGCATCTGCCATGCATCTGTCCACTCACCTAACCTGTCCAGGTCACCCTGTAATCTCCTAACATCATCCTCACATTTATATATATTGTAAAAAGCTGCGGTCCCAGCACTGATCCCTGCGGTACCCCACTGGTCACCATCTGCCATTTCGAAAAGGAGCCGTTTATCACTACTCTTTGTTTCCTGTCAGCCAACCAATTTTCAATTCAAGTCAGTACTTTGCCCCCAGTACCTCGCGCCCTAATTTGCTCACTAACCTCCTATATGGGACTTTATCAAAAGCTTTCTGAAAGTCCAGGTACACTACATCCACTGGATCTCCCTTGTCCATCTTCAGAGTTACATCCTCAAAAAATACCAGAAGATTAGTCAAGCATGATTTCCCCTTCATAAATCCATGCTGACTCTGACTTATCCTGTTACTGCTGTGTCGTAATTTCATCCTTTATAATTGACTCCAGCATCTTTCCCACCACTGAGGTCAGACTAACTGGTCTATAATTTCCTGCTTTCTCTCTCGCTCCTTTCTTAAAAAGTGGGACAACATTAGCCACCCTCCAATCCGCAGGAACTGATCCTGAATCTATTGAACTCTGGAAAATAATACCAATGCATCCACGATTTCTAGAGCCACCTCCTTCAGTACCCTGGGATGTAGACCGTCAGGCCCTGGGGACTTATCAGCCTTCAGACCTAACAGTCTCTCCAACACCAATTCCTGGCAAATATAAATTCCCTTCAGTGCCCCATGCCAGGTCCTTCAGCCACTGTTACCTCTGGGAGATTGCTTGTGTCATCCCCAGTGAACACAGATCTGAAGTACCAATTCAACTCTTCTGCCATTTCTTTGTTCCCCCTAATATATTAGGAGAAAGGCTCCTAATTCCTGAAGAAGGGATCATGCCCGAAACATCGATTCTCCTGCTCCTTGGATGCTGGCTGACCTGCTGCGCTTTTCCAGCAACACATTTTCAGCCCTGTAATATATTCCCCTGTTTCTGTCTTCAAGGGCCCAATTTTAGTCTTAACCATTTTTTTCCCTTTCACATACCTAAAAAACCTTTTACTAAGCTCCTTTATATTATTGGCCAGTTTACCTTCGTACCTCATTTTTTCTCTGCGTATTTCCTTCTTAGTAATCCTCTGTTGTTCTTTAAAAGCTTCCCAGTCCTCCATTTTCCCACCCATCTTTGCTATGTTATACTTTTTCTCTTTTGACTTTATATGTTTCTTAACTTCCCTCGTCAGCCACGGCCACCCCTGCCTCCTCATAGGATCTTTCTTCCTTTTTGGAATGAACTGATCCTGCATCTTCTGCATTATACCTAGAAATATCTGCCATTGTTCCTCCACTGTCATCCCTGCTAAGGTATTGCACCACTGAACTTTGGCCAGCTCCTCCCTCATATTTCCCTTTATTCAACTGAAATATTGTCACTACCGATTGTACCCTCTCCCTTTCAAATTGCAGATAGAAGCTTCTTGTATTATGGTCACTACCTCCTAATGTTTACTGAGGTAGTAATGTACAGATGACCCAGGTTTACATGTTAAACTAATTTCCATTACACAGAGTCGCAGTAAGACTATTGGGTGCCTAATTTCCTGCCAGCTTTGCTCCCATATTGACCATGAACATTAAATGGACCGAGTGGCGTCTTTCCACTTTTAGGGATTCTATGATTCTATTTTCTGTGATTCTATGAGACATAATGTTTGCACCATCTTCCCCCTCTGCCCTCTCTCCACAATGTGTGATGACCACTTCATATCGACATCTGTACCTCTCAAGTCTACTCCCTGCTGCCTCGCTCTTCTGTCTCTCGGTCAACACTGGCTACTCTTGGGATTTACAAGGACAATTCCCTCTCCAGGATGTCCATGTTATTCAGATGGAAGTCAGTGAACAATAACAGGTTGCAACTCTGATTAAATCTATTCCTGGATGCTCTGATCACATGACTTGTCACCTAGGCCCCACCCTAGTGATGCACCCTCTTCCTGGAAACCAAGTGGAAAAGCTAAAAAGCCTCATTACCCACCCGGATGGTGTTTGACTCTCAAACTCTCTTTACCCCCTTTATCCATACTTTTACACTTGGTGAGGAGAAACATTCAAAGAAAATGACAACAAAACCCTTCTAAGATTTCTATGATTTTTCTAGGCCGTGCCATAGAATCCCTACGTACGGATAGACGCCATTTGCCCATCGAGTATGTATTGACCCTCCAAAGAGCATCCTATCCCCCCACGCTCTCCCCATATTTACTTGGGCTAACCTACCTAGCCTTTACAACTCTGGCCACTATGGGCAACTTAGCATGGCCAATCCACCTAATTTGCACATCTTTGGACTACCCGAGGAAATTGGAGCACCTGGAGGAAATCCACGCAGACATGGGGAGAACGTGCAAACTCCACACAGTCAGTCGCCCAAGGGTGGAATCAATCCCGGGTCCCTGGCGCTGTGAAGCAACAGTGTAAACCACTGTGCTGCATGGAATCTTCTAGGAATTGGCCATCCTAAAAGATCGGCCATTTGCATTCTGCCTCATTTTCTTCTCCAGTGAAGTCGTAAGAAGTTAGGGACTGGAGTAAGACTGGCTGTAATTTGCTTTCAGCAATTCTGTTCAAGCGAGAAGGCCAATTCATTCGGCCTTGGTAATCCTTAATTAGGCAGAGGCTGATACTATTATGGAGCCCTTGCTTAGCGTATCTCCAGCCTGCCTGCTCACTGTGCTATCCATTCTCTGCCACCACCTCCCAAGCCCAGCTGACTCACCGTCAGTACTGTCTCTCATTTCAGATGGGACAGTTTCCAGGGAAATCTGAACAACTACAAGAGAAAACTGGCAGCAGCTTTGGAGGTTCATGCCTTAATCAGAGAAATGGATGACCTTAAAGAAAGAATGGGTGAAAAGGTGAGAGCTGCGATTGTATTGGGATCCCTCATCAATGTTACCACTGAGGATAAACCCAGTCCCGAGTAGGTCATCTTTATTTAGTTCCCACTGAGAGGGTAGAGGAGCTCCAGGGATCAGGTCAAGGAGTGATGGTGAAATGACATGTTGAAACACTTGATTAGATTAGATTAGATTCCCTACAGTGTGGAAACAGGCCCTTCAGCCCAACCAGTCCACACCGACCCTCCGAAGGGTAACTCACCCATACCCATTTCCCTCTGACTAATGCACCTAACCCTATGGGCAATTTAGCATGGCCTATTCACCTGGCCTGCACATCTTTGGACTGTGGGAGGAAACTGGAGCACCCGGAGGAAACCCATGCAGACACGGGGAGAATGTGCAAACGCCACACAGACGGTCACCCGAGGCTGGAATCAAACCTGGGACCCTGGTGCTGTGAGGCAGCAGTGCTAACCACTGAGCCACTGTGCCGCCCCATGCTCCATGAGGCTGTGTGGTCACTGCAGGGTCTAACAGTTCACACTGGTTCTGGAGTCAGTCCAACAGTGGGAGAAAGGGAGGAATGTGGCAGCAAAGAGGTAAGGGCCCTGGTTCCTGTCTTGGCATTCAAATATTTGTAGGACATTTCTTTTTATTTGTTCTTGCATTAGATGTGGGTGTCACTGTTTGTTGCCCATCTCTAACTGCCCTTGAACTCAGTGACTTGCTCGGACCACTTCAGAGAGGGCAGTTACCCAGCCCCTGCAAGTTCCCCTCTGAGCTGCTCACCATCTTGACTAGGAAATATATCATGGTTCCTTCAATGTCACCAAGTCAAAATGCTGGAATTCCTTCCCTCAGGCCATTGTGGGTCAACCCACAGCACATGGACTGCAGCAGTTCGAGAAGGCGTTTCAAGGGGCAATTAAGGACAGCCAATAAACATCCACAATGTATGAATTTTTTTAAAAACAATATTTTGGGTCCACGTCGCATGTAGATCACACCAGATATGGATCCCCTTTCCTGAAGGGGCATTAGTGAATGATATGGATGTACACAACAATTGATGATGGTCTCATCATCATCATTATCACTGAGACTACAGTAGCGTTATATTCCAGATTTATTAATTGAATTCCACCTGCTGCGGTGAGATTTGAACCTGTGTACCAAAAGCATCAGCCTGGGCCTATGGATTCCTAGTCCAGAGCTGTTAGCAGTATAAAGTTTTCCTGTGCCCATCCAGAGGAGTCAGTTAGCCAGGGTGATAACCGCTGTGCAAACCCATTAACTCCCCTTTTCTATCGATAGAGCTTGTTGATGCAAGGTCTGGACTATGGCCGGGACGTGGAGAGTGTGGAGAAACTGATGAGGAGGCATAAAGAAACTGAGCTGGAAATCACAGTCATCCAGGACAAGGTGGAGGTGAGTGCTTCTTGTGGAGCTGAGAACAGCAGTGCCCCTCATATCCCACTCTGCTCTCCTTGGGAAGTGGGAGCAAGGCCTGGGAGGGCCTCATTTCTTTTTAGCTGGCGCAGACATGATGGGCAGAATGGCCTCCAACTGTACCGTAAATGTTTCTACATTTTCAAAATATCTGGAGGGGGAATGCTCACAGATGTTGGAGTGACAGTACCAGAAATGGTTCTCACGAGGGCCAGTCTGGAGAGATGAGTCAAATGGCCTTCTCCTTATCCATTCGCTAATTCTGTGGAATGGAAGCCCTGGCACCTTGCTAATGTGGTCATCCTGAGTATCTGAGTCTTGACAATGTGGTTTGGCAGAGAGGGCAGCCACTCTACTGCTAGCCATCACAAGAAAAGAGACAAATGTGCATTTCTAAAGCACCTAGGACACAAGGGCACAACCTCGGAGTGAAGGGACGACCCTTTAGAACTAATATGAGGAGGAATTCCTTCATCCAGAGTCTGATGAATCTGTGAAACTCATTGCTACAGAAGGCTTGGAGTGTATTAAAGATGCAGAGGTGCCAGTGTTGGACTGGGGTGAACAAAGTTAAGAATCACACACTAGGTTATAGTCCAACATTTGGAAGCACTAGCTTTCAGAGTAAACTAGTGGGGCAGGATCATAAGACACAGAATTTATAGCAAAAGACCACAGTGTTATGACAGATGGGTTTTTGATTCGTAAGGGGATCAAAGGTACAGGAAGAATGGAGTTGAGAAAACATGATCGAATGGTGGACCAGACTCAATGGGCCAAATGGCCTAATTCGTACCAGCAGCTCTTCACCTCAATTCAAGCAAACTGTCACTGGGATACTGCACTGAAATATCCCCACAATTCCAATCACAAGTGAAGAAGATTGAAACAAGTATGCAAAATTCCCCGAATTACCTGACTTTTGGTCACAGGTTACAGAAAGCACAGATCAGGTTCATAACGTGGGTTACCATTTATTACAAATATCTAGACCCTAGCTACAGGTAAACAGGTAAAAACTGTCAACATTTAACACAACTAATTGAAACTCTAATCCCCTTATACCACAGTATACACACACACACACACACTCTCTTTCTCTCTCTCTCTGTCTTTTACACTCACTCTGTCTCACAGACGCACACACACTCTCAGACACACACTCTCTTTCTCTCATACACACACTCACTCACTCTCTCTGTCTCTCTCTCTCTCACACACACACTCTCTCTGTCTCTCTCCCTCACACACACTCTCTCTCTCTCTCACGCACACACACACATACACACACACACACACATACAGACACTCTGTCTCTCTCTCTCTTACGCAGACACGTGCACACAGACTTCTTCGCACGCACACGCGTAAACACATGGAAGGATGGGATAAACTGGGAAAGTTGTTGAGTCATCTCTGTCCTTGAGTTCGTGCTGTTTCTTCCTGGGTGTCCTTTTCTGAATGTTGTCACTGGTTTGTGAAAGGCCCGACATGGCAGATCATCAGTTAAACCATTCATTGCTACATAAGGTTCAAGCACATACAATATAGTTGGACATTGCTTGGGGCCTGCTAAAACTCCTCACCTTTACAGCGCCACCCTGGAATGCAAACATTTGGTTTTTGTACTGCAAACCACTTTGGAAATTCCCCTTCCTTTTCATCTCCACTCAATAAAGTGAGGAGTTTATGACTTGTCTTTCTCACACACATCACGTCCCGCATCCCTTGTTTCCATTTTCACAACCTCTGATGTTCCCTTCCTGCCCTAACCCAAATTTGCATCGTTTTTTTATCTCATTCATATCCCATCTCTGAGCTAATCTTGACCGTGAGACCTACCTCATACTTGCTCAAGCTCAGAGCCACACGACTATGTTAGTTGACATTGTTAATGGCTCACTCTCTCTATTGTCTCTCTTTCCCTCAAAGTCAACACCATCACCCCTCTCTTCCAAGAAACAGCCCAGTGTTCTCTCTCATCGTTTTCCATTATGCTTGGGCTTAATGATTTCAGTGTGTGGTACATATATCCATACTCATGCGCACCTCACAGGCTGCTTGTCAGCTCTGCCTTTACAAACTATCACCTTCTCCAACTTCTCATTCCACTTTGAACACTTTTCAAATCCTCGCCCACTTTCCCCAGAAATTCACATGTGAATCTGTCTTTATTCAGTTTTATGTTCCACTTTTATTACTGGGGGAGAAAAGTCTCGTCAGATTCACAAATGACTTCCTCTGTGTCTGTGACAAGAGAAACCAATCACTCCTTGTGCACCTTGACCTGTATCCAGCCTTCATCGGTTGACCATTGGCCCCCAACACCTCTCCACCAGGCAAGGACCAGAGTCAGTTAGCTCTCTGCTTATCTGCCTCATTCGAGCCAGAGTGTTCCTTACGATGGCTTCTCATCTTGCTCTCACACCTCTGGTGTCTCCCAAGGATCTATCTTTGGCCTCCTTCCTATTTTTCATTTATATGCTGCCCCTCAGCAAACTCTTGCAAAAAGCCAGTCTCAGTTTCCACATGATGACCCCCAACTCCACCTCACCACCAGTTCTCTCTCTCTCTCTCTCTCTCTCTCTCTCTCGCTCTGTCTCTGGCTCTCTCTCTCTCTCTGACTCTGTGTATGTCGGACTGCTTGTCCAACGTTCCATGTGTTTATTTGTGTGCGTGTGAGGGAGTCTGTGTGCAGAAATCCCCTCTGGTTAAATTTTGGGAAGACTGTAGCCAATGTTTTCTTCTCTCCCACCTGTAAACTCTGCTCCCTTTAACCAGCTCCATGCCTCTCTCTGGCAACTATCAGGAATTAAACTAGATTTTTCACAACCTTAGTGACATTTTGACCCTGAACTGAGCTGTCTGCATTGTCACTAAGACCTCCCATTCCCCCTCTCTCCTGCTTCTGCTCAATGCTGCTGTAAGCTGCCTTTGTAATCTCCAAATGTGACTCTTCCAACACAATCCTGGCTGACTGTGGACTACTTTTTGTAAGGTCCTCCAAAGCTCCACTAACCCTATCCTAACATCTCATTGAATGCTGTCCATCAAGCAGCTCTGTGCTGTCTGAGTTACATTGGCTCCCTTAGTTTCAACACTCTCCAATCCCTCCTGGGTCTTGTCCCTGCCCCTGTCTGGAGCCCCATTCAGCTTTCCAACTTGAACAACTCCACTTTTAAACATTTCTCCAAAGCTGGGACATGTTTTCAGCTACTGAGTTCTGAAATGCCCTCCTTAAACACCCTCTCTAACCCCTCCCCAATCTCATTCTCTCTCTCTCTCTCTATCCCACTTCCCTACCACTGTCTATCCCTCTGTCTCAACAGCTCTCCATCTCTCCCCTTCCTCTCAGTCTCAATCTCTTCCCCTCCAACAATCCTTCCCTATCTGCCCCCCTTCTCTCTCACACACCCCCTCCCGCTCACTCTCTTTCTCTATTCTCCTTCCTTCCCCCACCTACTCCTGCAATCTCCCCCAACCCCTCCCCTTTCTCTCTCTCCCTATGCCCCCTCGCACTCTCTGTCTCCCCTTTCCCTCTTTTCACTTTCTCTCTCTCTCCGACCCCTTCCTGACCTCTTCTCTGTCCCCTCCTCCTCCTTTTCTCCATCCCTCTCCCTCTGCCCCTTCCAGACTCTCCCTATCTTTCCCCCTTCCCTCTCCCTTTCTTCCCACTGCCCTCCCCTCTATTCCCCTCTCCCCCTCCCCACCTGTTAGATGCTCCCTCAAACTTACTTCCTTGACCATGTAATTGGTCAGCTCTCTGTCCTAATATCTCACTTTGTAGTTCTGGGTCAGATTTCTTTGCATAACGTCCAGTGAAGTGTCCTTTGAGATTCATGGTGCTATATAGACACAGGTTGTTGTTGTTCGAATGGTACAAGCATTCACATTAGGAGATTGTTTATCTGAAACAGGTGCTGGAAGTTAAAGCCAGAGAACTGTGCAAGAGCCAGTCTCCAGTGGGTGATAAGCTCAGCCTGAAGCAGAGAGAAATTCAGGAGGGCTGGCTTCGACTACAGAAGGAAACCAAGCTGCGGTGAGTCAAGTCTTCCAGGGCACACGGTTCAAAGAAACACGTGAAAAAAGGCTGGCTTTTTTTATATTTCCCCCTGCGATCTCAAGGTATGAGTGCGTGTGTGTATATGTAGATATGAGTGAATGTATGTCTATGTCAATATGCATGAGCGTGTGTGCTTGAGTGTGTGCAGGGAAGCACATGGCAGGTATAGACAGCTGGGATTCCCACGAGGAATATACACAGCGTAGCTGTGATTTGAAAGTTGCAGATTCACACATGCAGTTTGTGCATTTTACAGTGTGGACTTGTTGGGCCAAATGGCCTATTCCTACACTGTAGGGATTCTGTACGCAAGGGAAATCAAGAGGGCAAAAAGGGGACATGAGGTAGTTTTGGTGAATAGTGTTAAGGAGCATGAAAACTAGGGAGAGAATAGGGCCAGACAAAGATCAGCAACTCTCTCTATGTGGAGATGGGTGAGATATTAAACAAGTATTTCATGTCAGTACTAACTGTAGAGAACCTGGAGAAATAAACAGTGATATCTTGAAAAGCATCCATATTACAGAGGAGGAGCAGCTGGATGTCTTAAAACACAAAATCCCCAGGACCTGATCAGGTGTATCCCAGAACTTTGTGGGAAGCTAGGCAAGTGATCACTGGGCGCCTTGCTGAGATATGATTTGGAGATGCCGGTGTTGGACTGGGGTGTACAAAGTTAAAAATCACACAACACCAGGTTATAGTCCAACAGGCTTAATTGGAAGCACTAGCTTTCGGAGCGACGCTCCTTCATCAGATGATTGTCAATCACCTGATGAAGGAGCGTCGTTCCGAAAGCTAGTGCTTCCAATTAAACCTGTTGGACTATAACCTGGTGTTGTGTGATTTCTAACTTTGCTGAGATATTTGTATCATCGATAGTCACATCAATTGAAGTGCTGGAGACTGGAAGTTTGCTAACATGGTGCACTATTTAAGAAAGGTGGTAAGGGAATGCCAGAGAACTATAAACCGATGAGCCTGATGTCAGTGGTGGGTAAATTGTTGGAGGGGATTCTGAAGGGCAGGATTTATGTGCATTTGGAAAGGCAAGGACTGATTAGGGATAGTCAAGATGTGTTGTTGCATGAGAAATTGTATCTCACTAATTTGAGTTTTTTGAAGAGGTGACAAAGAAGGTTGATGAAGGCAGAGCGGTAGATATTGTCTATATGGACTTCAGTAAGGTGTTCAACAAGCTTCCTCATGGTAGACTGTTTAACAAGGTTAGATCACATTGCATCTATTGAGAGACAAAATTGACTTGAAGGTAGGAGACAGAAGATGGTGGTGGAGGGTTGTTTCTCAGACTGGAGGCCTGTGACCAGCGATATGCTACAAGGATTGGTGCTGGGTCCACTGTCATTTATATAAGTGATTTGGATGAAAATACTGGAGGAGTGGTTAGTAAGTTTGCAGATGACACCAAAATGTGTGTGTATTGCGGACAGTGAAGAAGGTTACCTCAGAGTACAATGGGACCTTGATCAGGTGGACCAATAGGTCGAGGAATGGCCGATGGAGTTTAATTTAGATAAATGTGAGGTGTTGCATTTTGGAAATGCAAATCAGGAAAGGATATATATACTTAATGGTGTAATCCTGGACAATGCTGCTGAACAAAGAGATATTAGGGTGCAGATTGATAGTTCATAGCTACCGCTGGTTTTGACTGACCCAGTTTCTCCTCTTACCACCTGCCAGATGAGTACTGGAACTATTTACACATCAATGATCAATCCGTCTGGCCATGTTATGACACATCTTCTGAGTCCATTATGACCTCAGGTGGGACTTAAACCCTGAGCTTCTGGTCCACGTGCGGGGTCACTGGACTCTGCATCTCCAGATCCGCTGGAATCTGAGAATATTGCAGATAACCTGATGTTAGTTGGGGGATTAAAATTGGCCAATTTACCAGAAATAACTCCCCTACTCCATCACTACAGATCTCGATCGTTTGCCCCAATCTAGTGTGATGTTGACCCCACAACCCTTTGACCCGGAGGTGAGACCATCCCCACTAAGGCACAGCTGACAAATACAGGGAAGGCGATGTAGAATTTCAGGTGAAAGTGAGGACTGCAGATGCTGAAGATCAGAGTCAAGATTAGAGCGGTGCTGGAAAAGCACAACAGGTCAGGCAGCATCCGAGGAGCAGGAAAATCGACATTTCGGGCAGGAGCCCTTCATCAGAAATGAGGCTGGGAGCCTCATGTAGAATTTCAGGCCATTGAATCATCATGGAATAGAAAAGCAGCATATTATTTAAATAGAGAGAGAGATTACAGAATTCTGAGGTACAGAGAGAGCTAGGTAATCTGACTCTCAAAGGGTTAGCATACACACACAGCAGGGGATTAGGACGGCACCAGGAATGTTGTTGTTTATGAGAAAGGGGAATGGAGTGTAAAAGTAAGGATGTAAGGTTGCAGAATATTTTTAGGGCTGAGGTAGATAGATTCATGGCTACCAAGCAAATATTTGAGTGTCAGGGCACGCAGTTCCCTGAGGATGAGGCTACAATCAGATTAGCCGTGGTCTTGTTGAATGACAGATCGGACTGGACGGGCTGTACGACCACTGAAGAGGCTCGCTCCTAATTCGTGTGAGTCAAACTGAGGTAAACAAGGGGAGGCTGTAAATGGAGTTGGGGCCACTTCGCTCTGGCATGTCCCAAAGACCAGTGCTGTTGATTGTGAGACTGAGTTCACAGAGAGCAGTAAGCAGGGAGTCAGGACAAGTTTAATAGTCAACAGATAAATCAAATGTTAAAGGGTAAGTATGAGTGGGAAAGCAGGTGGCATTTAAAGTGGCAAAGTGCAATGCAATGATAGGAGGGAATGGAAATAAACCACGGGAATATAACTGGCTCCAGACCCCAAAATTCATAGAATCTCTACAGTATGGAAAGAGGCCATTTGACCTATTGCATCTGCAACAACCCTCCAAAGAGCATCCCACTCTATTCCTGTAACCCTGAATTTGACATGGCCAATCCACCCAGCCTGTGCATCTTTGCACTTTGGGAGGAAACCGGAGCACCCGGAGGAATCCTACACAGACACAGGGAGAATGTGCAAACTCCACAGAGTCACCCAAGGCTGGAATTGAACCTAGGTCCCTGGCGCTGTGAGGTAGCAAAAGATTACTGTCTTAATGACAGCCTCACTTGCAGTGTTATAGTTACTCTCATAGTCAATGTCTCAGGTACAGCTTCAACCTTGTGACCAAATTAGAAGAAGCTGTGTTCAGAGGTAAGTATATAAGCATGTGAACATATAAAATGGGAGCAAGAGAAGGCAATTCGATCCCTTGAGTCCACTCCAATATTCAGTAAGATTGTAGCTGATCAGATTAACTTAAGGTCATGTTCCGCCATACATTGTGAATCCCAGAATCGTTCTTTCTTTAGTTATTAACTTACTTTCAGCTATTCCCTCACTTTTTGCAGGAAGGAAAAGTTGGAAGCCTCATACCAGCTGCAGAAGTTCAACAGGACTGTCCGGGAACTGATGGACTGGGCACAGGCGATGGAAGAGCCAATGGACCAAGGAAGTCTGCCCAAGAGTAAGCAAGAGGCAGACGCCATGATAGAGGAGCACCATGAGAGAAAGGCAAGGACATAGCCCCGAGATTGATCCAAACTAACTTCATCCTCTGCTCTGGGCACAACTGGGATGTGAGACAGGACTGATAACTGCAGCATCTGGCTTAGTTGCTTTATAAGCAATATGTTGCATTTTACTAGCCCCAGATTGTTCTACTGTGCTGCAATCTATTGATAAATGCATCCGTTCTCAACAGTGAAAGGAAAATAAATTGCAATGGATGCTGTAGCTCTGAAATATGAACTGAAAAAAATTGTGCTTTTATCCCCATCAATTTGAGTCTGCAGTGAGGTGGAAGGATGGTGCAAGGAGATTGTTCCAGACGTTTCTATCAGGGCATTGTATAACTTGGCCAACAGCTTGTGATATTGTCACTGGGTTAGTGATCCCAGAGGCCTCAACCATTGGTTCAAATCCTATCATGTCAGCCAGGGGAATTTAAATTCACTTTGTGAATAAATCTGATCTAATGCAACAGTCTCAATAATAATGATCATGAAACTATCTGCTTGTTGTAAACCCCATCTCAGTTCCCTTCAAGACCCTACCTGATCTGACTGGCATGTGACTCCAAATCCACAACCAGTATGATTGACAGTTAACTGCCATTGAAAAGGACCTGGAGCCCACTCCCTGGTAGACGTTCACTTGCTTCAGTTAGTAATCAAAAGTAAATGCTGGCCTAGCCAGTGATGCCCAGACTCCCTCTAGAATAAAGGTGAGAATCCACTAAGGATCTGGACCTCACGTAGATGGTTCATGTCAACCCACTGTAAGCTGCCAAAAACCACAACAGGAATGAACTCAAGCATAAAGAGGATGAGAGAAGATTAAATAGTAATTAAACTTTGGCTCTGTACAATGTAGTAAAGATTTCAGCACAGCCTGAGGGATGAATTAGCCTTCATTGAGAACAGAAGTATGAATAGTGTCCCTATCATAAATGGTTGTAAACTGCGCCTTCTGTGTTCACCTCATGAGATGTTGAGGAAGAGAATTGGAATGTTCAAAATAACAGACATAAGGGTTGCAAAGGTTGCTGACTTTGTGGATATGTTTGTGTTTATCCGTGTGCGTTTGTGTGTATTTGTATTCATTAGGATTTGTGTCTCTCTGTGGGCGGGGGGGAGTTTCTGACTGTGCTTTTGTGTTCGTTGTGCATGTAGATGTGAATTTTTACTTACATGGGTGTGTTTCCATGTGTGGGAATTTGTGTGCGTGTCTGTGTCTTTTGTCTCCATGTGTAACCATTTGTTTCTTTATGTTTGTGGCGGTTTGTCTGTCTCTCTCTGGGTGAGGATCTCTGTTCGTATGGGTGTCTTTGTGTGTATATATTTTTTATGTGGAGGCATGCCTGCAAGTGTGTGTGTGTGTGTGCATGTATTTTTGTCTGTGTATGTGTGTGTGTGTGCATGTGTGTATATCTCTGTATGCTTTTGTGTGGATTTATGTGTTTACTTTCTGTGTGTATACTTTCTGTCTGAGTGTTTGCATGTCTGTATGCGTATTTTTTGTGCTCATGTGTCTGTATTTTTATGGTGTACATGTTTGCGTGTGTACATGTGTCAGTCTGTAATTTTTGAGTGTGTGTATTTTGTGTGTATGTCTGAATGTGTCTGTGTGTGTTGATGTGTCTATGTCTGAGTTTGCGTCTATGCGTGAGTGTTTTTGGTATGTCTGTATGTGTATTTTTGTGTGTGTACATGTCTGAGTAATTTTTGTCTGTTTGCATTTTGTGTATATGTCTGAGTGTCTATGTGTGTGTTGGTGTGTTTATGCGTATGTTTTGTGTGTGAATGTGTCTGTTTCTGTATTTTTGTGTGTGTACGGGGCGGCACAGTGGTTAGCACTGCTGCCTCACAGCACCAGAGACCTGGGTTCAATTCCCGCCTCAGGCGACTGACTGTGTGGAGTTTGCACATTCTCCCCGTGTCTGCGTGGGTTTCCTCCCACAGTCCAAAGATGTGCAGGTCAGGTGAATTGGCCATGCTAAATTGTCCGTAGTGTTAGGTAAGGGGTAAATGTAGGGGTATGGATGGGTTGCACTTCGACGGGTCTGTGTGGACTTGTTGGGCCGAAGGGCCTGTTTCCACACTGTAAAGTAATCTAATCTAATCTACATGTCTGTGTGTATGTGTCGATATCTTTGTATGAGCGTGTGTTTGTCTGACTGTTTTTGTTTTTCTTAGACTGAGATCCAGGCCAGAGTGGAGCGTTTCGATGCAGTCAGGAACGTTGGTGTTGAGTTAGTGGCTGCAGGACATTATGCCTCGGTAGACATCAGGCAATCCCTCGCTATGGTGGAAAAGACTTGGACCACTCTAAATGAGGCTTGGCAGGAACGCAGTACCAGGCTGGCAGAAGCCAGTGATCTACAGGTACAAACAGGCGAGGAGAGGTCACACACCACCTTCACATCGTCAATTAGTGAGGGTGTAACATTTGACCAAATATTGCTCAGTTACATACAGAGAGTCATAGAGTTATGAGTCAGAGAGATGTACAGCACGGAAACAGACCCTTCGGTCCAACTCATTCATGCCGACCAGATATCCCAATGCCCATTTGCCAGCACTTGGCCCATTTCCCTCCAAACCCTTCCCATTCATACACCCATCCAAATGCCTCTTAAATGTTGTAATTGTACTAGCCTCCACCACTTCCCCTGGCAGCACATTCCATACATGTACCACCCTCTGCATGGAAAAGTTGCCCCTTAGGTCCCTTTCATATCTTTCCCCTCTCACCCTAAACCTATACCCTCTAATTCTGGACTCCCCCACCCCAGGGAAAAGCCTTTGTCTATTTATCCTATCCATGCACCTCATGATTTTATAAACCTCTATAAGGTCACCCCTCAGCCTCCAATATTCCAGGGAAAACAACCCTAGCTGATTCAACCTCTACCTCTAACTCAAATCCTCCAACCCTGGCAACATCCTTATGGATCTTTTCTGAACCCTTTTCCAGTTTCACAACATCCCTCCAATAGGAAGAAGACCAGAATTGCATGCAATATTCCAACAGTGGCCTAACCAATGTCCTGTACAGCCTCAACGTGACCTCCCAACTCCTGTACTCAATACTCTGACCAATAAAGGAAAGCATACCAAATACCTTCTTCACTATCCTATCTAACTGCAACTCTTCTTTCAAGGAGCTATGAACCTACACTCCAAGATCTCCCTAGCACCTTACCATTAAGTATCTAAGTCTGCTAAGATTTGCTTACCCAAAATGCAGCACCTCGCAATTATCTAAATAAAACTCCATCTGCCACTCTTCAGCCCGTTGGTCCATCTGATCAAGATCCCATTGGAATCTGAGGTAAACTTCTTTGCTGTCCACTACACCTCCAATTTTGGTATCACCTGCAAACTTACTAACTAAACCTCCTATGTTCATATCCAAATCATTTATATAAATGATGAAAAGTAGTGGACCCAGCACCAATCCTTATGTCACTCCACTGGTCACAGGCCTCCAGTCTGAAAAACAACCCTTCACCACCATCCTCTATATTCTATGTTTGAACCAGTTCTGTATCCAAATGGCTAGTTCTCCCTGTATTCCATAAGATCTAACCTATCTAACCAGTCTCCCATGGGGAACCTTGTCGAATGCCTTACTAAAGTCCATATAGATCATGCTCACCGCTCTACCCTCATCAATCCTCTTTGTTACTTTTTCAAAAAACTCAATCAAGTTTGTGAGACATGTTTTCCCATGCATAAAGCCATGTTGACTGTCCCGAATCAGTCCTTGCCTTTCCAAATACAAGTACATCCTGTCCCTCAGGATTCCCTCCAACAACTTGCCCACCACCAACATCAGGCTCATTGGTCTATAGTTCCCTGGCTTGTCCTTACCACCCTTAAACAGTGGAACCACGTTAGCCAACCTCCAGTCTTCAGGCACCTCACCTGTGGCTATCAATGATACAAAAATCTCAGCAGGGGCCCAGCAATCACTTCCCTAGCTTCTCACAGAATTGTAGGATACACCTGATCAGGGCTTGGGATACCTTTATGCGTTTCAAGACATCCAGCACTTCCTCCTCTGTAATATGGACATTTTTCAAGATACCACCATCTATTTCCCTACATTCTATACCTTCCATGTCCTTTTCCACAGTAAGCACTGATGCAAAATACTTGTTTAGCATCTCCCCCATCTCCTGCGACTCCACACAAAGGCTGCCTTACTGATCTTTGAAGGGCCCTATTCACTCCCTAGTTACCATTTTGTCCTTAATGTATTTGTAAAAACCCTTTGGATTCTCCTTAACCCAATTTGCTAAAGTTATCTCATGTCCCCTTGTTGCCCTCCTGATTTCTCTCTTAAGTGTACTCCTACTCTTCTAAGGATTCACTCGATCTATCCTGTCTATACCTGACATATGCTTCCTTCTTTTTCTTACCAAACCCTTAATATCTTTAGTCATCCAATATGCCCTATACCTACCAGCCTTTCCTTTCACCCTGACAGAAATATACTTTCTCTGGACTCTCGTTATCTCATTTCTGAAGGCTTCCCATTTTCCAGCCGTCCCTTTACCTGTGAACATCTGCCCCCAATCAGCTTTTGAAAGTTCTTGACTAATACCATCAAAGTTAGCCTTCCTCCAATTTTGAACTTCAACTGGTCTATCCTTTTCCATTACTATTTTAAAACTAAAAGAATTATGGTCGCTGGCCCCAAAGTGCTCTGACACCTCAGTCACCTGCCCTGCCTTATTTCTCAAGAGTAGGTAAACTTTTGCACCTTCTCTAGTAGGTACATCCACATGCTGACTCCGAAAATGTTCTTGTACATGCTTAACAAATTCCTCTCCATCTAAACCCTTAACACTATGGCAGTCCAGTCTATGTTTGGAAAGTTAAAATCCAAACTTTCCATGACTACCCTATTATTCTTACAGATAACTGAAATCTCCTTACAAAATTGTTTCTCAATTTCCCTCTGACTATTAGGGGGTCTATAATATAATCCCAATACAGTGAGCATCCCTTTCTTATTTCTCAGTTCCACCCAAATAACTTCCCTGGATGTATTTCTGGAAATATCCTCCCTTAGTACAGCTATAATGTTATCCCTTATCAAAAACGCCACTCCCCCTCCTCTCTTGCCTCCCTTTCTATCCTTCCTGTAGCATTTGTATCCTGGAACATTAAGCTGTGAGTCCTATATTCTCCCTTCAGAATCTCTTCCTTTTCCCTTCCTATGTCGTGGGAACCAGTGAATACAATGATCTCCAGCTGGTACCTCTCCCCTTTGAGAACATTCTGCACCCTCTCTGAGACATCCTTGACCCTGGCACCAGGGAGGCAAAACACCATTCTGATTCTTTGCTCCTGGCCACAGAAACGTCTATTTGTACCCCTAATACAATTGATCCCTTGGAACCCGATGTACCCCTCATTACATTAGAACCAGTCTTGATACCAGAAACTTGGCTGTTTGTGCTACATTCCCCTGAAAGTCCATCACCCCCTACGTTTTTCAAAACAGTATACTCGAAGATTCCTGCACAACCACCTATCTTTCTTGGAGTTTACCCACTACCTTAATGTATCTGCGACTTTTCTCCCTTCCTATAACTGCCATCCATTACATCCTCTTGCTCTTGTAAATTCCTCATTGCCTCTAAGCGTTGCTCCAACCGATCCATTTGATCTGACAGTATTCACAATCAACAACATTTATTGCAGGTATAATCCTCAGTAACCCGTAAACTCTCCTGAAACCCCCACATCCGACAAGAGGTGCCTATCACTCTACTATAGGCTATTTTGCTCCTTCCAATCTACAGACCCAGAAAATAGCAAGCTCATGGTCTGTAAGGGAGAGAGAAAGAGAAAAATAAACCCACATTGCTAACTGACACAGTCGTGAATCTGCGCAGTTACTGCCTTTGCTGTTTGAATTCATGTATCACCTGGATATCGGAGTGTGTCTAGGAATACTTAACAAACAGTGAAATTCACAACTGATCTTGGAGGAACCTGTTTGGGAGAGGCCACAGTACAGCAACAGATAGTCTTATTGCTCTACAAAACACTCCTCCAGGCTAACTTAATACTTATGGCTTACATTTTTAAAATTTAATGAAGAGACAGATCCATAAAAAACTTATAATTAAAAAAGAACCCACTCTACTCACTATTATAGATTTACAGCAAGGCTATACTTAAAACTATTCACTTGTCTGTTGCTGTACTGTGGCCTCTCCCAAACAGGTTCCTCCAAGATCAGTTGTGAATTTCGCTGTTTGTTAAGTATTCCTCGACACACTCCGATATCCAGGCGATACATGAATTCAAACAGCAAAGGCAGTAACTGCGCAGATTCACGACTGTGTCAGTTAGCAATGTGGGTTTATTTTTCTCTTTCTCTCTCCCTTACAGACCATGAGCTTGCTGCCTTTGTCTGTCTTTCTCCCTTTTAAAAGTGCTGTTGTTTTGACCTTTTTCTTTCAAAGTTCCAAAACAATCATAACAGCATATAAAACAGTAATTGCTGCTCCTGGAATTCAAGGAAATCACCTCCAACACCTAAAATTCCTCAAAAAGGAAGCAGCCTGTTACAGCCAGAAATGTTTCCTGCCTTCCATCTTGGATTACCCAGAATCCTTAGTTTGAGAAAACTGGCACTGCATCCTTTATAAACCCGAGGCAAGGATCCTAGTGAGTGTAATGGAACCTGAGATTACTCAGAGCAGGTAAGTTCTGCTGCAGTCTGAACCTAACTCAGCTAGCAGTTATTCAGAAGTGTTCATCCAGAGACTGTCACAGTGGGTTGGCAACTAGTAAGTCAACAGTAAATAATTCCTTGGAATTTTCATTATCAACTTGGGAGAACATTGACAATGAAAACTAAAATAATGAAGTTCCAACTGTCAAATCCCAGTTTGAGTATTGGGGATTTCAAACCTGATCTCTATGTTGGTGTTAGGTGTACAAATTCAGCTCCTTGAATTCCTCCTCTGTTAATAAGGCTGATTTGATTGTACCTCAAATCCGTAATCCCAACTACCTCAATGACCTATCACTCTCTGGCATATCAAGAAATTTCTGCCTTAAAAATATTCAAGAACTCTGCTTCTACTGCCTTCTCAGGAAGAATGTTCCAATGAGATGAGTCTCTGAGAGAAACAAAATTCACTCAGTCTCTGTTTTAAATGGACAATCCTTAATTTTTAAAAGTGACCCTGGTTCTAGATCCCCCAGCTAGAAGAAACATCCTTTCCACATCTACCCAGTCAGGTCCCCTTAGGATCTTAAATGTTTCAATTAAGTCACCTCTTGTTGTTCTAAACTCTAACAGATACAGGACTAGCCTGACCAACCTTTCCTCATAAGACTACCATCCCATTCCCGGTATAAGTCTTAAAGTCTTCTCTGAACTGCTTCTAACATATTTACATGCATGTTAAGTAAGGAGACCAATACTGTACACAGTACTCCAGATGTGGTCTCACCAGAGCCCTACATAACTGAAGCATAACGTCCCCACTTTTATATTCAATTCCCTATGTAATGATAACATTCTAGTAGCTTTCCTGGATCACTTGTATACCTGCATGACAACCTTTTTCATTTCATGCATAAGGCAACCTAGATTCCTCTGTAATTCAGAGTTCTACAATCACTCACAATTTAGAAAAATATGCTTCTATTTTAATTCATCCTGCCAAAATGGGCAATTTCAAATTTTCCCACATTTATAGTATTTGCTACATCTTTGCCCTATCACATCACTTACTTTCCTATCTACCTTTGTGTCAAGCAAATTTGGGAACCATACCTTCTCCTACCTTGAGGTCCAATCTTCTATCCATGCCAATATATTATCCCCTGCACAGTGAGCTTTTATTTTCCATAATAACCTTTGATGTGATACTTTATCTATTTCCTTCTGGAAATCTACATACGTTACATCCACTGGTTCCCCTTTATTTACATCTTCAAAGAGCTCACATAGATTGTTTAAAAGTGATTTTCCCTTGATAAAACCATGTTGACTTTGCTTGATTATCTTGAATTTAACCAAGTGTCTGGCTATAGGTATAATAATACTTTCTAAAATATTTTCTATGACAGATGTGAAGTTAACTTGCCTGTAGTTTCTTGCTTTTTATCTTTCTTCCACTTTCATTAAAGGAGTTACATTCATTATCTTCTAGTCTGACAGGACTGTCCCAAATCAAGGGGGTTTGGGGTAATTAAAACCAATGCATCAACTATCCCACCAGCTAGTTTGATTAAGACCCTATGATGAAGTCCATCTAGACGTAGGCACGTGTCAGCCCACAGTCTCAATCACTTACTCAGTATCATTTCTCTGGCAATTGTAATTTTCCTGAGTTCTCCACTCCCTCACTTCCATTTCCTGTTTTATTGCTGTTTTTCTTGGCACTTACTTGCATCCTATGTAATGAAGACAGATGTAAGATACATCTTCAATTTATTTGTTATTTCCTTCTTTTCCACTATTCATTCTACAATCTAATTATTGTAGGACTAGTGCTTCCTTTATTAACTATTTTTAAAAATATTTATAGCAACTCTTAGTATTTGTGTTTATATTTCTGGCTAGCTTTCTCACATACTTTAATTCCTCCCCCCCCCCCACTTTACCCCTTTATTCATGTGTAGGTCATTTTTTTGCTTTCTTTTATATTCTGTCCAATCTTCCATCCTTTCATTTGTCTTTGCACAATTGTACATCATTTTTAACCTTTTTAGCTAACAACAAGTGGTGTGTCTGCCTCTTAAAATTATGAAATGTGCCTGTGCTGGAAATTCTGAAATATCCGCTTAAATTTTCCAGAGTATCTATAAACTTTTACCCTGGTTTGTTAGTCACCTTAGTCAGCTCTGCTTTCATGCCCTCAATTATCCTTATTTAAGTTTAGAAAATAGTATATGATCACTGCTACCTATGGTGCCTTCACAATGAGATACTTAATCCTGTCTAATTGCATAATACCAGGTTTGGTATAGCCTGTTCTCTGGTCACCCTTATGTCAATTTGCATGTGGCTCAGGTAATAATGCAGAGATTATGACCTTTAAAGTCTTGCTTCTTAATTTGCTGCCTAGCTCCTCATATTGACTGTGCAAAATCACCCACTTTTTCATATCATACTCCATACTTGAGTGCACATGACAATAAAATCTAAATCTAAATCCGATCTAAATCAGTGGGTCAGTGGTTAGCACTGCGGCTCACAGCTCTAGGAACCCAGGTTTGATTCCAGCCTTGGGTAGCGTTTGTACATTCTCCCTATGTCTGCGTGAGTTTCCTCCAGGTGCTCTAGTTTCCTCCCACAGTCCAAAGATGTGCAGGTTAGGTGAATTGACTATGCTAAATTGTCCATAGTGTCTAGGGATGTGCAGGCTCGGTGGGTTAGCCATGGAAAATGCAGGGTTACAGGGAATAGGGAGTAGGAGGTTGGGTCTGGGTGGGATGCTGTTTGGAGAGTCAGTGTGGACTCAATGGGCCAAATGGCCTGCTTCCACAGTGCAGGGATTCTATGGTTATGATCTTAAATGGTGCAGATTAGATTAGATTCTCTATAGCGTGGAAACAGGCCCTTTGGCCCAACCAGTCCACACCAACCCTCCGAAGAGTAACCCACCCAAATCCATTTCCCTCTGACTAATACACCTAACATTATGGGCAATTTAGCATGGCCAATTCACCTAACCTGCACGTCTTTGGACTGTGGGAGGAAACCGGAGCACCGAGAGGAAATCCACACAGACACAGGGAGAATGTGCAAACTCCAGTCACCAAGGCTGGAATCGAACCTGGGACCCTGGTGCAGTGAGACAGCAGTGCTAACCACTGAGCCGCCGTGCCATGCATTTGCGTCTTGCTGCACCAGACATGCTCCCATGTCCCAGCTTGTCATGTGGTGAAACCTTTGTGTGTTGCAGGTATTCTATGGTTACGTGGAGCAGAGTGAGAGCTGGCTCAGCAACAAGGAGGTGTTCCTGGCTAATGAAGATAAAGGGGTAGGTTTCTCATTGCTAAACAGCAACTTCACCAGTTTAGACAAGGGACAGGTAGTGGACACCCCGCGCATGGGAAAGGCAAGATGACTTGGTGTAGCCAAATTATTCTTTGTTTTCTTTTATAAAATTTGTGATGATTAGGATTAAAGCTGCTAAATCCTGGAAATGCATGATTCCCAATTCTGACACCCAATGGGACATCTACTTTTCCTGTAAATGTGTGGGTGGCAATCCCTCAGAATGAGGATGGCACTTGCTCATGTGCAGTCTGTTAACATGTGCTGAAGGTACCACACGCTTCTGCATGGCATTGATGTTCTTCTACATTTACTACATTTTCTTTTTATTCATTCACAGAATGAGGGTGTCGCTGTCTAAGTTAACATTTATTGCCCAGGGGGCAGTTAAGAGCCAACCACATTGCTGTGGGTCTGGAGTAATGTGTAGTCCAGACCAGATAAGGATTGCAGCTTCCTTCCCTCAAGGACATAAGTGAACCAAATGGGTTTTTCCAACAATGGATTCGTGGTCATTATTAGACTCTTAATTCCAGATGTTTATCAAATTCAAATTCCACCATCTGTCATGGCCGAATTTGAAACCAGGTTGCCAGGACATTACATGGGTCTCTGGATTAACAGTCCTGCAATAATACCACTAGACTGTCATCTTCCCAGGTTTACCACCCGCCCTAAGGCCTCTTGGGAGGATTTTGAGATGAACAACTAACTTGTTTCATCGAATTATAACTTGCCTTCCACAGCCATTAGAGGTGAGGATACTGTGTGCCACACAACCTATCCACTGCAAGAATAGTGTTGGTTATGTCGATTAGTGAGTAAAACTGGGTGCCAAAGGGGCAGGAGGCCCAAGTTTATCAACATAACCAGGTCGATTATGTTAGTGAGTGGGTTCAATGATTCATTGCGGATGGTTTGCTGCTCAGGCCAATGCATGTTCACAGTTAGACTAAGCCAAACAGTTTTTCAATAATACCACTCAAAACAAGTGTTCATCTCTAAATCTTCCCAAGAGGTCTACGGCAGGTGAACTCTCTTTCAAAACCCCCAGACCACACAGGAAAGTTCAGCCGCAGAGGTGACCAGTCAGAGAAAAGTCACTTGTGTAATGAGAGTGGAGCTGTTGTTTGCTCCAATCAGAGGCAAGGTGTTGTCAGAGGCAACAGAGGTGTGCTCACTGTTGATTGGTTCGTGAGTGCTCCAAACCCTGGGGCTGGGGGAGGTGGGGGGGGGAAGCAGGTTGTGATTGTTCTGGCAAAATTGCTCCATTTTGCCAGTAGCAGCAGCAGTGGGAGGAGCAACAGCGAGGACCAGGGGCCTGCTGGGAAGGTAAATTTAAAATTATATAAACTTACCTTGTGAATCGGCGGACACTGACAGGAGCTGGCACAGGACTGCTGAGTAAGTGAAGTAATAAATTTGGGTGGTTGCTTTACCTGAAACACTTCTTAGGTAGTGTCTCCCACCCACCCATCCTCCTCCTCCTAACCAAAAAAGTGGTTTTGTGCGTGGGATTGGTAAGGTAACAGTTTTTTTTTAATTCTTTATTTTTCTACAGTCTCTTTGGGAATCTAGAATAGTTAGCGGGGATGGTGGTTAGGGCAGTTGAATGGTCCTCCTGCAGAATGAGGGAGGTAACGGTCACCACCAGTGTCCCTGCTGACTTCATCTGCGGGAAGTGCACCCAACTCCAGCTCCTCGAAACTGCGTTAGGGAACTGGAGCTGGATGAACTTCGGATCGTTTGGGAGGCAGAGTGGGTTATTGAGAGAAGTTACAGGGAGGTAGTCACACCTCAGGTGCAAGAAAAAGGCAAATGGGTTACAGTCAGGGGACGGAAAGGGAACAGGCAGGCAGTGCAGGGAACCCCTGTGGCCGTTCCCCACAATGGCAAGTATACCATTTTGGATACCTCTGGGGGGAGGGGGATTTACCGGGGTAAGCAATGGGGTACAGGTCTCTGGCACAGAGTCTGTCCCTGTTGCTCAGAAGGGAAGGGGGAAGAGGAGCAGAGCATTAGTTGTTGGGGACTCCATAGTTAGGGGAACAGATAGGAGGTTCTGTGAGAGACTCACGGTTGGTATGTTGCCTCCTGGGTGCCAGGATTTGTGATGTCCTGGATCGTGTTTTTGGGATTCTTGAGGGGGAGGGGGAGCAACCCCAAGTCATGGTCTACATAGGTACTAACAACATGGTAGGAAAAGGGATGGGGATTTAAGGCAGAAATTCAGGGAGCTAGGGTGGAAGCTTAGTGCTAGAACAAACAGAGTTGTTATCGTTGGTTTGTTACTCGTGCCACATACTAGCAAGGTGAGGAATAGAGAGAGAGAGAGAGAGAGGTGTTGAACACATGGCTACAGGGATGTTGCAGGAGGGAGGGTTTCCGATACCTGGATAATTGGGGCTCATTCTGGGGTAGGTGGGACCTCTGCAAACAGGATGGTCTATACCTGAATCAGAGAGGTACCAATATCCTGGGGGTGGGTTGCGGGGGGGGGGGGGGGGGGGGGGGGGTGGTGGGGTGTTGGATTTGCTAATGATCTTCAGGAGCATTTAAATGAATTGAGCAGGGGGATGGGAACCTAAATTGTAGTTCCAGTGTCTAGGAGGTTGAGAGTAGTGAGGTCAGAAATGAGGTTACAAGGTCATAAGAGTTCACCGGCAAACAGAAAGGTGGTTTGAAGTGGGTCTACTTCAACGCCAGGAGCATCCGGAATACGGTGGGTGAACTTATACCATGGGTTGGTACCTGGGATTTCGATGTTGAGGCCATTTCGGAGACATGGATGGAGCAGGGACAGGAATGGTTATTGCAGATTCCGGAATTTAGATGTTTCAGTAAGAACAGAGAAGATGGTAAAAGAGGGGGAGGGGTGGCATTGTTAGTCAAGGACAGTGTTACATTGGCAGAAAGGATGTTTAATGAGGAATTGTCTACTGAGGTAGTATGGGCTGAGGTTCCAAACAGGAAAAGAGAGGTCAACCTGTTGGGAGTTTTCTATTGGCCTCCGAATAGTTTCAGAGATGTAGAGGAAAGGATTGCAAGGATAATTCTGGATAGGAGTGAGAGTAACATGGTAGTTGTTATGGGGTCTTTAACTTTCCAAATATTGACTGGAAATACCATAGTTCGAGTACTTTAGATGGGTCAGTTTTTGTTCAATGTGTGCAGAAGGACTTCCTAACACAGTATGTAGATAGACCAACAAGAGGTGAGGCCACATTGGATTTGGTACTGGGTAATGAACCTGGCCAGGTGTTAGATTTGGAGGTAGGTGAGCACTTTGGTGATAGCGACCACAATTCGGTTATGTTTACTTTAGCGATGGAAAGGGATAGGCATATAATGCAGGGCAAGAGTTATAGCTGGCGGAAAGGCAATTATGATGCGATTAATTAGGTAAGATTTAATATGCATACTGCAGGGAAGGAAACTGCAGGGAATGGGCACAGTTGAAATGTGGAGCTTATTCAAGGAACAGCTACTGTGTCCTTGATAAGTATGTACCGGTCAGGCAGGGAGGAAGTAGTCAAGCAAGGGAGCTAAAGGTTTACTAAAGAAGTTGAATCTCTTGTCAAGAGGAAGAAGAAGGCTTATGTTAGGATGAGACGTGAAGATTCTATTAGGGCACTTGAGAGTTTCAGGTTAGCCAGGAAAGAGAGCTAAGAAGAACCAGGAGGGGACATGAGAAGTAGTTGGCAGATAGGATCAAGGAATACCCTAAAGCTTTCTATAGCTATATCAGGAATAAAATAATGACTAGAGTAAGATTAGGGCCAATTAAGGATAATAGTGGGAAGTTGTGCATGGAGTCCAAGGAGATAGGGAAAACGCTTTTCGTCAGTATTCACACTGAAAAAAGACAACATTGTTGAGGAGAATATTGAGATACAGGCTACTAGACTAGACGGGATTGAGGTTCATAAGGTATTATCAATTCTGGCAAACGTGAAAATGGATAAGTCCCTTGGGCCTAATGGGATTTATTATTGGATTCTCTGGGAAGCCAGGGAGGAGATTGCAGAGCCTTTGGCTTTGATCTTTATGTTGTCAGTCTACAGGAATAATGCCAGAAGACTGGAGGATAGCAAATGTCCCCTTGTTCAAGGAGGGGAGTAGAGACAACCCTGGTAATTGTAGACCAGAAAGCCTTACTTCGGTTGTGGGTAAAGTGTTGGGAAAGTTTATAAGAGAAAGGATTTATAATCATCTAGAGATGAATAAGTTGGTTAGGGATCGTCAACACAGTTTTGTGAAGGGTATGTTATGTCTCATAAACCTTATTGAGTCCTTTGAGATGGTGACCAAGTAGGTGGATGAGGGTAAAATGGTTGATGTGGTGTATATGAACGTCAGTAAGGTGTTGATAAGGTTCTCCATGCCAGGCTATTGCACGAAATATGGAGGGTTGAGGGTGATTTAGCCGTTTGGATCAGAAATTGGCTAGCTGTAAAGAAGAGGGTGGTGGCTAATGGGAAATGTTCATCATGGAGTTCAGTTATTAGTGGTATACTGTGAGGATCTGTTTTGGGGACACTGCTGTTTGTCATTTTTATAAATGACCTAGATGAGGGCGTAGAAGGATGGATTAGTAAATTTGCAGATGGCACTAAGGTCGATGGAGTTGTGTATAGTGCTTAAGGATGTTGCAGGTTACAGAGAGACATAGATAAGCTGCAAAGCTGGGCTGAGAGGTGGCAAATGGAGTTTAATGCAAAAAAGTGTGAGGTGATTCACTTTGGAAGGAGCAACAGGAACAGAGTACTGGGCTAATGGTAAGATTCTCGGTAGTGTAGATGAACAGAGAGATCTCAGTGTCTGTGTACATAGATCCCTGAAAGTTGCCACCCAGGTTAATAGGGTTGTTAAGAAGGCATACAGTGTGTTAGCTTTTATTGGGAGAGGGATTGAGTTTCGAAGCCATGAGGTCATGTTGCAGTTGTACAAAACCCTGGTGTGGCCGCACTTGGAGTATTGCGTACAGTTCTGGTAGGAAGGATGTGGAAGCTTTGGAAAGGTTACAGAGGAGCATTACTAGGATGATGCCTGGTCTGGAGGGAAGGTCTTGTGAGGAAAGGCTGAGGGACTTGAGGCTGTTTTCATTAGAGAAAAGAGGTGACTTTATTGAGACATACAAGATAATCAGAGGGTTAGATAGGGTGGACAGTGAGAGCCTTTTTCCTGGGATGATGATGGCTAGCATGAGGGCTAAATTGCTAAAGCACGAGCTTTAAATTGAGGGGTGAAATATATAGGACAGATGTCAGAGGTAGTTTCTTTACTTAGAGAGTAGCAGGGACGTGGAACACACTGCCTGCAACAGTAGTACACTCGCCAACTTTAAGGGCATTTAAATGGTCATTGTATAGACATATTGATGAGAATGGAATAGCGTAGGTTAGATGGGCTTCAGATTGGTTCCACAGGTCGGCGCAACAGGGAGGGCTGAAGGGCCTGCACTGCGCTGTAATGTTCTATGTTCTATGGAGGAGCAATGAGCAAGAGTAGACAAGAAAACAGCTGTCTAACTGGAAGTGAGGGGGGGAGGAGGAGGAGGGGAAGAAGCTTAAATCCCAGGGGGGGGAGAGAGAGGGAAAAGAATCTGCCAGGAGAAGGTTGAGTTCTGGAGAGCGAAGGATGTGACAGGAGGCCACACATGGGTGGAGGTTGCAAAGGAGAGGGAAAGTCTATAAAGGAGAAAAGGAAAGGCTACAAGAGTTGGGGAACAGAGCAACATGGGTGGGTGAGAGAGGTAGATTACAATAGGGGGAGTGGGAGGCTGCAATAAGGAAATACTCAGCCATTCAAGATCCAGAAAAACTTGAGCTCACTGAAGTCATGAACTTATTGGAAATTAACATGAAATCTTGTGAGGATCCAAAAGTTCAGGAAGTATTGTTGGAGGGAAAAGGTGATATGGGTCCTCTCGGAATGAACACTGCCAGTTGTTAAATTGAAATCTGAGATTGAGATTTGATATGCAATAAAAAAGTTAAATGCATTGCAGATATTCCAGTTTTGTCTAAGTCGAAGTGATATTATCATTTTGACTATTAATTCTAATTCTTTTGTGTTGTGACTTTAAGTTGAATGGATATTGATGAATTCTTCTAATTCAGTTTTTGAATTGAAATGCCCAAGATGTCAATATAAATATAGGAGGCATTGTTACTAAGTGGCCACATTATCTAATGGATGTGTTAGCAAAAGCTTAAAAAAATTACCCCTGAAAACCAAAAGGTAGCCCCCAAAAATCAAAGGGTAGCTCTCAGTAAAATTTAGAGATCTCAAAAGATAATAGTTTGTGGCTGGCTCCAGCCTGCAGAAAAAAATAAACAATTGAAATTGAGCCAGAAAGTGTCCTTAACGGAGTCCCAGATTTTGTTTCAATGTTCTGAAAACCTGTAAAACCGAATTCTGAGAGTTGGTTTTATTGCCGCATTCTAGGATTCCCTGACGAGTGTGGAGAATTTACAGCACAAGCTCGAGCAGTTTCTAAAAACAGTGGAAGCTCAGATGGAAAAGGTGAACCTGATGGAGAGGTTTGCATTACAGCTGGAGCAGAACAACCATTCTGACTGTGCGCAGGTCATCCTCAAGTGCCAAGCTGTTCTGCAAAGGTATCACATCGATACATATTCTGTTAAGAATGTTCATGAGCTTGTTACTGCAACGCTATGCTATTTATCAGACTCAAAACACTGACTCTGTCTCTGTGTCTCCACTGATACTGCCAGATCTACTGACCTTCTCCAGCACTTTTGTGTTTATATCTGTCATCCCCTTTGATACAGACTCTTTCAGGACCAAGCTCTTTACTGAGTTAACCGATCTCACTTCAGTCACAATGACTGGTCTGCTTGTCTGTGCTCCCCGGAACTTCCAAGTTGGACAAAAGACCAGGATCGTGGAAATATTAAACAGAGGGATGTCATTATAAGATCAAGGCCTGTGAAATAGTGTACTATTGTAGGATAATATTGATCATTGTGTTATGACAGAGATATCAAATGATCGAAGGGCTTATGCCTGAAACGTTGATTCTCCTGCTTCTCGGATGCTGCCTGACCTGCTGTGCTTTTCCAGCACCACACTCTTTGACTCTGATCTCCAGCATCTGCAGTCCTCACTTTCTCCTATCAAATAATTGTGTCTTATTGCATGGAGATATTAGTCTGTGGGTTACTGTATTAGGATCAGACATAGTCTAGAGTTATTTCAGGATCTTAAATAGTAGAGATTTGTTACAGGACCACATAATTATTTGGGTGTTTGTTATGAGATTCAGGGGGATATTAAATAATGGGGTAATATTACAGGATCCTGGGATAGTACATTGGAATATTAATACAGAATCATGAGAATATCAGATACTGGGGTACTTGACAGGATCATAGGAATATTAAACAGTAGGGTATTATTATAGGATTATGGCTGCATTAAACAATACAGTTTTATTATAGACCCATGGGGCTATCACATCGTTGGGTTTTATTGCAGTATCAAAATGACATTAAACAGTGGGATGTTATTACAGGTTCAGGAAGATATGAAATAGTTGAGAATTACAGGATCATAGTGATATTAAGTATTGAGCATCTGTTTATTACAGGACTTTAGTGGTATTAAATTTGGGTTATATTACAGGATCATATGGACTTTAAACATTAGGATATTATTGGAGTATCAGAGATTTGAAATAGGTCAATATGACAGAATCCTGGAGATATTAAACATTGGGTTATTATTACAGGGTCTGAGAGATAGGAAACTGATGGGGAATTTTACAGGATCGGGGAATATGAAATAGTGGATGTTATTACAGGATCAATGAGATATTAAACAGAGTGCTGTCCCAGGATCATAGCAATATTAAAATTATGAAGTACTATTACAGAGTCATTTGGTGGTTTGAAATAATGGGATATTATTGTAGCATCATAGTGATATGAAACAGCAGATGTTATTAAAGGATCGTAGATGTTTGAAATTGAGAGATTATTACAGGATTATGGTGATTTGAAATAATTGGGTATTATTTTATGCAATTACATGACACTTTGCAGAATGATAGGAATAGAAATGTACCAGTCAATCCCTTGAGCCTGTTTCGCCATTTAATTGATGCCAAGTCAGATCTTTTCCTTAATTCCATCCAACTACATTGGTTTCATGTCTCTGAACACCCTATCTGTTAGATATAGTACCAATCAATCTCATGATGAAATCCCTCTGACTCTGAGCCTGAACTTCTTTCTGGATGTCAGGGTGCAGATTTCCTCTAATCTTTGTGAGAACACGTGCTTCCTGACATCATCCCCAAACAGCTTGGCTCTAGTTTTAAGATCACGTCCCTTCCTTTGATTCTCTGACCAAAGGAAATAGATTTAAACTACACTGATTACATTGTTTAATCATCTTAAACACCGTACAGAGATCACCCTTAATCTTGTACTTTCAGTAAAACACAAACCTAATCAATGCAATCTCTCTTACTGTTTGAATATTGTAACAAACATGGAGAGAGTATGATTTTTCTTCAGAATTAGGGTTCTAGCCAGTCACTCCAGATGTGGCTTAGCTGCATCTGAAATCACTCCAGGTATGGTCAAACTGGCACTGAAATTGCTCACGGTGTAGCCTACGCTGGGACTGAAATCACTCCAGATGTAGTCCAACTGGAACCTAAGTTCCTCCAGATGTTGTCTAAACTGGAATTGAAACAAGTCCAGATGTGGTCTGATCGGAACTGAAATCGCTCCAGGTACGGTCTAAACTGGAACTGAAATCTCTCTAGATGTGGCCTAAGCTGGTACTGAAATCATTCCAGATGCAGTCTGCATTATTCAACTGCACCATAATTTCTACATCTTTGCATTTAGGCCTCTTGAGATAATGTCGTGTTTTAGTTGCCTTTCCAATTACTTTTTCCACTACCTTTTGTGATTTCTGTACGTGGGTCTCTTGACCCCTGTGTTCCTCCGCAGTTCCCAGAATTCCACCTTTAGAAAATACTCTGAACTATTTTTCCAAGACTCAGCATAGATGATCACCCCCCCCCCAACACTAAATTCCATTTGCCACAGTTCTGCCCACTCCTTTTCCTACTCCGATCTACAATGTTTGTTGTACCACCTAACTCAGCATATACAGCTTTCCACTACATCTTCCAATCCATTTATAAATATAGTGGAAGGTTGAGGTGCCAGAGCAGGGGATAGCCCGCCAACTGATGGGTGGCATGGTGGCTGAGTGGTTAGCACTACTGCCTCACAGCGCCAGAGACCCAGGTTCGTTTCCAACCTCGGGCGACTGACTGTGTGGAGTTGCATATTCTCCCCATGTCAGCGTGGGTTTCCTCCCATAATCCAAAGATGTGCAGGTTAGGTGAACTGGCCATGCTAAATTGCCCGTAGTGTTCAGGGGTTTGTAGGTTAGGTGCATTAGTCAGGGGTAAATGCAGAGTAATAGGGTAGGGCAATAGATCTGGGTGGCTTGATGTTCAGAGGTTCGGTGTGGACTTGTTGGGCCAAATGGCCTGTTTTCACACTGAAGGGATTCGATGATACACAGATCATTTATCCCCACTCTCTGGGCCTTCACCCATGTCAGTAGGTTGTGAAGAGTTGCTCAGAGGTACAGAAGTTAAATATTTGTTAAAAGGAGATATAAAGTTGAGGCTTTTCACCTTTCATTCATCAGGACAACGAGGGCAAGAAACAAACTTGAACAAAGGGTCAAGGATTCTGGGTAATCCAAGATGGAGGACAGGAAAGGTTTCTGGCTGTAACAGGCTGCTCCTTTTTTTGAGGGATTTTAGGTGCTGGAGGTGATTTCCTCAAATTCCAGGAGCAGCAATTACTGTTTTATATGCTGTTGCATTGTTTTGGAACTTTGGAGAAAAAAAAAGTCAAAGCAACGGCACTTTTAAAAGGAAGAGAGACAGGCATGGTCAGGTCAGTGCATGAGAGAGAGAGAGAGAAACCCACATTGCTAACTGACACAGCAGTGAACCTGTGCAGTTACTGCCTTTGCTGTTGAATTTATGTATTGCTGGACATCGGGGTGCGTCTAGGAAAATTAACAAACAGTGAAATTCACAAGTGATCTTGGAGGAACCTGTTGGGGAGAGGTCACAGCACAGAAACAGATAAGTGAATATGTTTAAGTATAGCCTGGCTATAAATCTACAACAGTGAGTAGAGTGGGTTCTTTCTTGTTTGATTATATGTTTTATTTGAGATATGTCTCTTGATTAACTTTAAAATACAAGCGATAAGTATTAAGTTTGCCTGGAGCAGTGTTTTGTAGAGGAATAACACAGTGCTATTTTCTGGGCCTGTAGATTGGAAGAAGCAAAAATGACCCTTAGTAGAGTTATATACTCTTCTTGTCAAATGTAGGAGTTTAGTGAGAGTTTACATGTTACTGAGGATTATATCTGCAATAAATGCTGTTGTTTGCAAATCCGATCAGATTGAATGGATCAGCTGGAGCAACAGCTAGAGGCAATGAGGAATTTACAAGAGCAAGGGGATGTGATGGATGGCAGTTATAGGAAGGGAGAAAAGCTGCAGATACAGTTACATAGATGGGTTAACTCCAGGACAGGTAAGAGAGGTAGGCAGGTAGTGCAGGAGTCTTCTGTGGCTATCCCCATTTCAAACAAGTATGCTGTTTTGGAAAATGTAAGAGGTGATGGATTCTCAGGGGAATGTAGCACAAACAGCCAAGTTTCTGGTATTGAGACTGGCTCTAATGTAATGAGGGGTACATCGAGTTCCAAGCGATCAATTGTGTAAGGGGATTCTCTACTCCGAGGCACAGACAGCCGTAAAAAATCAGAATGGTGTATTGCCTCCCCAGTGCCAGGATCAAGGATGTCTCAGAGAGGGTGCAGAATGTTCTCAAGGGAGCGGGGCCAGCAGGAGGTCATTGTACACATTTGAACCAACAACATAGGAAAGGAAAAGGATGAGATTTTGAAAGGAGAAGACTAGAAAGTTAGGCAGGAATTTAAAAAGGAGGTCCTCGAAGGTAGTAATATCTGGATTACTCCCGGTGCTATGAGCTAGTGAGGGCAGGAATAGGAGAATAGAGCTAATGAATGCATGGCTGAGGAGCTGGTGTCTGGGAGAAGGATGCACATTTTTGGATCATTGGAATCTCTTCTAGGGTAGATGTGACCTGTACAAGAAGAATGGATTGCATCTAAATTGGAAGGGGACTAATATACTAGCAGGGAGGTTTGCTAGAGCTGCTCGGGAGGGAAGGTGAGGGATGGGGAACGCAAGGAAAGAGATCAATCTGAGATTGGTACAGTTGAGATCAGAAGTGAGTCAAACAGTCAGGACAGGCAGGGACAAAGAAGAGAACAAGGTAGGACTAATAAATTAAACTGCATTTATTTCAATGCAAGAGGCCTAACAGGGAAGGCAAATGAACTCAGGGCATGGTTAGCAATTACAGAAACATGGCTCAGGGATAGACACGACTGGCAGCTGAATGTTCCACGATACAAATGCTATAGGAAGGGTGGAACTGAGAAATAAGAAAGAGATGATCACCTTAATGGGATTGTATTATAGACCCCCTAATAATCAGAGGGAAATTGAGAAACAAATTTGTAAGGAGATTTCAGTTATCTGTAAGAATAATTGGGTGGTTATGGTAGGGGATTTTAACTTGCCAAACCTAGACTGGGACTGCCATAGTGTTAAGGGTTTAGATGGAGAGGAATTTGTTACGTGTGTACAAGAAAATTTTCTGATTCTTTATTTGGATGTACCTAGTAGAGAAGGTACAAAAGTTTACCTACTCTTGGGAAATAAGGCAGGGAGGTGACGGAAGTGTCAGTGGGGGAGCACTTTGGGGCCAGCGACAATAATTCTATTAGTTTTAAAATAGTGATGGAAAAGGATAGACCAGATCTAACAGTTGAAGTTCTAAATGGGAGGAAGGCTAATTTTGATGGTAATAGTCAGGAACTTTTAAAAGCTAATTGGGGCAGATGTTCGCAGGTAAAGGGATGGCTGGAAAATGGGAAGCCTTCAGAAATGAGATAACGAGCATCCAGAGAAAGTATATTCCTGTCAGGGTGAAAGGAAAGGCTGGTAGGTCAAGGGAATGCTGAATGACTAGAGAAATTAAGGGTTTGATTAAGAAAAAGAAGGAAGCAATGTCAGGTATAGACAGGATAGATCAAGTGAATCCTTAGAAGAGTATAAAGGCAGTAGGAGTGCACTTAAGAGGGAAATCAGGAGGGCAAAAAGGGGTCATGAGATAGCTTTGGCGAATAGGGTTAACGAGAATCCAAAAGGTTTTTACAAATTTATTAAGGACAAAAAGGTAACTAGGGAGTGAATAGGGCCCCTCAAAGATCAGTAAGGCAGCCTTTGTGTGGAGCCGCAGGAGATGGGGGAGATACTAAACAAGTATTTTGCATCAATGTTTACTGTGGAAAAGGACATGGAAGATATAGAATGTGGGGAAAGAGATGGTGACATCTTGAATAATTATTTCCATATTACAGAGGAGGAAGTGCTGGATGTCTTGAAATGCAAAAAAGTGGATAGATCCCCAGGACCTTATTAGGTGTACTCTCCAACTCTGTGGGAAGCTAGGGAGGTGATTGCTGGGCCCCTTGCTGAGATATTTGTATCATCGATAGTTACAGGTGAGGTGCCAGAAGATTGGAGGTTGGCTAACGTGGTGCCACTGTTTAGGAAAGGTGGTAAGGACAAGCCAGGGAACTATAGTCCGTGAGCCTGACGTCAGTGGTGGGCAAGTTGATGGAGGAATCCTGAGGGACAGGACGTACGTGTATTTGGAAAGGCAAGGACTGATCTGTATGGATTTAAGTAAGGTGTTCGGCAAGGTTTCCCATGGGACACTGGTTAGCAAGGTTAGATCTCATGGAATATAGGGAGAGCTAGCCATTTGGATACAGAACTGGCTCAAAGGTAGAAGACAGAGGGTGGTGGTGGAGGGTTGTTTTTCAGACTGGAGGCCTGTGACCAGTGGAGTGCCACAAGGACTGGTGCTGGGTGCAGTACTTTTCGTCATTTATATAAATTATTTGGATGTGAGCATAAGAGGTACAGTTAGTAAGTTTGCAGATGACACCAAAATTGGAGGTGTAGTGGCCAGCGAAGAAGGTTACCTCAGATTACAACAGGATCTTGATCAGATGGGCTAATGGGCTGAGAAGTGGCAGATGGAGTTTAATTTAGATAAATGTGAAGTACTGCATTTTGGGAAAGCAAATCTTAGCAGGACTTATACACTAAATGGTAAGGTCCTAGGGAGTGTTGCTGAACAAAGAGACCTTGGAGTGCAGGTTCATAGCTCCTTGAAAGTGGAGTCGCAGGTAGATAGGATAGTGAAGGCGGCGTTTGGTATGCTTTCTTTTATTGGTCAGAGTATTGAGTACAGGGGTTGGGAGGTCATGTTGCAGCTATACAGGACATTGGTTAGGCCACTGTTGGAATACTGTGTGCAATTCTGGTCTCCTTCCTATCAGAAGGATGTTGTGAACTTGAAAGGGTTCAGAAAAGATTCACAAGGATGTTGCCAGGATTGGAGGATTTCAGCATTATGGAGAGGTTGAATAGACTGGGGCTGTTTTCCCTGGAGCAGCAGAGGCTAAGGGGTGACCTTATAGAGGGTTACAAAATTATGAGGGGCATGGATAGGGTAAATAGGCAAAGTCTTTTCCCTGGAGTGGGGGAGTCCAGAACTAGAGGGAATAGGTTTAGGGTGAGAGGGGAATGATATAAAAGAGACCTTACGGGCAACTTTTTCACGCAGAGGGTGGTACGTGTATGGAATGAGCTGCCAGAGGAAGTGGTGGAGGCTGGTACAATTACAGCATTTAAAAGGCATCTGGATGGGTGTATGAATAGGAAGGGTTTGGAGGGATATGGGCCGGGTGCTGGCAAGTGGGACTAGATTAGATTGGGATATCTGGTTGGCATGGATGAGTTGGACCGAAGGGTCTGTTTCCGTGCTGTACATCTCTATAACTCTATGATTAATATAGCATGTGAAGAAGGTGAACGGGTTGGGCTATTGTTGGTGCGGAGCTGTCATTGTTATAACTTGGACTTGCAGTGTGATGCCTTCGCATCTGCTTGAAGCTACATCTGTGAACTCACTGTTTTTTATTGTCAGAAGTTGTACATACGATGCACCTTTGGAGGTAAAAAGAAACATGGAAAATTCCGAACTCTGCTGCATTCCCATGGCAACGCTCTCACCAGGGTTAACTTGCCTGGGCTGAGAAACTAAGATTGCCATTTAATTGTCCCTGTTGTATCTCTATATTAACATTGACCCAACATGACCACCCTCTCCTCACATTCAGTAAATTAGTGATCCTTTCTTCAAGACTATTTCTTGTTCCTAATTCCAGTGAGTGCAAGATACAAAGCTTTGCCTTGCAGTTTCCATGTAGCAATGTTATCTAGCTTGTGTCCAATTCCCTATGTTCTTGTGTTTTTTTATACATTGTGCCTGATAGGAAAGAACTCCGCAGAAAGAGCTGTTCCCTCAGGAGATTAGTGAGTTCCTGTTGAGTGTGTGCAGGCAGTGTGTACAACAGCCTCCTCATTCCATTCTCACAACCTTTCCAACAACAGTTATGTGTCTGGCTGTTGACATTTTCCATGCACTCTCACCCTGCAGTATCTATCTTTTTATTGATGTTATCTCTTAGAAAACAGAAGTTGCTGGAAAACTGTGAGGAGCGCAGGAGGATCCTGGATCAGTCCAAACAGCGGCAGATGTTCCTGAGAAGTTCGTATGAGGTAAGAGGCCCCGTCACACTGCAAGTAGAGTACCAGCTCATACCAGACCCTGTCAGTAAACCAGATCATACCAGACCCTGTCAGTAAACCAGATCATACCAGACCCTGTCAGTAAACCAGATCCTACCAGACCCTGTCAGTAAACCAGCTCGTACCAGACACTGTCGGTAAATCAGATCATACCAGACCCTGTCAGTAAACCAGCTCGTACCAGACACTGTCGGTAAATCAGATCATACCAGACCCTGTCAGTAAACCAGCTCGTACCAGAACCTGTCAGTAAACCAGACCCTGTCGGTAAACCAGATCATACCAGACCCTGTCAGTAAACCAGATCAT
Source organism: Chiloscyllium plagiosum (assembly GCF_037043375.1). Classification (NCBI taxonomy): domain Eukaryota; kingdom Metazoa; phylum Chordata; class Chondrichthyes; order Orectolobiformes; family Hemiscylliidae; genus Chiloscyllium; species Chiloscyllium plagiosum. Next base: position 99,917,784 of record NW_028270146.1, on the reverse strand, counting down.
ACCAGACCCTGTCGGTAAACCAGATCATGCCAGACCCTGTCAGTAAACCAGATCATGCCAGACCCTGTCAGTAAACCAGATCATACCAGACCCTGTCAGTAAACCAGCTCGTACCAGACCCTGTCAGTAAACCAGGTCATACCAGACCCTGTCAGTAAACCAAATTATACCAGGCCCTGTCAGTAAAACAGATCGTACCAGACCCTGTCGGTAAACCAAATCGTACCAGGCCCTGTCAATAAACCAGCTCGTACCAGACCCTGTCGGTAAACCAGCTCGTACCAGACCCTGTCGGTAAACCAGATCATACCAGACCCTGCCAGTAAACCAGATCGTACCAGATCCAGTCGGTAAACCAGATCGTACCAGACCCTGTCAGTAAACCAGCTCGTACCAGACCGTGTCAGTAAACCAGCTCGTACCAGACCATGTCAGTAAACCAGGTTGTACCAGACCCTGTCGGTAAACCAGCTCAAGGCAGACCCTATCGGTAAACCAAATCGTACCAGGCCCTGTCAGTAAACCAGTTCATACCAGACCCTGTCAGTAATCCAGATCGTACCAGACCCTGTCAGTAAACCAGCATGTACCAAACCCTGTCAGTAAACCAGGTTGTACCAGACCGTGTCAGTAAACCAGCTCGAACGAGACCCTGTCGGTAAACCAAATCGTACCAGGCCCTGTCAGTAATCCAGATCGTGCCAGACCCTGTCAATAACCAGATCGTACCCGCCCCTGTCGGTAAACCAGATCATACCAGTCAATGTCAGTAAACCAGATCGTACCAGACCCTGTCGGTAAACCGGATCAGACCAGACCCTGTCAGTAAACCAGTTCGTACAAGACCCTGTCAGTAAACCAGATCACACCACACCCTGTCAGTAAACCAGCTCGTACCAGGCCCTGTCAGTAAACCAGCTCGTACCAGACCCCGTCGGTAAACCAGATCGTGCTAGACCCTGTCAGTAAACCAGATCATACCACACCCTGTCAGTAAACCAGCTCATACCAGCCCCTGTCAGTAAACCAGCTCATACCAGACCCTGTCAGTAAACCAAATTGTACCAGGCCCTGTCTGTAAACCCGATCATACCAGGCCCTGTCGGTAAACCAAATCGTACCAGGCCCAGTCGGTAAACCAGATCGTACCAGACCCTGTCAGTAAACCAGATCATACCAGACCCTGTCGGTAAACCAGCTCGTACCAGACCCTGTCAGTAAACCAGGTCGTACCAGACCCTGTCAGTAAACCAGCTCGTACCAGGCCCTGTCAGTAAACCAGCTCGTACCAGACCCCGTCGGTAAACCAGATCGTGCTAGACCCTGTCAGTAAACCAGATCATACCAGACCCTGTCAGTAAACCAGCTCATACCAGCCCCTGTCAGTAAACCAGCTCATACCAGACCCTGTCAGTAAACCAAATTGTACCAGGCCCTGTCTGTAAACCCGATCATACCAGGCCCTGTCGGTAAACCAAACCGTACCAGACCCTGTCAGTAAACCAGATCATACCAGACCCTGTCGGTAAACCAGATCATACCAGACCCTGTCAGTAAACCAGCTCGTACCAGACCCTGTCAGTAAACCAAATTGTACCAGGACCTGTCTGTAAACCCGATCATACCAGGCCCTGTCGGTAAACCAAATCGTACCAGGCCCTGTCGGTAAACCAGCTCGTACCAGACCCTGTCAGTAAACCAGAACATACCAGACCCTGTCGGTAAACCAGAACATACCAGACCCTGTCAGTAAACCAGATCATACCAGACCCTGTCGGTAAACCAGCTCATACCAGACCCTGTCAGTAAACCAGATCATACCAGACCCTGTCAGTAAACCAGCTCGTACCAGACCCTGTCAGTAAACCCGGTCGTACCAGACCCTGTCAGTAAACCAGGTCGTACCAGACCCTGTAAGTAAACCCGGTCGTACCAGACCCTGTCAGTAAACCAGCTCGTACCAGACCCTGTCGGTAAACCAGATCGTACCAGACCCTGTCGGTAAACCAGATCGTACCAGGTCCTGTCAGTAAACCAGGTTGTACCAGACCCTGTCAGTAAACCAGGTTGTACCAGACCCTGTCAGTAAACCAGCTTGTACCAGACCCTATCGGTAAACCAAATCGTACCAGACCCTGTCAGTAAACCAGATCATACCAGACTCTGTCAGTAAACCAGGTCGTACCACACCCTGTCGGTAAACCAAATCGTACCAGGCCCTGTCAGTAAACCAGGTCGTACCAGGCCCTGTCAGTAAACCAGATCGTACTAGACCCTGTCAGTAAACCAGCTCGTACCAGACCCTGTCAGTAAACCAGGTCGTACCAGGCCCTGTCAGTAAACCAGCTCGTACCAAACCCTGTCAGTAAACCAGATCATACCAGACCCTGTCAGTAAACCAGCTCGTACCAAACCCTGTCAGTAAACCAGCTCGTACCAGACTCTGTCAGTAAACCAGATCGTACCAGACTCTGTCAGTAAACCAGCTCGTACCAGACACTGTCAATAAACCGGATCGTGCCAGACCCTGTCAGTAAACCAGACCCTGTCAGTAAACCGGATCGTGCCAGACCCTGTCAGTAAACCAGATCATACCAGACTCTGTCGGTAAACCGGATCATGCCAGACCCTGTCAGTAAACCAGATCAAACCAGACCCTGTAAGTAAACCAGCTCATACCAGACCCTGTCAATAAACCGGATCGTACCAGACCTTGTCAGTAAACCGGATCATACCAGACCCTGTTAATAAACCAAATTATTTTACTTACAAATTTTATATTACATTGTTTATTCAAAGAGAGATTGTTGAAACGATTGTTTCGTTCAAATGACCAACAATTGATTGCCCATCCACCTGTTTTGGTTTTTGAAATCCTTTGATGGAAAGGGAAAATTTTTGGATTCACATTCTCCTCTGTAAGCTACAATGTGGATGCCTTAGGCCAGTCAGTACCTGCCTGCTAGCTTCTAAAATCACTCTTTTTCCAAAAAGTGGGCAGAATCATTTTGAGTGAGAGGAGTAGATGATTATATTTTAACCAGAGAGCATGGTAACCTTGAACTGTAACAGTGGACTCCTGAACTGTGATTCCCTTGTAAATTAACAGCAACCTTACACTGTGTTTATAATAGTCAAGAGCTGCTGCCTCAGCGGGGGGCAAGAGAGTGTGCTAGAGGTCTATCTCTACAAGCCTATAGCAATTCACATAAGTCGCTATTTTCTCTTTGTCCTTTCATAGGATGTGGGTATCGCTGGCGCGGCCAGCATTTGGTGCCCATTCCTAATTGCCCTTGAACTCACTGACTCTTCGACCCGTTTCAGAGAGGGCAGTTCAGAGTCAACCGCAATGCAGTGGGCCTGGAATCACATGTAGGTCAGACCCGGTATGGACAGCAGATTTCCTTCCATAAAGGACATTATTGAACCAGATGGGTCTTTTTGAGAATTGATGATGATTTCACTATCCCCATCGCTGATGCCTAATTGTCAGTTATGAGATTTACTCATTGTGTTTGAATGTGGGAAGAACACATAGTAGGATTTGAACCTGTGGCCCTAGAACATCACTCGACCAGAGAAATTATCACGTTGTAATGCCTACTGCGGTGTAGGAGATGTGCTGCCTATTTTGCAGAAATGGCCCTGACAACAAATACCTGATCATGAACAGATATTGTGAAATGAATTAACATTGCCAATAACAGAGAGGAGGAATTCCCTGCTGTTCCTCAAAACAGTACTTCCTGACTGACTGACAGATTTCACATCTCTGCTAAACGATAGTCAATATTGTAGTCAATCTGCACAGTTCAGAGACTCAGTGAAATGGGGTGAAAGGGAGCCACGTCCCGGAAGGCTAGGGATGTTTCTGTGTTCTGCTGGTGCTCTGACTGTTATGGTTTTTCTCTTCCCCCCCCTCCCTCCCCCTCAACCCCTCCCCCCCATGCTGTTTCTTCAGGCTATTTCCTGGCTGAATGAGAAGATCAGCATCACCGTGGACGAGAGCTGGACAGATCCCAGCAACCTGCAGGGCAAGCTGCAGAAACATCAGACCTTCGAGGCCGAGGTCATAGCCAACCAGAATAGGATCCTCAGCATCGCCACGGTGAATGTCGCCGCATGGAATTTGACTAGCGCCGCTACAGGGGCTTATCACGCTCCTTGGCTGTGACAAGATACGTTGGTGCAGCAGGGAAACTGGCAGCTTGGCTCGACTCGCTGGGGGGGACAGCCCATGACTGCCAGTGCAGTTTTGCCTGTATGTCGAGCCATGTCAATGTCTGACATGCAGGGCCAGTCTAATTGGACGTTTTTATATAAACGTTTGCACCCATGGTCAAATATCTGATTCAGCATTTGGTCCTTTTTCACATGCTCCTCTCACTGTCTGGACCCGGTTTGTTTGATTATTGTGTGTCATTTTTTCTGCTTTGGGTGTTCAGCAGTGGGCTTGATTTTAAGGGTGGGGCATTGAAGTCCCATCAGCAGAGGGGGGGGGGGGCAGGATCAGGACCCTGGACTGTCATCATGCCATAGGCGGCTTTGTCCCAAGAGGCCAGGCAACCCTGGCAGCACCACTGGTGCCCACCGACGGTGCTGTTTCATCACCAGGGAGTGGCTACCCGAAAAGCTGAGGTGCCCTCGTGGAGAGGGGAGGTGAGGGAGAACTGGGGCCAGAATGGACCAAAGGGAGCGTCCGTTGAGGTGGGGCCCTTCTCAGAGCCTGCTGAGAGGTTACCTGGCACTCACCTGATATTAGAACTCAGGCCAGTCTATCATTCTGTTTTAACTGCACAAGTCAAAATACACAGACTTTGTAACCCACCAGCTGTGAGATTGAAATGCATTGTCCCCTAAACGCAACTCTCCCTGATTCCAGATTGGATCTGTTCACCTCCAACCAGCTCTGCCTCAAATTTGTCCGAGCAGGAATTGCAATTCAACTTCCTGAGCCTTTAACCACAGTTCAGTTTGATTATAGCTGCCCTCCACCGGATCCCATTTCCCCGTCTTTATTCTGTATCCAGTGATGAACACAAATCTTTCACTTTGCAGTTAATGTCCCAACATTCACAATCTTGGAGGAGTAGACTTCCAAATTTCCATTACCACTGTGAAATCTCTCCTGATTTCACTTGCAGTTATAGAGATTATACAGCACAGAATGAGACCCACAGCCCATCATGTCCAGTTATCAAGCATCCATCTAGTCTAAGCTGAAAATGTGTTGCTGGAAAAGCGCAGCAGGTCAGGCAGCATCCAAGGAGCAGGAGAATCGACATTTCGGGCATGAGCTCTTCTTCAGGAATCATGCTCAGGAATCATCTTCAGGCTCATGCCTGAAACATCGATTCTCCTGTTCCTTGGATGCTGCCTGATCTGCTGCGCTTTTCCAGCAACACATTTTCAGCTCTCATCTCCAGCATCTGCAGTCCTCACTTTCTCCATCTAGTCTAATCCCATTTTCCAGCACTTGTACACTGAGGTGTTTCAAGTGCACATCAAAATAGTTCTCAAAGGTGAAACTATTTTCCTGAAATCCTCTCTAAACTTCCTGCTCTGTACCTTCAAACCAGATACCCTGGTTATTGAACTTTCTACGAAGGGGAAAGCATTATTTCTGTTGAGCATATCTATGCCCCTTGTAACCTTGTTCACCTCAATGTGCCTTCTCTGCTCAATGGAGAACCGCCCCAGCCTATCTGGTCTCTCTTCATCGCTGAAATACTCCAGCACCGGCAACCTCTGGGTGAATAAAAACCGATAGAACTGCAGATGCTGGAAATCAGAAACAAAAACAGAAATAGCTGGAAAGGCTCAGCATGTCTGGCAGCACCTGTGGAGAGAAATCAGAGTTAACCTTTGGGGCATTGAATCTGAAACCTTAACTCTGCTTTGTCTCCACAGATACCGCCAGACCTGCTGAGCCTTTCTAGCAATTTCCGTTTCCAGCAACTTCTATTTTTGTAACATCTGAGTGAATCTCCTGTGCACCCTCTCCTACAGTGTGGTGCACAGAACTGCGCACACTACACCTCCTCTGGCTGAACTGACATTTTAAACAGTTCCATCCTAACATCAATAGGGCCCTCATGGCTCAGCACTAGTGTCCCTATCTCTGGACTCAGAAGCCCGGGTTCAAGTCCCTCCTGCTTCAGAGGTATGTAATAACATCCCTGAACAGGTTGGTTGAAAAATATCTAGCACTTAAGTTTCAGATGTATGTTCTAGATTAAGCCAACAGAGAGACTGAGTTTCCTTAATCATTTTAAACACCTCAATGGATTCACGTGAAGCTGCACAAATCTAGGAGATGCAGTCTGGTCCCCACTGCCACGTGGTCGCTGCCCGTGTTCTGTAATAATATTACAATTCCCCATTCTGTTGTGTGGTCCACTGCTCGAAATATTGATTGTGACTTGATTGTCACCCTACTGTAGGAAGGTGGGCATATGATTGACGCTGGGCACTATGCTGCAAAGGAGATTGAACCCCGGATAAAGCAAATTCAGGAATTGTGGAATGAACTGCTGGAGAACTGCCGGAATAAGAGATCCAAGCTGGTCGATGCACACAAGGTACTGAAACGTCATCGCTCTCACTGTGAGCGTTCACATTGTGATTATTATATCAGCTCCCCACTGACCTCACAGTAGTGAAGGAAGTAGGGACTGCAGATGCTGGAGATCAGAGTCAACAGAGTGGTGCTGGAAAAACACAGCAGGTCAGACAGCATCTGAGGAGCAGGAGACTCGATGTTTCGAGCATAAGCCCTTCATCAGGAATGAGGCTTGTGGACTGGGGGGAAGGTAGCGGGAGTTTGATAGGTAGATGGAGGTGGGTGGGGGTGCAGAAAGATGATCAATCGGAGAGGTGGGTGGAGCAGATAGGTGGGAAGGAAGATGGACAGGTCAAGAGCGCGGTGTGGAGTTGGAGACTTGGAACTGGGATAATGTGGGGGAAGGGGAAATGAGGAAACTAGTGAAATCCACATTGATCCCATGTAGTTGCAGTGTCCCAAAAGATGAGGCGTTCTTCCTCCAGGCATTGGGCGGTCAGGGTTTGGTGATGGAGGAGGCCCAGGACCTGCGTGTTCTTGATTGAGTGGGAGGGGGAGTTAAAGTGTTCTGCCACAGGGCGGTGGAGTTGGTGGATGCAAACTGTTCTCTGAAACAGTTGGCCTCCTGTCTCCCCGATGTAGAGGAGACCACATCAGGTACAATAGATACAGTAGATGACTTGTGTGGAAGTACAGGTAAATCTGTGTTGGATGTGGAAGGCTCCTTGGGGCCTTGGATGGAGGTGAGGGGGAGGTGTGGCTCAGGTTTTGCACTTCTTGCGGTGGCAGGGGAAGGTGCCGGGAGTGGGGTATGGGTGGCGTGGGATGTAGATCTGATGAGGGAGTCACGGAAGGAATGGTCTCTCTGAAACACAGATAGGTGTGGGAAGGGAAATATATACCTAGTGGTGGGGTCTGTTTATAGGTGGCTCTAACCCCAGCATCACCATCAAACCAGCAAAGGGCACAGTGGTCATTTGGCCCACCAACCTCTATACCACTGAAGCCAGGCACCAACTCGCAGACATCTCCTCCTTAGCTAAACAAGTCCTCACCCTCAACATATTTTCTTTCCAATCCTCCCACTTCCTCCAAACCAAGGGATAGCCATGGGCACCCGCATGGGCCCCAGCTATGCGTGCCTCTTTGTTGGGTACGTGGAACAGTCCACCTTCCGCAGCTACATTGATACCATTCCTCAACTTTTCCTTTGCTACATCGATGAACTGTATCAGTGCTACCTGATTCTACCACCAGGAGGTCGAACAGTTCATCAAATTCACCAACACCTTCCACCCCGACCTCAAATTCACCTGGACCATATTGGACACCACCCTCCCCTTCCTGGACCTCTCCATCTCCATTTCCAGCGACCGACTAACCACATACATCTACTACAAACCCACTGACTCCCACAGCTACCTGGACTACACCTCCTCCCACCCTGCCTCTTGTAAAAATGCCATCCCTTATTCCCAATCCTCCGCTGCACCTGCTACCAGGAGGACCAATTCCATCATAGAACATCCCAGATAGCCTCCCTCTTCAAAGATTGCAATTTCCCCTCCCATGTGGTCGACAATGCCCTCCAACACATTTACCTGTACCTCCACCAATGTCGTGTACTGTATCCGTTGCACCCGATGTGGTCTTCTCTACATCGGGGAGACAGGATGCCAACTTGCAAATCATTTCAGAGAACATCTCTGGGACACCTGCACCAACCAGCCCCACCGCCCCGTGGCCAAACAGTTTACCTCCCCTTCCCACTGCTCCAAGAACATGCAGGTCCTGGGCCTCCTCCACACCAAACCCCAATGCTTGGAGGAAGAACAGCTCATCTTCCAACTTGGGACCCTGCAACCGCACGGGATCAATGTGGATTTCACCAGTTTCCTCATTTCCACACCCCCTCCCCACCCCACATTATCCCAGTCCCAAGCCTCCAACTCTGCACCGCCCTCCTGACCTGTCCATCTTCCTTCCCACCTATCCGCTCCACACTCCTCTCCGACCTATCACCTTTTCTCTCCCACCTTCATCTACCAATCACATTCTCAACTACCTTCCCCCCCAGCCCCACTTCCCTCCCATTTATCTCTCAGCCCTCCTAGCCCCGCAAGCCTCATTCCTGATGACGGGCTTATGCCCAAAATGTCAAATCTCTTGCTCCTCAGATGCTGCCTGACCTGCTGTGTTTTTCCAGCACTACACTCTTGACTCTGACCTCACAGCAATGTCCAAGATGCTGCCTCTGACTACTTTGCTGCCACCTGTACTGTGGCCCAGAAATACCACTTCTGACATATATGTCGATAAAGGGTATTGGCAGAATACTGGACCGAGGGGGCATCAGGTCAGAGCTCAGTCCCATGCTGGTGTATTTGTCGGGAGCAGTCACTGTAGTGGAAGCCCTGTCCCATTACCCTCCACGTAATTCCCTGCTCAGTATGTACTTCCGAAAGCCCACTGACTGGCATGTGCTTTGTAAAAATGGGATCCCAGCTAGTGAAAGGCCAGCTTTTTGAAAAGGTATAAATGTTATGTATCGTGCATGATGTTTCTGAAAATCAGATTTCAGACCACCTGCCTCATAAACAGCACAGCCACTGGTTTCAGGGCAAGGTGAGGGGAGGGTCAGGTAAGGGAAGGTGAGATGAGGTGACAGTGAGATGAGGATGAGGTAAGGTAGGGTGAGGGTGAGATGGGGAAAGGTGAAGATGAAGGAGGGTATGCATGGGGGAGGTGAGGAAGGGTGAGATGAGGTGACGGTGAGGTGAAGATTGGGGTGAGGGTGTGAGTGTGGGGGGTGAGGGTGTGGGGGGTGAGGGTGTGAGTGTGGGGGTGAGAGGGTGAGGGTGTGAGTGTGGGAGTGAGAGGGTGTGAGTGCGGGGGGTGAGGGTGTGAGTGTTGGGGGAGGGTATGAGTGTGGGGGGTGAGGGTGTGAGTGTGGGGGTGAGAGGGTGAGGGGTTGAGTGTGGGAGTGAGAGGGTGAGGGTGTGAGTGTGGGGGGTGAGGGTGAGGGTGAGAGTGTGGGGGTGAGAGGGTGAGAGGGTGAGGGTGTGAGTGAGGGTGTGAGTGTGGGGGTGAGGGTGTGAGTTTGGGGGTGGGGGGGTGAGGGTGTGAGTGTGGGGGGGTGAGGGTGTGAGTGTGGGGGGGTGAGGGTGTGAGTGTGGGGGTGGGGGGGTGAGGGTGTGAGTGTGAGGGTGAGAGGGTGAGGGTGTGAGTGTGGGAGTGAGAGGGTGAGGGTGTGAGTGTGGGGGTGAGTGTGGGGGGTGAGGGTGAGGGTGTGAGTGTGGGGGGTGAGGGGGAGGATGTGAATGTGGGGCGAGGGGAGGTGGTGAGGGTGTGTGTTTTGTGCAGGTGTGGGGTGGTGAGGGTAAGGGTGAGAGTTTGGGGAGTGAGAGTGAGGGTATGGGTGTGGGGGTGAGGGTATGGGTGTGGGGGTGAGGGTGTGAGTGGGGGGGTGAGGGTAAGAGTGTGGGGGGGTGAGAGTGTGTGTTGGGAGTGAGAGTGAGGGTGTGAGTGCGGGGTGGTGAGGGAAAGGGTGAGAGTGTGGGGGTGAGGGTGTGAGTGTGGGGGTGAGGGTATGGGGGGTGAGGGTGAGGGTGTGAGGGGTGAGGGTGGGGGGGTGAGGGTGAGAATGAAGGTGGTGAGTGTGATGGTGTGGGGGGGTGAGGGTGAGGATGTGAATGTGGGCCGTGAGAGTGTGAGTGTGGGGGGGTGAGGGTGAGAGTGTGGGGGGTGAGGTGAGGGTGTGAGTATGGGGCAGGGGGCAGATAGTGAGGGCGTGAGGGAATGGGGGTGTGAGTGTGGGGGGGGTGAGGATGTGAATGTGGTGAGGGTGTGAGTGTGGGGCGGGGGGAGGTGGTGACGGTTTGAGTGTGGGGCAGGGGGAGGTAGTGAGGGCGTAAGGTGATGGGGGTGTGTGTGTGGGGGGATGAGGATGAAGGTGTGTGTGGAGGGGTGAGGGTGAGAGTGTGGGGGTGAGGATGAGGATGTGAATGTGGGGCGGGGGAGGTGGTGAGGGCGTAAGGGGATGGGGGTGTGAGTGTGGGGGGAGGTGAGGGTGAGGGTGAAGGTGTGAGTGTGGGGAGGTGAGGGTGAGGGTGTGAGTGTGGGGTGTGAGAGTGCTGCAGGGAGCGGCAGTGCCCATGGTGTGGGTATTAACCACCTTGTTGTGTGTGACCGAGACAGGCTCTGAACTTCCAGCGGAGTATTGACGATGTAGAGAACTGGCTCAGTGAGGTGGAGAAGCAGTTGGAGCAGGCCGGGCAGCCCACTGACCTGGTGTCTGTGAAAAACCTCCTGAACGAGCAGCAAGACCTTGAAGAGGACATCAACAGTTATGTGGAGAGGATGCAGTCTCTGCTGGATCAGTCTGAGGAGTTTGTCAGGGACAACCACTTCCTGGCTGAGGGAATTCGGGTCAGGGTCAGTGATATACTCCAAAGGTAAACCGCTCACACTCAATCTGAGCCTTGCCAACCTGGAATACCCTGTCCCAGTGTAGCCCCACTGCCTTGAGTGCCTGGGTTGTCCTTCCCTCCCAGAGTACAACCCAGGCTTTCGTTCTTTCACACATTTCACGTGGAGCCAAGTGATTAATTTGCCCTGAATTCTGTATATTTTTCAGAACAGTCGTTTCCTCCTGTTTGCCACAGCATTGAGTTATCATTCCTGAGACTTACTTCCAGCATTGTGTGTGAAAAGTTAGCAATCTACTTAATGTTGATAATGTCCCTTTGTCCTCCACGGTCAGATTCCTTTGTCATCGCCAAGTATCCTTTCACTCTTTTTTTTTAAGTTTTGCTCAAATAATATGCTCAAACTATTTCATTTTGACTGCGTCCCTTTGGGTCTCTGTATCCTCCTTGAGCCCCACAGAGAGAGAGAAAGAGTGTGAGAGAGAGAGATCGCAGCATTGCTCCTCCACACTGTCCTGCTTCCTTCACTCCACCATTAGCAGCCCTTCATTCAGCTCCCAAGGCTGTAGAAATTCCCCTGTCCTTCACAAACCAGTCCATCTCTAAGATGCTCCTTAAAAACAAACTCTTTTACCCATCTCAGTATCCCTGACTGTGGTCTGGTGTCATATTTGGTTCGGCACTGCCTCTTCAGAGTAATTTGTCGATGGCACTATATAAATGCAAATTGTCATTTACTTTCTGCCCATTGTATCTCTGTATTCCCATCATCACTGCAGGTTCCAGGTTGTAGTCATAGAGCATGGAAACAGTCAGTCTAACTTGTCCACGCTGACCAGATATCCTGAATCAATCTAGTCCCATTTGCCAGCACCCGGTCCATATCCCTCCAAACCCTTCCTATTCATCTACCCATCCAGGCGCCTTGTTAATGCTGTAATTGTACCAGCCTCCACCACTTCCTCTGGCAGCTCATTCCATACATGCACCACCCTCTGGGTGAAAAGGTTGCCCCTTCGATCCCTTTAAATCTTTCCCCTCTCACCTTGAACCTATGCCCTCTAGTTTTGGACTCCCCCACCTTGGGGAAAAGCTGTTCACCCTTTCTTCAGGATTTGGGCTTCCCAATCACCTTCCTTTTCTTCAGATTTGCTCTGAGGCTCAGTTTTCCCATAGCTCACCAAAGGCTGGGCAGGAGGAGGAGGGGGGTGGGAGCGGCTGGGGGTGGTTGGGGAAGGATTCAGATTCAAAGGGGAGGAGAAAGTGAGGTCTGCAGATGCTGGAGATCAAAGTTGAAACTTTATTGCTGGAACAGCACAGCAGGTCAGGCAGCATCCAGGGAACAGGATCCTGAAGAAGGGCCTGTGCCCGAAACGTCGAATCTCCTGTTCCCTGGATGCTGCCTGACCTGCTGTGCTGTTCCAGCAATAAAGTTTCAGATTCAAAGGGGAGCCTCATGCACAATAAGAGGAGAACCCACCACCACCCACCCCCGCACTGCGCCCCGCGCCAACTATGTCTGATGTATTTGGGCTGCCTCACAGCGCCAGGGACAAGGGTTAGATTCCAGCCTCGGGCAACTGTCTGTGTGGAGTTTGCACATTCTCCCCATGTCTGCGTGAGTTTCCTCCGGGTGCTCCAGTTTCCTCCTACAGTCCAAAGACATGCAGGTCAGGTGTATTGACCATGTTAAATTGCCCATAGTGTCCAGGGATATGTAGGCTAGGTCGATTAGACAGGGATAAATATAGAGTACAGGAATGGGGTGGGTTACTCTTGGAGGGTCGTAGTGGGTTTGTTGGGCCAAATGGCCTGTTTCCACACTGTAGGGTTTGAATTGCTGTTGGGAGAGCCTATGGTTTCTGTGCTGACACTGAACGTGTGTTGCTCAGGTACCAGGCACTGCGAGATCCCATCAAGGAGAGGCGCCGGGTCCTGGAGGACAGTGCCCGCCTCTACCAGCTGTTTCGGGACCTCGATGTTGCCCAGGCCTGGGTCCAAGAGAAACTGCTGCTGGCCACAGCCAAGGATGTCGGGCACTCACTGACTGCAGTCCAGAGCCTGCACAACAAACATCAGGTGAGGGGTCGGAGGGCAGGCTCAACCCCAGGACGGGGGATACCAAGAAGGTGAGGGTAAGTCCTGAGATTGGGGCAGGGGGCTATCAATCTCAGGTCACGAGTGGAAGGGTCGGTCTCGGGACGATGGGAGAGGGGTCAGTCTCGGGACGAGGCAGGGGATGGGTCGGTCCCGGGACGGTGGGGAGAAGGGCCAGTCTCAGGACGAGGAGGGGGATGGGTTGGTCTCGGGACGATGGGGAGAAGATGATGAAGTTCTGAGTCGTATTGGATTGACCTCTGTGTGCAGGCTTTGGAGAATGAGATCCGTAACCACGATTCCCTGATTGAGCCGGTGATGGAGTGTGGACAGAGTCTGGTAAAGGCAGGGCACTTTGCTGCTCGCGAAATTTCCAAGCGACTGTGGGAGCTGCAGGATGCAGTGGAGCTGCTGAAGGAAGAGGCAGAGAAGAGGGGCTCAGCACTCAGAGAGCAGCACGTCATCCAGCTGTTCCTCTCAGAGGTACGTACTTGGTTATATCCCTGACAACCCCATCTGCTTTGCTCTGCCATCACCAAGATCCTCGCCACTGTGTGGGTGTCTGTGAAAAGTCAGTCAGTGACCAGGGTTAGCTGTCTGAGTATGAGTGTAGGACAGACAGCCGACCTATCTATCCACCCATCCTTCACTCTCCCTCAGCACGCTGACCTGGTGCAAGGCTGCAGCAGTCCTGCCCCTCCATTGGCTTGGCCCCTCTGCTTGTTGGCACTTCCCTTTATTCTCAGGCACAGTGACCCAGGCACTGACCGAGCCAGTCGGGGCCAAGTAAGAGCTTCCATTTTCTACAGAAGTCAGAAGAAGGGGTATTGACAATTGAGTCTATGTCACCAGATATCGGAAAACATGTGAGGCAGCAGCCAACTTGCAATGAGTGTGCCTTAAGTATGTCTGTGTATGTGAATAAGTATCCATCTGTCTGTGTGCGTCTACTTATGTGCATGTCTATATGTCTGTGTGTGTATGACTGTATGTCTGTCTGTACTTGAGTGTCTGGATGTCTGCTTGTCTGTATTGGTATGCATGTCTGTCTGTGTTTGCGTCTGTCTGTATGTCAATCTGTGTAATGTATGTGTGTTTGTCTGTGTTCATGTCTTTCCATGTCACTGGTCTGTGTTTTTCTGTATGTGTCTATGTAATGTCTATGTGACTCTGTAGGTGTGTCTATCAGTCTGTGTGTGTGTCCAGGGTGGGGGGGTGTCAAGGTGTGGATGTATCTGTGTGTCTGTCTGTCTGTGTCCAGGTGGGCATCTTTGGGTGGGTGTGTCAGGGCGAGTGTGGGTGGGTGGGTCAGGGCGTGTGTGGGTAGGTGGGTCAGGGCGTGTGTGGGTAGGTGGGTCAGGGCGTGTGTGTGTGGGGGTGTCAGGGCGTGTGTGGGTGGGGGTGTCAGGGCGTGTGTGGGTGGGGGTGTCAGGGCGTGTGTGGGTGGGGGTGTCAGGGCGTGTGCGGGTGGGGGTGTCAGGGCGTGTGCGGCTGGGTGTGTCAGGGCGTGTGCGGCTGGGTGTGTCAGGGCGTGTGCGAGTGGGTGTGTCAAGGCGTGTGCGAGTGGGTGGGTCAGGGCATGTGTGAGAATGTGTGGGTCAGTGCGTGTGTGGGTGGGCGTGTCAGGGTGGGTGGGTCAGGGCGTGGGTGGGTGTGTCAGGGTGGGTGGGTCAGGGCGTGGGTGGGTGGGTCAGGGTGGGTGGGTCAGGGCGTGTGTGGGTGGGTGGGTCAGGGCGTGTGTGGGTGGGCGTGTCAGGGTGGGTGGGTCAGGGCGTGTGTGGGTAGGTGTGTCAGGGCGTGTGTGGATGGGTGGGTCAGGGCGTGTGTGGGTGGGTGGGTCAGGGCGTGTGTGGCTGTGAGAGATGGTCTGAATCAGCAAGTACAGTGCTCTCGCTCACTGCTGTCTCTGCTCACTGACAGCTGCTGGAAACTGAGCTCTGGTTGAAGGACAGGAAACTACAGTTGGAGAACTCTGACTACGGGAAGGACGAGGAATCGACGCAGGCTCTGCTTCGGAAGATGGAAAATATCGAACTGGATCTGGTCAGCTACAGCCCCAGAATGCTCAAACTGAGGGAAACTAGGAATAATCTTTCCAGCATCAGCCACCCTGACAGGTACACACCCCCAGATCAGAACCAGGCAAGAAACCAATGGAGGAATGACCATGGAAATTGCATCACGTCATTTGGCCTCTCAAGTCTGCTGTCCTACTCTTGGCCAAAAATCCACATTGCCACCTCCAAATGACTGTTACCTTCCATATTAGACAAGAATTTCTCTACGCCTTCTGAAAAATAATCAATAATCACAATTCCTCCATTCTCTGGGGAAGAGAGTTCCAAAGTCTCCTAACCATTTGAGCGAGAAAGTGTCCTTCCTCATCTCTGTCTTCAATGGGAGACCCCCATTATTTTTGAACAATGAACCCTAATTCTAGTCTATTTTCACCATGGACATCCAGTCCCTGTACACCTCCACCCCCCATCACGAAGGACTCAAAGCCCTCCGCTTCTTTCTTTCCCGCCGTACCGACCAGTACCCTTCCACTGACACCCTCCTTCGACTGACGGAACTGGTCCTCACCCTGAACAACTTCTCTTTCCAATCCTCCCACTTCCTCCAAACGAAAGGAGTAGCCATGGGCACCCGCATGGGCCCCAGCTATGCCTGCCTCTTCGTAGGATATGTGGAACAATCCATCTTCCACAACTACACTGGCCCCACCCCCCACCTTTTCCTCC
Organism: Chiloscyllium plagiosum; assembly: GCF_037043375.1. Lineage (NCBI taxonomy): Eukaryota > Metazoa > Chordata > Chondrichthyes > Orectolobiformes > Hemiscylliidae > Chiloscyllium > Chiloscyllium plagiosum. The sequence continues at coordinate 99,901,954 of NW_028270146.1, read as the reverse complement.
GCTACATCGATGACTGTATCGGCGCCGCCTCGTGCTCCCACGAGGAAGTTGAACAGTTCATCCACTTCACCAACACCTTCCACCCTGACCTCAAATTCACCTGGACAGTCTCAGATTCCTCCCTCCCCTTCCTCGACCTTTCTATTTCTATCTCAGGCGACCGAATCAACACGGACATCTACTACAAACCGACCGACTCCCACAGTTACCTGGACTACACCTCCTCCCATCCTGCCCCCTGTAAAAACGCCATCCCATTCTCCCAATTCCTTCGACTCCGCCGCATCTGCTCCCAGGAGGACCAGTTCCAAAAACGCACAACCCAGATGGCCTCCTTCTTCAAGGACCGCAATTTCCCCCCCGACGTGGTCGACGATGCCCTCCACCGCATCTCTTCCACTTCCCGCTCCTCCGCCCTTGAACCCCGCTCTTCCAACCGCCACCAGGACAGAACCCCACTGGTCCTCACCTACCACCCCACCAATCTCCATGTACAGCGCATCATCCGCCGTCATTTCCGCTACCTCCAAACGGACCCCACCACCAAGGATATATTTCCCTCCCCTCCCCTATCAGCATTCCGTAAAGACCACTCCCTCCGTGACTCCCTCGTCAGATCCACACTCCCCACCAACCCAACCTCCACTCCCGGCACCTTCCCCTGCAACCGCAGGAGGTGCAAGACTTGCGCCCACACCTCCCCCCTCACCTCCCTCCAAGGCCCCAAAGGAAACTTCCATATCCGCCACAGATTCACCTGCACCTCCACACATATCATCTATTGCATCCTCTGCACCCGATGTGGCCTCCTCTATATTGGGGAGACAGGCCGGCTACTTGCGGAGCGTTTCAGAGAACACCTCTGGGACACCCGGACCAACCAACCCAACCACCCTGTAGCTCAACATTTCAATTCCCCCTCCCACTCCACCAAGGATATGCAGGTCTTTGGACTCCTCCATCGTCAGACCACAACAAAACGACGGTTGGAGGAAGAACGCCTCATCTTCCGGCTAGGAACCCTCCAACCACAAGGGATGAACTCGGATTTCACCAGTTTCCTCATTTCCCCTCCCCCAACCCTGTCTCAGTCAAATCCATCAAATTCAGCACCGCCTTCCTAACCTGCAATCTTCTTCCCGACCTCTCCGCCCCCACCCCAGTCTGACCTATCACCCTTACCTTGACCTCTTTCCACCTATCACATTTCCGACGCCCCTCCCCCAAGTCCCTCCTCCCTACCTTTTATCTTAGCCTGCTGGACAAACTTTCCTCATTCCTGAAGAAGGGCTTATGCCCAAAACGTCGATTCTCCTGTTCCCTGGATGCTGCCTGACCTGCTGCGCTTTTCCAGCAACACATTTCCAGCTCTGATCTCCAGCATCTGCAGACCTCACTTTCTCCTAATTCTAGTCTGTCCTGCAAAGAGAAATATTCGTTTGCTATCACCCCTGTCAACTCCCCTTAGGATCCTTTATGTTTCAAAAAGATCACCCTGTCATTCTAAATCCAATGGGTGCTGGCCCATTCTGTCTGATCTTTCCTCATATCATGATTCCTTCAAACCAAGAGTCAGTTACATAGCAACCTAGAAATGGGAACAGGAGTAGGCCATTAAGCCCTTCAAGCCTGCATCACCATTCAATAAGATCATGGCTGACCACCCGATGTTAGTATTCTATTTCCGGTTTCTCCCCATACCCCTTGATGCCTTTAGCTGCAAAGGCCGCGCCCAGCTCCCTCTTGAATATATCTAATGGACTGGTCCCAACAGCATCCTGCGGTAAAGAGTGCCGCAGATTCACAACTTTGAGTGAAGAGGTTGTTCCTCATCTCAGTCCTGAATGACTGTTAGTTGAGTAAAGCTTCTCTGGACAGCTTCTAAAGCATTTACATTTTTATCTTTAAATATTGGGCGGCACAGTGGCTAGCACTGCTGCCTCACAGTACCAGGGTCCCAGGTTCGATTCCAGCCTCGGGCGAGTGGAGTTTGCACATTCTCCCTGTGTCTGCGTGGGTTTCCTCCAGGTGCTCTGGTTTCATTCCACAGTCCGAAGATGTGCAGGTTAGGTGATTTGGCCATGCTAAATTGCCCGTAGTGTTAGGTGCATTAGTCAGAGGGAAATGGGTCTGGGTGGGTTGATCTTTGGGGGGTCAGTGTGGTTGGGCCGAAGGGCCTGTTTCCACACTGTAGGGAATCTAATCTAATAAGGAGACCAAATTTGCACAGAGTGCTCCAGATGTGGCCTCAGCAATACTCTGCAATTTTAGCAAAACATTCCCACTTTTATGTTCCATTCCCTTGCATTGTATTTCATGTTCCGAGTCACTTTCTGCATCTGGATGCTAACTGGACGATTCCTGTAACAGGCCACGCAAATCCCTGTGCATCTCAGAGTCTGCTGTCATTCCTATTTAATTAATGTGCTGTTTATGTTTCTTCTTCTCACCAAAGTGGGCAACAGGTGGAGGATCTGTGCCTCATCCAATTGAGAGATGGAAGTGAAGGTATTGAGGGTGTTTAGAATCCACACCTCATCTCCTGAGTGAGAGACAAGTGTGATAGTGAGAAACAATTTAGCAGCCTGTTTCCCCTGTACAGTGGAAATTGCAACATTTCACTGTAATTATTTGACTGTAATTATTTGAATACTGCAAGGATTAGGACTGGGCTGTCAAATATTTACAATCAATATGAATATCAGACTGGGTCTCTTCAAAAACCATAGTGAGAGGCTACCTAACAGAAAGGTTTTGATGGAATGGATGCAGAGAGAATGCATCCTCTGGGTGGAGGAAAGAAATTAGAGGCCACCAGTATAAAATAATCACTGTGAGACTGAATGTAAGATTCAGAAGAAACCTCCTCACCAAAGGAGTAGTGGGGAATGTGGAACTTATAAGGACTGGTCGAAGAGAACAATAAAAGATACAATTAAGGGGAAACTAAATAAGCAGATGGTGAAGGGGGTAGCAGTGCACGGTGAGACAAGACACTGTGGGGAAATGTCAGTAACATTTACAGCAGGATGGTTACTGTGTGGTAAATGTGGGTGATACTAACACCAGGCTATTACTGTGTGGTAAATGTGGGTGATATTTACTCCGGGCTGGTTCCTGTACAGTAAATGTCAGTGATATTTACACCGGGGCTGGTTACTGTACGGTAAATGTCAGTGATATTTACACCGGGGCTGGTTCCTGTACGGTAAATGTGGGTGATATTTACACTGGGCTGGTTCCTGTACGGTAAATGTGGGTGATATTTACACCGGGCTGGTTCCTGTACGGTAAATGTGGGTGATATTTACACCGGGCTGGTTCCTGTACGGTAAATGTGGGTGATATTTACACCGGGCTGGTTCCTGTACGGTAAATGTGGGTGATATTTACACTGGGCTGGTTCCTGTACAGTAAATGTGGGTGATATTTACACCGGGCTGGTTCCTGTACGGTGAATATCGGTGATATTTACACTGGGCTGGTTCCTGTACGGTGAATATCGGTGATATTTACACCGGGCTGGTTCCTGTACAGTAAATGTGGGTGATATTTACACCGGGCTGGTTCCTGTACGGTGAATATCGGTGATATTTACACCGGGCTGGTTCCTGTACAGTAAATGTGGGTGATATTTACACCGGGCTGGTTCCTGTACGGAAAATGTGGATGATATTTACACCGGGCTGATTCCTGTACGGTAAATGTCGGTGATATTTACACCGGGCTTGTTCCTGTACAGTAAATGTGGGTGATATTTACACCGGGCTGATTCCTGTACAGTAAATGTGGGTGATATTTACACCGGGCTGGTTCCTGTACGGTGAATATCGGTGATATTTACACCGGGCTTGTTACTGTACAGTAAATGTGGGTGATATTTACACCGGGCTGATCCCTGTACAGTAAATGTGGGTGATATTTACACCGGGCTGGTTCCTGTACGGTAAATGTTGGTGATATTTACACAGGGGTGATTCCTGTACAGTAAATGTGGGTGATATTTACACCGGGCTGATTCCTGTACGGTAAATGTGGGTGATATTTACACCGGGCTGATCCCTGTACAGTAAATGTCGGTGATATTTACACCGGGCTGGTTCCTGTACGGTAAATGTGGGTGATATTTACACCGGGCTGGTTCCTGTACAGTAAATGTCAGTGATATTTACACCGGGCTGGTTCCTGTACGGTAAATGTGGGTGATATTTACACTGGGCAGGTTCCTGTACGGAAAATGTGGATGATATTTACACCGGGCTGATTCCTGTACGGTAAATGTGGGTGATATTTACACCGGGCTGATCCCTGTACAGTAAATGTCGGTGATATTTACACCGGGCTGGTTCCTGTACGGTAAATGTGGGTGATATTTACACCGGGCTGGTTCCTGTACAGTAAATTTCAGTGATATTTACACCGGGCTGGTTCCTGTACGGTAAATGTGGGTGATATTTACACTGGGCTGGTTCCTGTACGGAAAATGTGGATGATATTTACACCGGGCTGATTCCTGTACGGTAAATGTCGGTGATATTTACACCGGGCTGGTTACTGTACGGTGAATGTCGGTGATATTTACACCGGGCTTGTTCCTGTACAGTAAATGTGGGTGATATTTACACCAGGTGACTCCTGTTCAGTAAATGTCGGAGATATTTACACCGGGCTGGTTCCTGTACGGTAAATGTCGGTGATAATTACACCGGGCTGATTCCTGTACAGTAAATGTGGGTGATATTTACACCGGGCTGGTTCCTGTACGGTAAATGTCGATGATATTTACACCGGGCTGATTCCTGTACAGCAAATGTGGGTGATATTTACACCGGGCTGGTTCCTGTACAGTAAATGTGGGTGATATTTACACCGGGCTGGTTCCTGTACGATAAATGTCGGTGATATTTACACCGGGCTGGTTCCTGTACGATAAATGTCGGTGATATTTACACCGGGCTTGTTCCTGTACAGTAAATGTGAGTGATATTTACACCAGGTGACTCCTGTTCAGTAAATGTCGGTGATATTTACACCGGGCTGGTTCCTGTACGGTAAATGTCGGTGATATTTACACTGGGCTGGTTACTGTACGATAAATGTCGGTGATATTTACACCGGGCTGGTTCCTGTACGGTAAATGTCGGTGATATTTACACCGGGCTGGTTCCTGTACGGTAAATGTCGGTGATATTTACACCGGGCTGGTTCCTGTACGGTAAATGTCGGTGATATTTACACCGGGCTGGTTCCTGTACGGTAAATGTCGGTGATATTTACACCGGGCTGGTTCCTGTACGGTAAATGTGGGTGATATTTACACTGGGCTGGTTCCTGTACGGTAAATGTCGGTGATATTTACACCGGGCTGGTTCCTGTACGGTAAATGTCGGTGATATTTACACCGGGCTGGTTACTGTTCGGTGAATGTCGGTGATATTTACACCGGGCTGGTTACTGTACGGTGAATGTCGGTGATATTTACACCGGGCTGGTTCCTGTACAGTAAATGTGGGTGATATTTACACCGGGCTGGTTCCTGTACGGTAAATGTCGGTGATATTTACACCGGGCTGGTTATTGTACGGTGAATGTCGGTGATATTTACACCGGGCAGGTTCCTGTACAGTAAATGTCGGTGATATTTACACCGGGCTGGTAAATGTAGGTGATATTTACACCTGGCTGGTTCCTGTACGGTAAATGTCGGTGATATTTACACCTGGCTGGTTCCTGTATGGTAAATGTCGGTGATATTTACACTGGGCTGGTTCCTGTACGGTGAACGTCGGTGTTATACGGATATTTTTCAGATTTCTGGTGTTTCCATTTCCCTTACAGAGAGTCCATTTTGAAGAAGCATCAGGATATGGAATCAGAGTATGATTTGCTCCTGAAGTTAGCCGAGAGCGTACAGAAAAAACTGGAAGACCGATATCAGCTGTACCAGTTTGAGCAGGAGGTCCAGGAAATAACTACATGGCTGGCCAGTCGACAACGTCTCGCCGATTCCCAAGATTACGGGCAAGATCTGGAGGATGTGGAGGTAAAATGTGGAGCACTCTGTAACTCTGCTCGACAGCAGCCCTGGGGACAGGCCAACAGAGGCCGCGGTGCTCAATATCTTCAGCTACTCTTACTGAATTCACCAGCACCATACTGTCTCACAGCAACCTTCATCAAATTCTCAGTGTACCACTCCTGTGTTAGAATGAATCTCCCAATGCTCACTCCCCAGGGCAGTGCTGCAGAAAGGCTAACCCCCTCAGAGGGACCTGTAGCATGAGACGCAATCTTTTTACCAATTCAAGGGGAGTGAATGGGTGTTGTTGCAAGGGGAAAAATTGGCAGAACGGATTTCTCAAGAAAGGTTAGAAGATGAAGAGGACCCCACCATGAGGACCCCTTGAAGCATGGAGCATGTTGATAGCATGGGGGTTTGGGTAAGGAATTATCAAGGCAGAGTGGAATTTACAAAACAAGAGTCGGGCAGTGCAATTTGATATTCAAGTGGACAACACTGAAAAAGCGGCAGAAGGAAGTGAGATTGTCTCCGAGAGAAGGGGTGGAGAGACTGAGACTGAGAGCAGGGAAGAGAGAGAGAGAGACTGGGACTGAGAGCAGGGGGAGAGAGAGAGAGAGAGAGAGACTGGGACTGAGAGCAGAGGGGGAGAGAGAGAGAGAGAGAGAGACTGGGTCTGAGAGCAGGGGAGAGAGAGAGAGAGAGACTGGGACTGAGAGCAGAGGGAGAGAGAGACTGAGACTGAGAGCAGGGGAGAGAGAGAGAGACTGGGACTGAGAGCAGGGGGGAGAGACAGAGAGAGAGACTGGGTCTGAGAGCCGGAGGAGAGAGAGAGAGAGACAGAGAGAGACTGGGACTGAGAGCCAGGGGGGGAGAGAGAGAGACTGGACTGAGAGCAGGGGAGAGAGAGAGAGAGAGAGAGACTGGGACTCAGAGCAGGGGGAGAGAGAAAGAGAGAGAGAGAGCAGAGGGGGAGAGAGAGAGAGAGACTTGGACTATGAGCAGGGGAAGAGAGAGAGACTGGGACTGAGAGAGACTGGGACTGTGAGCAGGGGGGGAGAGAGAGAGACTGGGACTGTGAGCACAGGGAGAGAGAGAGACTGGGACTGAGAGCCGGGGGGAGAGAGAGAGAGAGAGACTGGGACTCAGAGCAGGGGGAGAGAGAGACAGGGACTGAGAGCAGGAGGAGAGAGAAAGAGAGAGCAGAGGGGGAGAGAGAGAGAGAGACTGGGACTGAGAGCAGGGGGAGAGAGAAAGAGAGAGCAGAGGGGGGGGGAGAGAGAGAGAGAGAGAGACTTGGACTATGAGCAGGGGAAGAGAGAGACTGGGACTGAGAGAGACTGGGACTGTGAGCACAGGGAGAGAGAGAGACTGGGACTGAGAGCCGGGGGAGAGGGAGAGAGAGACTGGGACTGAGCGCAGGGAGAGAGAGAGAGAGAGAGAGAGACTGAGTCTGAGAGCCAGAGGAGAGAGAGAGAGACTGGACTGAGAGCCAGAGAGAGAGACTGGGACTCAGAGCAGGGGGAGAGAGAGAGACAAGGACTGAGAGCAGGAGGAGAGAGAACGAGAGAGAGAGACTGGGACTGTGAGCAGGAGGAGAGAGAAAGAGAGAGAGAGAGCAGAGGGAGGGAGAGAGAGAGAGAGAGAGAAAGAGAGAGAGAGACTGGGACTGAGAGCAGGGGGAGAGAGAGAGACTTGGACTATGAGCAGGGTGAGAGAGAGACTTGGACTATGAGCAGGAGAAGAGAGAGAGACTGGGACTGAGAGCGGGGGAGAGAGAGAGACTGGGACTGTGAGCAGGGTGAGAGAGAGAGAGAGAGACTTGGACTATGAGCAGGGGAAGAGAGAGAGACTGAGACTGAGAGAGACTGGGACTGTGAGCAGAGGGAGAGAGAGAGACTGGGACTGTGAGCACAGGGAGAAAGAGAGACTGGGACTGAGAGCAGGGGGAGAGAGAGAGAGAGACTGGGACTGAGAGCAGGGGAGGGAGAGAGACTGGGACTGTGAGCATGAGGGGAGAGAGAGAGAGACTGGGACTGTGAGCAGGGGGAGAGAGAGAGAGAGAGAGACTGGGACTGAGCAGGGGGAGAGAGAGAGACTGGGACTGTGAGCAGGGGGAGAGAGAGAGAGAGAGAGAGACTGGGACTGGGACTGAGCAGGGGGAGAGAGAGAGACTGGGACTGTGAGCAGGGGGGGAGAGAGAGAGAGAGAGAGAGAGAGAGAGAGACTGGGACTGTGAGCATGAGGAGAGAGAGAGACAGAGACTGGGACTGAGCAGGGGGAGAGAGAGACTGGGACTGTGAGCAGGGGGAGAGAGTCTGGGACTATAACTTTTCCTGAATTTGCTGATGTCACGGTAACATATTGGGGGGAATTAATCTCTCCATGCCCCACATGTCATGAACACTGCATGTGAGAACAGCAGTTGAAAATTAGGTGTTTTGCATTGGGATGTAGTGATGGCATGTGAGTGATCCTGATGCTGATATACCTGACACAGAAACAGTCACAGCCAGTGCAGGAGGTGCGAAAGCAGGGGTGTGAGTTTGAGGCCAGGCTGGTGTCTGTGTGAAGAGTGTGTGGCCAGGCTGACTGATCCTCTGCCCTGTCTGTTGTCGCTGAGCTATCTGTGTTCCCCACACCCACAGGTACTGCAGAAGAAGTTTGAGAACTTGGAGCAGGAGCTGAGCACCCTGGGCCAGAACAAGATGTCCACCTTTCACAATATGGTGAAGACACTGAAGAGGCAATCTCACAGCTTCCTGTCGGAAATCATGGATCAGGCCAATGCCATCGCCCAGCAGTGGCACAAACTTCAACAAGCTATCAGGAACCGGGCTGAGGTGAGGGCCAGCAGGCACGTGGTGGGGGGTAGAGGTGTTTGACAAGGAGGGGGTGTGCTCAGTCTGGCCAAGGGGGAGCCAGTGGTCTACCTCCAATCGGTTTGTCCAATTAAACTCTCTGTCATTTATCCCAGCCTATTCCACTGTTAAATTGTGCCCAATCCTAGTAAGTTCATTGGAGACCCTCTGGCCAGTGTCTCGGAGGGGCATGTCGGCCTCCAGGCAGCTGGGTCAAAATGGGCCCTGATCATTAAAGATCGTGTGATACTGTTTTCAGGAGAACAGCAGTCCTGGCCAATGATTATCTCTCAAGTGCTGCCGCTGAAACAGTTTATCTTGTTTATGGGATCTGACTGTGCATAAATTGGGTGACAACATTGCAAACTCCCTTTAGTGTTGCATTACACTCTGGGAAGTTCTAAGGTTCTGACAGGGACCATGTAAGTAATTTCTACACAGTGGGAACCGCACTTCCCAGGTAACTAACCTGGAGCATTTTAGTTACACCGCCCCACCCCCAACACCTGGGCAGCAGGCTATTTATTCACCGAGCAGGTTAGGGTAAAGTAATCTCTGCTGGTCCATTTGTGGGTGGGAGGCATATCAGTCAGATGACCCTTGTGAGTGGTCCTTATGTGAAGGGGCAGACTCAGCAGAAGGCTATTGAAGTTGTGGTCTGCAGCTCCCCTTGGTGGTAAATTGTGATACTGCAGTTCCTGCAGTGTGCAAGTTACAGACACCGTCCCTGTCAGAACCTTAGAACATCCCAAAGTGCATTGCAACCATTAGAGGGAGAATACAATGCCATCACCCAATTTGCACATAGTCAGATCCCAAAACAAGATAAACTTAGTGACAGTACTTGAGAGAGAATTATTGGCCAGGACTGCTGCTCTTATTAAAACATTATCATAGGATCTTAATAATCCACCCAAGAGGACATACATACGTCTGGCTTAATGTCCCATCGAAAGACTGCAGACTCAAACATAGTCACTGCTGCTTCTATCAAATGGGGGTCAAGGGTCAGGGAAAGGACAGTAGTGATCATAGAAAATGCTGGAAGTAGTTGGCAGGAAAAGAATCAACTAATATTTATATTAGCACTGCCAGTTTGTTCCTTTCCAAAGCATGCGCTGTTGCTTTGTGGGTGATTTGTACCAAGCACAGGGATCATAATTGTGCGGTGGAGGATTGAGTGACCAGAGGATTAGGAAAACCACAAACCATGCTGTACATCCAATAAGTTTCAACTGTTCTGGAGGTGGGGAATGGACTGACAGAAACTCTAACAGGGTTTCAAAAGGAGCAGCCCCTCAGACAGTGCGGGACTCCCTCATTGCTGCACTGGAGTGTTGGCCTGCATCTGGCCTTGAACTGTTGACAGTCTGAGTGGTCCAGCACAAGTCAGGGAGGAGATTGGGGGGAGGGGTACGGGTGGGGAGGGTGATTGTGAGGGTGAGAGCTGTGTGGGGTTATAGAGTCATAGAGATGTACAGCATGGAATCAGACCCTTCGGTCCAATCCATCCATGCCGACCAGATATCTCAACCCAATCTAGTCCCACCTGCCAACACCCGGCCCATATCCCTCCAAACCCTTCCTATTCATATACCCATCCAAATGCCTCTTAAATGTTGCAATTGTACCAGCCTGCACCACATCCTCTGGGAGCTCATTCCATACACGTACTACCTTCTGCGTGAAAAGGTTGCCCCTTAGGTCTCTTTTATATCTTTCCCCTCTCACCCTAAACCTATGCCCTCTAGTTCTGGACTCCCCGACCCCAGGGAAAAGACTTTGTCTATTTATCCTATCCATTCCCCTCATAATTTTGTAAATCTCTATAAGGACACTCCCCTGCCTCCGCTCCAGGGAAAACAGCCCCAGCCTGTTCAGCCTCTCCCTGTAACTCAGAACCTCCAACCCTGGCAACATCCATGTAAATCTTTTCTGAATCCTTTCAAGTTCCACAACGTCTTTCCGATAGGAAGGAGACCAGAATTGTACGCAATATTCCAACAGTGGCCTAACCAATGTCCTGTACAGCTGCAACATGACCTCCCAACTCCTGTATTCAATACTGTGACCAATAAAGGAAAGCATACCAAACGCTGCCTTCACTATCCTATCTACCTGCAACTCCACTTTTAAGGAGCTATGAACCTGCACTCCAAGGTCTCTTTGTTCAGCAACACTCCCTCAGACCTTACCATTAAGTGTATAAGTCCTGCTAAGGTTTGCTTTCCCAAAATGCAGCACCTCGCATTTATCTGAATTAAACTTCATCTGCCACCTCTCAGCCCATTGGCCCATCTGGTCCAGATCCTGTTGTAATCTGAGGTAACCCTCTTCACTGTCCACTACACCTCCAATTTTGATGTCATCTGCAAACTTACTAACCGTACCTCTTATGCTCATATCCAAATCATTTATGTAAATGACAAAAAGTAGAGGGCCCAGCACCGATCCTTGTGGCTCTCCACTGGTCACAGGCCTCCAGTCTGAAAAACAACACTCTACCACCACCCTCTGTCTTCTACCTTTGAGCCAGTTCTGTATCCAAATGGCTAGTTCTCCCTGTATTCCATGAGGTCTAACCTTGCTAATCAGTCTCCCATGGGGAACCTTGTCGAACGCCTTACTGAAGTCCATATAGATCACATCTACCGCTCTGTCCTCATCAATCTTCTTTGTTACTTCCTCAAAAAACTCAATCAAGTTTGTGAGACATGATTTCCCATGCACAAAGCCATGTTGACTATCCCGAATTAGTCCTTGCCTTTCCAAATACATGTACATCCTGTCCCTCAGGATTCCCTCCAACAACTTGCCCACCACCGAGGTCAGGCTCACCGGTCTATAGTTCCCTGACTTGTCTTTACCGCCCTTCTTAAACAGTGGCACCACATTTGCCAACCTCCAGTCTTCTGGTACTTCACCTGTGACTATCGAGGTTGGGGTTGTTCTGTTTGTGGTGGGGTTATTCAAGCTGGCGGGCAGCAAGTGGGAAAATGTGTCTGCAGAATGGAAGCTGCTATCAGTCTAACTGAGCCTGTACCCCCATGATAGAATCTGAGGGCAGCACAACAGGTACACCGATTCGACTACGATGTGTCTGAGCTGAAGGCCTGGATTCAGGAGAAAGATGGCGGACTGGGCAATGACCACTACGGCCATGATTTAAACCAGGTGCAGACGCTGCTACGGCAACATGAAGGTCTCGAGGTAAACCACATCGCCTCCCAATATTGCATGTGTACTTACTCCATGAAGGGCATTGGGGCTGGGGCAGCAAAATCCCTGGGGAAGAGGAAGATCACGCCCCTTGGGGGTCATTCCACCAGTGGGGTCACTCCCCTTGGGGTCATTCCACCAGTGGGGTCACTCCCCTTGGGGTCATTCCACCAATGGGGCCACTCCCCTGGTGGATCATTCCACCAATGGGGCCACTCTTCAGGGGGATCATACCACCAATGAGGTCACTCCCCTGGGAGAATCATTCCACCAATGGGATCACTCTCCTTGAGACATTCCACCAATGGGGCTATTCCCCTTGGGTTAATTCCACCAATAGGGCTCACTCCCTGGAGGCTCATTCCACCAATGGGGTTAGGACCTTCATCAGTGGGACACTTGGCTGTAGGGGCACTCTGCTATGGTTGGAGGAGGAGGGGGGTTGGTGCGTTATCCTGTGTGGAGGCAACACAGTTATTCTGCTAGGAGGGGCCTACTCCCCCTCAGGAATGTGGGAAGGGACTGCTACAGCACAGAGGGTGGGGGCGGTGGTATGGCAGTGAGTGTGCCTTCATCGGGGTGGCACATTCCCAGAGGGACGCAGTCTCCAAGGCTGGATGGAAATCCACAACAAAATTCAGGTTCAGTATCCCTGCACAGGCGATTCCACTCAGAATAGCAATATGTATGAAACAGCTGTTACCTTTCAATAAGAAGTAAATGTGCCTCACGCTGGAAAATTACTGCTTCTTATAATGTTCTGTGTTAAGTAATATGATTTCCAGCAGAGACAGGCTGTGTCACTGGGCTGGTTACGAATTCGGACCGATACAGGCTGTGTCACTGGGCTGGTTACGAATTCGGACCGATACAGGCTGTGTCACTGGGCTGGTTACGAATTCGGACCGATACAGGCTGTGTCACTGGGCTGGTTACGAATTCGGACCGATACAGGCTGTGTCACTGGGCTGGTTACGAATTCGGACCGATACAGGCTGTGTCACTGGGCTGGTTACGAATTCGGACCGATACAGGCTGTGTCACTGGGCTGGTTACGAATTCGGACCGATACAGGCTGTGTCACTGGGCTGGTTACGAATTCGGACCGATACAGACGATAATTGTGTTCCTTACAGAGGGAGCTGGGAGCCATAAACCGAGAAGTTGACCGTATTGGCGGAGAAGCCCGGATGCTGGGTATAGCGTATCCACACGTCAAGGGCAACCTGCAGGAAAGGCTGGAGGAAGTGGCCGAGTGCTGGGATAACCTGTACCGGAAAGCCGGAGAGTGCAAGGAGAGGCTGCTGCAGGCTGAGCAAGTGCAGGCATATGTGAGCGACTGTCGAGTTTTCCTGTAAGTGAGAGCTGGGGCCTTGGACGGTGTTGGGGGCACTTCACTGACTGTACCAAACTGAAAGTTAATGAGAGCTGGGAGTGTCGCCAACTCCGCTTGGACAATTTCCTGGGCACTTCATCAGTTAATCTCCTCCTGCCATGCACCCTAACTTCCATCATTAGTCCATCTTGTCGACACGCTGTCTTTGGACAGTCAGTTACAAAGACAGACTCAATAGCAAATTTAATTTATCTTTGATGCTCAGTGGAGCCAACATGTATCCCAGTCTGCAGTGAGTAGTGTCCCTGCCTCTGACCCAGAAGCCGAATACCCCTCATGACTTGCTGGCCAAAGAGTATGCGTTCTCCAGTGCAGTCAAGCAAGTTGCAACTCATTCCAACATACCCCAGCAGCAGATGGTAAGAATGGGAGAAATTCCTGGTCGGTCAGGTGATTGAAAGAAAACTGGAGTTTCTCCCACCTCTCTCCACACACAGAACATCAAACATTACAGCACAATACAGGCCCTTCAGCCCTCGATGTTGCGCTGACCTGTGACACCGATCTGAAGCCCATCTAACCTACACTATTCCATTATTATCCATGTGCCTATCTAATGCTATCCAATAACTCCACGCTATCTGCCTGAATTAAACTTCATTTGCCAATGATCAGCCCAGCTTTGCTAGGATTTAGCAGGCATAATCACAGCTAATCCAAGTGAACTTCAACACCATTGCCACCACAGTAATGTTTACACAACTCATAAAATAAAGCGTTCAAAGAGATTTCAATCTAATCACAGTTTGGTTTATTCTTTCAACATTTAAGTGTCATTTTTTAAAAAGTATTCTGTGACTGGATGCGGGCATTGCTGGTTGGGTCAGCATTTATGACCCATCCGTAGCGGCAGATTGCAGGTCCACATCCCATCGTCGATGTTCACAAACATAAAGGGCTGACCTGAGGGTATCGCACTTCATGGAACTAAATCCCAGTAAAGATGGGCACCTCGGGTAGATACAGGGTTACTGAGTATTTCTAAAACATTTGCAATACACTTCTTATTTCCCTCCTGGCATTTTTGAATCACGGCTTTGTTTTCACCTGTTTTCTCCTTTAACATTAAGAATCCCCTGGATTCATTTAGAATGGATGTGAACTGCATGCCAGGAACACTGTTTGATGTTGTGTCAGCCTCCCACCATTAGAGGCCAGTGTGGAAAAAAGACGACAATCGAGTCACCACGTTATCTTTCCATAGTCTGGAACTGAATTGTAATATAATTGACATATCGAGTCAGGTGACTCTTCATGCCTGCAGTTCTGATGAAGGGACATTGGTCTCGAAACATGAACTCTGCTTTCTTCCCACAGACTTGCTGAGTTTTGCCAGCAATTTCTGTTTTTGTTTCAGATCCACAATTCTTTGTTTTATTGCAATATAATGGATACTCCTTGTTTTTTTTAAATAAGCTGTACATGTTCAATAATGTGCGAATTTAGCCCATTTATTGCCTTCTGTCAACACCACCCCACCCCACTCCAACCATGCACAATCCTTTTTTTTCATGGCATTCTTCTGCCTGAGGCTGCACTGGCTCAGTGGTTAGCACTGCTACCTCACAGCGCCAGGCACCTGGATTTGATCCCAGCCTCTGCCAACTGTCTGTGTGGAGTTTGCACATTTTCCCTATGTCTGTGTGGGTTTCCTCCGGTAGCTCTGGTTTCCTCCAGATCAACGATGAGCAGGTTAGGTGGATTGGCCATGAGAAATACAGGGTAAGCGGATAGGTGGGTTTGGGTGAGATGCTCTTCGGAGGGTCGGTGTGGATTCAATGGGCCGAATGGCCTGCTTCTGTGATGTAGTGAGTCTGTGATTTTCCTGTTTCCACAGGGCCTGGGTTAATGAGATGGATACACTACTGGACTCAGAGGAGCAGGCCAGGGGAATGCTGGGAATGGAGCAGCTCTGCAAACATCACGATGAGTATAAATGTGAGATAGACAAGCAAAGACCCAAATATGAAGAGCTGAGAAGTGTAGGAAATGAGCTGAGAGAGAACACACGCGTCATGTCAGAAGAGGTAAAGGCCAGAAGGAAGCTCCCCTCCAGCTCCCTGCACTGAGGAGCCCAAACTGTAAACCCATAATCCCCTCAGATTTCACTGTGACCCCCCACAACTGAGATTACTGTGATCCCTGTAATCCGCAATTCCTAAAACCATAGAGACCAAACTAAACACCACCCCCATCCCTCTGCCACTCATAAAGACCCTGTACTCCATTTCCACAATGCACACACTCACACACACAATCTCTCTCACACATTCTCTCACACAATCACATACTCTCACACAATCACATACTCTCTCACACGCTCTCACACACACACTGTCTCACACACTCTCTCACACTCATATTCTTCACACTCACACTCTCTCTTCACACTCTCACACAGACACTCTCAAACATACACATAGACACAGACACACACACACACGCGGGCAGACACACTTTGCTCAAGTGTTATGCATGTTCCCTCGGAACAGGTTGATGAGAAGTTGAACGAACTGTCTGAGAATATGGATGAGCTGGTGAAGAAGTGGGAGAGGCTGGAGGAGCTGTACCAGAAGGAGCTGTGGAAAGAGGCACAGCTCCGGGAACTCGAGCTGCTGGCTGCTTGGCTGAACTCCAAGGAGGGACTTGTAACAAGCAACAACTATGGGGTAAGACTTACCTTATTGGTTATTGCTGGCTCTTGCTGTTTCCCTGGATTGTGGCAGGAGGCAGTAAGTAGGCGACTGGAGGGAACTGGAATTAAGAGGAAGTTCCCTCAATCTGTGTGCGTTCCTTTGGCCAAGACTGCAAATTGCTCTGATTCAGTTCACACAAAAACCAGTGAAACTGAGCTGAGCCAGGCCAGGCCAGGCCTGAACCCAAGGCCTGAACAATGGACCCACAAGCATCGTGTTGGAGCTGAGAGCTTACAACTGTCAGGAAAGACAACATTGCAGGGCCTGTCCACTGAAGAGAGGGCTGTAGACTGGCACAAGAGAGGTCTTTCAAGTGACGCTTGACAGACTAATGAATAAATGTTCCAACTGTGGGGAATGCCAATACTTGGGACAGTTACATCCTAAATAAGTCCTACACAGAATTCAATGGCTGTATCTTGTAACTGGGAAGGTGACTGTAAGTGGAAGTTTACAACTTACCGGCCACCAGCTTCTGGATTAGAGTGGTGCTGGAAAAGCACAGCAGTTCAGGAAGCATCCGAAGAGCAGGAAAATCGATGTTTCGGGCAAAAGCCCTTCATCAGGAATAGAGGCAGGGAGCCTCCAGGGTGGAGGGATAAGTGAGAGGGGGTGGGGAGAAAGTAGCATAGAGAATCACTGAGATTCTTGTAGAGAGAGGAGGAAAACTTCTTCAAGGCAAGCAGACTTGCAAGAGGATTCGCAGTAGGGTTAAGATCAACTCTGTGTATGTGTGTATCTGTGTGTCAGAGCGTATAGTGCAGTGGGGGCCACCAGCTGTCCCTTGAGCCATCTCCCTTCAGCACTGACTTTCTCATCTCCTCTCTCAGGATTCTGTTGACGAAGTGGAAGACTTGATCAAGAAGCAGGAGGACTTTGAGAAGATGCTGGCAGTTCAGAATGAGAAGATTGGCCAGTTGGAGAATGCAGTAAAGGTCAGGCGTACAGCATAGCTTCAGTTGAAACCCATGTCTCAGCCTGGCGATGGGCGAGAGTGCTGTTGTTAACTGTGTGCCGAACATACAGGGAGACGAGTCTTCGTCTTATCACCTGTACTGTCAGGCAGTTTGGTAACAGATGGAGGTGTGTAATTTCAGACTGTTCTTTGACTGGTTTTAGGGAGAAGGATTCCGAGCGGAGGCGAGTGTGAAGGAGAGAGAACGCAAGGTAGCCCGTGTTCCCTCCCTGAAGAGAAGAGGATCCGATAAGAAGCCGGCGCCATTGAAGATCAGTGAAAAACGCAGGTCAGACCTTGGGAGGTCCCCGAAATCCTGGACCAAAGAGACAATTGTGAGCCCAGCCCCAAAGACCCCAACAACACCAGACCTGTTCTTCTCTCCAGTCAGAAGGGCTATCCAGAGAGGTCCAGACACTGCAGAGGACAGGAGACGGGCTTTTGTCCAATCACCTTTGTCACCAAAGTCCTTAAGCCTTCACAGTCCTGAAGCAGGACGTCCATCAGTGAGGGCTTTGAATTCTGTCTCACTGCCATCCAAACTACTCGCCCGGCTCTCGTCCAGCGAGGGGCAAGATCCAACCTCCCTGGCTCAAGGTGGCATCAGCACTGAGGCAGCTACAGCCCAAAGCCCTCCAACTTCTGCCGATTCCTCCCAGGACGAGCTTCATCCAGAACAGGCCACAGCACCAACTGACGGGTGCCAGTTGGACCCTGCGACCAGCCCATTGGAGATACAGGGGCTTACTGGCCCTGGGAACACAGAGCTGTTATCAATCACTGAGGCTCAGCCATTGGACTCAACAGCGGCACCGACGAGTGAAAAGGTAGGAACCCAGCATTCCCTTTGACGTTTTGGTCGTTGGGATGTTTGGCATTAACTTCTAAGATGTTGCTGCTTCCCTCCCTGCTGTCTGTCTGTCTGTCTCTCTCTGGCACTCTATATCTCTCTGGGGTAGATTATTATCTAAGCAATAATCTGGTAGGGCAGTCTGCCTGCCCTTTGTATAAAACCCGCCTGATTTTTTAAAATTATAATTAAACTCCTTGTACTTATGTCTCTATCTCAGTGTCTACACCTTCTGCTGGTCTATGTAAACCTCTCCCTTTCTTTCTCTCTCTCTCTCTTTCCATATTTCTGTGCCTTTCTTTCATAGAATCCCTACAGTGTGGAAACAGGCCATTTGGCCCAACAAGTCCACACTGACCCTCCAAAGAGTATTCCTCCCAGACCCATTCCCCTATTACTCTACATTTTCCCTAACACACCTAACCTACACACTATGGGTAATTTAGCATGGCCAATCCATCTAATCTGCACATTTTTGGACTGTTGGAGGAAACCGGAGCACTTGGAGGAAACCCACGCAGACACTGGGAGAATGTGCAAACTCCACACAGACAGTTGTCCGAGGCTGGAATCGAACCTGGGTCCCTGGCGCTGTGACGCAGCAGTGCCGCCCCGGTTCCTTAGTCCTTGCCATTGCTTTTCCCTGTGATTAGACCATAAGACATAGGAGCGGAAGTGAGGCCATTCGGCCCATCGAGTCCACTCCGCCATTCTTTCTAATCTATCCTTCTACCTCTGACCTACCCCCACCTCTCTGCTATTTTGCTTCCAATGTGGCTCATTTGGTATCAGGCTTGTTTCTGAATGGTGGAGCAGGCCCCAAGGGTTGAATGGCCTGCTCCTGCTCCGAGTTTCAATGTTATTTTCTGTACCATTGGTTCTGGGACTCGACTCATTAATTCAGACAGGAATGCCTGTCCTAGCCTCTCAGAAGGTGGGTCAGGGAACATAATCAAACTCGGAGTCAGTTTTCCAACTGTGGGTTAAAATGTTGAGCATTAAGTTCCCAGAAAGTTTCAGGCGGGACTCGTAAATATATCCTGAATATTCTTTACCGCCCCCAACCACTGAATTACTTTCACGTGCACAGAAAACACACGTGTTCACAAACCCATGAGGTATGCAGTACCTAGCAGAGTACACATCATCCTCCAGGCTCCAGTGAGTGTAACCTTCTTCAGTTTCTCTGCTCCTTGATACAGCATTAGGGATGAAGCCTCTCCATGTTGAATGCCTCATGAGAAATCTCAGTCACATGAAGTGTCTGGCTTGTTGTTAACTGCTTAGAGTGTTGGCTTGAAGACCAACCAGGCTAATAGCCAAGCTAGGCAGCCAGGTATGCTGAGGCCAACAGACCTGACTGGGGCAGCCAACTCAGGACCAGCTTTTATCCCATGGAAGCCTCTGATAAAAAGCTCTCACCTCTCTGTACATTCTCCTTGTTGTGTTGGAAGGTCAGTGAAACTGGTGGTGCAGGGGTTGCTAAGTGTAGCAGTTCCTCTGGAGATGCCTGTTGTGCGTAACAGCCATGTGTGGTGGTAATCTTACCATATTAACTCTCACTCTCAGTGCGTTGACAGTGGTACATACCCTGGCAGGGCACTGCAGATCATTCACCCTCTTGTGGCTCTTGAGCCGCACATGGACACTGACCTCTGTAGCCTTTTATGGTCATTCAGGATGGCCTCTAGTTGCCAGCTACATGGAAGTCAGCTTCAGTTCTCTCCCTGATAAGCCTTCAGGAGAAGCCCATTTCTAAAACATGGTCTCAAACATCTCCAGGGAGAGAGTGATGAGCAGAGATTGAGAGATGGTCATGGGTTGCAGGAAGTAACTCACTATCTGGTTACCTTTTCAATATGGCACCTGGATGTCACCTCCCAGAAGATCCCAGTGGGCATCAAACAGTTTTACCCACACACCTGTAAAAGGTGGTGTCTTACCCACACATGGAAATGTAACGAGATGAGAAGAACATAATCACTTAGGAAACCCTGACCTATCCCTGACAATAATTCTCTTCCCTGTTTACGTCTGCCTCCACATTCAGTCTCCAAACAACAATTCCACCCATCGTTTTCCAGATATTAAACTGACAGTCGTGAGGAGTATGTTTAATCATTACTTTAAAATGTCTGTAGAATCCGTAATAATGTTTGAAAGGAATTTGTAATAGTTTGCATTAAATATCAAGGAATCAGTTGTAATTTTCTTGCATAATAAATACTGGTGCATGTGGCCTGGAGACCATTGACCTGGAAGTAGAAACAGTAGGGAGGAAATCCAGACCAGCAACTTTGTGGCTGGCAGGCATAAAGGATAGGTATAAGCAGATGAGCTGGAGGGCAAGCCCCTCCTGATGAAGAGTTCATGCCCGAAACATCAATCCTCCTGCTTGTCAGATGCTGCCTGACCTGCTGTGCTTTTCTAGCACCACACTTTTCGATAATTGCAGACACAAAGAGAACCTAGACAGAGATAGGAAAGAAGAACATGGAGACTTTTTATGAGGAAAAGAAGCAAATTATTCTCAGGAAAAGATCTTTTTTGTTTGGTAGAAAAGGAGACAAGAGTTCTTGAATGCTTTGGATGAGATGGCAGTAATGGTCTAAAACCTGGAAAGCTGTGTAAATAGCTCAGAAGCATTAAAAGAGCTGGGTGTTTTCTCAGAAGTGGCTAACCCTTGAACTGGGTTCTTGATTGAAAATGAAATTATCAGGACTGTCATGATTTCATAGAATTAGCTATGAAGAGAGGTTAGATTGACTGGGTTTGTTTTCACTAGAACGCAGGAATTTGAGGGGTGACCTGATAGAATTTTATAAGACTGTGAAGGCATGGATAGAGTGGAAAGTATGAGGCTTTTTCCCAGGGTGAAGGGATCAATTACTAGGGGACACAGACTCATGGTGCGATGGGGGGGGGAGGGAGTTTAAAAAAGATGTGCGAGGCAGGTTTTTCATACAAAGGGTAGCAAGTGCCTGGGATAGGCTGCCAGAGGAGGTGGTGGAAGCAGACACAATAGCAGCATTCAAGAAACACTTGACAAATACATGGATAGGAAGGGAATAGAGGGATACAGAACCTGTAAGTAAAGATAGTTTTAGTATGGAAGGGCAAGCTTGGATGGCCAAAGGGCCTGTTTCTGCGCTGTATTGTTTTGCTGTTTTTTAATTATTGATGGTAATCACACCTGTAAAGTTCAAGGGTGAAAGCTACCCAGCGTGAAGAAAGAATAGCACATTGTTGAGCTCAGTAGTTGTGTATATGAGGTGCATTGTTGTGGTGTTGCAAGCTGTAAGTTTGTTGTATTGACTATTTAAAGTGAATTTATTATTTTATTTGAAGCATCACTTGTCTGTAATTTCATGTTTCATTTGCGTTAGTTCTGATTTATGAGAAAGGAAAAGTTATAAGTGATGGAAGCAGGTACAATTACAACATTTAAAAGGCATCTAGATGGGTTTATGAATAGGAAGGGTTTAGAGGGATGTGGGCAAAATTCTGGCAAATGGGACTAGATTAATTTACGATAATTGATTGGCTTGGACAAGGGTCTGTTTCCGTGCTGTACAACTCCACAACTCTAAATGACATTTTGTTTGTAAATTGAGATTGTTGGGTCCATTTGGGTATGTTGGTTACAGATTCCCTGGGATACTGCCATATGGCAGTCTCATTGGCCTTTAACACTGTTGAAGAGCAGACATGGGGTTCCAGAAAGCATTCCTTCATTGTTCAACACCACCAAATGGTGGAATCTAGCTTCCAAAAAATAGACTGTGCATCTGCCTACAAAAAACTTAATACACCGCAATAGTATGTCATTGTCTGTGAAGCAGACCAGAGACTATGAAAACTGCTGCATGAGGGGAGACTCTTTGCACTATTTCCTCTATATTCCCTGCTGCTACCAATTCCAATCCTGTTAGGATTAGCCTATATATTGTATAATGACATTTCTAATTGTAATACAGAGATCACTTTTACTGAGGGGCCCTCCCTTAGATAAATTGCTTCTAAGACGCATCCCAAAACTTAAATTTAAAAATTGGGGGTGCTGCAGTGTCAGAGGTATTGTGTTTCATGTGATATGTTAAACTAAGGGACCCACTGACCCTCTGAGGAAAAATGTAAAAGGCACTTATTCGAAGAAGAGGGAGTTAACACCATCGTCAGGGGTAATATTACTTCCTCAACCAATATTGGCCAAACCAATGATTATCGTATCACTGAATGGGGCATTTCCAACACCCATTTCCAAAATAGTTAATTTGCACATAAACCATTTTTTGAGACATCAGTTATGAAAGATGCTGTATAATCGGGGGTTATTTTCTTCCTTAGGTTTCTGTAGGATATCAGGCGATGGAGGGCACACTCGAGCGAATGCACAAATTGCAACCCGGAGGGATTAAGGTAGGAACTGGTTGGAGGAATAGTAAAGAGGGGGAACTATTTTCAAAGGCTCCACGTGTCAGACAGGTACAGCCAGCTATACGGTCACATTCCCTCTTACAGCGATCTGAGAGCACTGTGACATGTTTCACTTCATTTAACAGTCCTCCTGGGCCTGAGTATAACTGCTGAGTTAACTCTTGGCAGTTTTGAGAAGAGGTTCTAATCCTGATGGGAGTTGGGGCTCAGGCTTGACCCACATTGGGATCTTGCTGGCAGAAATCGGAGCGAGGTGTGGCAATCAATCTGAGTGACACCGGAATTAAGAGGGGAACGAGAAGTGTCAGAAATGTTTAATTAATTTTGGAGTGCTAACACTCCTGTGTGATTGTTACAGCCATGCAGTCATTCCTTGTTGGAACTGCAGTCCAACAGGCAGTTTGATTCAGTAGTGGACTCTGGATGAGAGAAGTCAGTGGATGTTGAGATTAAGACCAAAGGACATAGGAGTGGAAGTAAGGCCATTCGGCCCATCGAGTCCACTCCGCCATTCAATCATGGCTGATGCGCATTTCAGCTCCACTTACCAGCGTTCTCCCCGTAGCCCTTAATTCCTCGAGACTACAAGAATCTATCAATCTCAGCCTTGAAGACATTTAGCATCCCGGCTTCCACTGCACTCCGTGGCAATGAATTCCACAGGCCCACCACTCTCTGGCTGAAGAAATGTCTCCGCATTTCTGTTCTGAAATGACCCCCTCTAATTCTAAGGCTGTGTCCATGGGTCCTAGTCTCCTCGTCTAACGGAAACAATTTCCTAGCATCCACCTTTTCCAAGCCATGTATTATTTTGTACGTCTCTATTAAGTCTCCCCTTAATCTTCTAAGCTCCAACGAATACAATCCCAGTATCCTCAGCCGTTCCTCATATGTTAGACATGTCATTCCAGGGATCATCCGTGTGAATCTCCGCTGGACACGTTCCAGTGCCAGTATGTCCTTCCTGAGGTGTGGGGACCAAAACTGGACACAGTACTCCAAATGGGGCCTAACCAGAGCTTTATAAAGTCTTAGTAGTACATCTCTGCTTTTATATTCCAACCCTCTTGAGATAAGAGACAACATTGCATTCGCTTTCTTAATCACAACTCAACCTGCATGTTTACCTTTAGAGAATCCTCGACTAGCACTCCCAGATCCCTTTGTGCTTTGGCTTTATTAATTTTCTCACCATTTAGAAAGTAGTCTATGCTTTTATTCTTTTTGCCAAAGTGCAAGACCTCGCACTTGCTCACGTTAAATTCCATCAGCCATTTCCCGGACCACTCTCCCAACCTGTCTAGATCCTTCTGTAGCCTCCCCACTTCCTCCATACTACCTGCCTGTCCACCTAACTTCGTATCATCGGCAAACTTCGCTAGAATGCCCCCGGTTCCCTCATCCAAATCATTAATATATAATGCGAACAGCTGTGGCCCCAGCACCGAACCCTGCGGGACACCGCTCGTCACCGGCTGCCATTCTGAAAAAAAAAACATTTATCCCAACTCTCTGCCTTATTTGACCTGATACTTTCTTGTAGAAGATGCAACAACAGGTCACAGGATCAGGAGCCAGTGTCCGACAATGTATCCCTTTTCTCCAGTCAGCCATTGACCCACCTCGGAGTCAGAAGATTGTGGGTTCAATTTCCACTTTAAAGACTCCTGCAGATAATCGGACAGTCCAGCGCTGGACAAAGGGAGGGACAGCTTGTGAATAAGATATTAAGCCAAGGCTCCAATTATAAATGTGTTCCACAACTTTTCTTTCTAATCTTTTTGATATAAAGTGTGTGGGCCCTTTCCTTTTCTCACACGACTGGCTTAAATGGGCCTTTGCACATGTTTCACATCCATGGGGCTTAGAGGGAACATTGCCAAGAGCTCTCCCATTTGGTTCTAAACAATCCAGTGGCACTAGTCAAAGAATTGGAGAGAAAAAACAGACCTGAAATGTTAACTCTGATTTTTCTTCACAGACAGACCTGCTGAGTTTTTCCAGCAATTTCTGTTTTTGTTCCTGATTTATAGCATCTGCAGTTCTTTTGGATTTTATAAAGTATTGGAGAGATCTTGCCCAAGTCCCAGCTAATACTTATTCCTTGACCTACCCCTGAACACATGGTAACATGTCATTATCTAATAAGTTAATGGCTGTTCATCCAAGTATCTAAAATGAAGCCAAACGTTGTTCTGACTGGATTGTAACATTAACTCTGTTTCTTTACTCTCTAGCTGCCTGCCAGACCTGCTGAGTTTCTCCAGAAATTTCTGTCATTGTTTGAAATAATTGGTTGGTTCTAATTTTCCAAAACTTATTGGACTTGGGAAGGTTCCTTTAGATTAGAAAATAGCTAATGTGACTCATTTACCAATAAAGGAGGCAGAAAGAGGGAAACTGCAGGCAAGTTAGATTACCATCTGTCACAGGGAAAACATTAGAAGCTACTATTAAAGATGTTCTAATACTTGTTCAATACAGTTTTGTCAAAAGGAAGCCATGTTTAATTAATTTATTTGAATTCTTTGAAGAAATTCAATTCTAGTCTCCCTGTTGTTGGATGTTGTGAAACTTGAAAGGGTACAAAAAAGATTGACAAGGATGTTGCCAAGGTTAGAGGATTTGAGCTATAGGGAGAGGCTGAACAGGCTGGGGCTGTTTTCCCTGGAGCATCGAAGGGGTAACCTTATAGAGGTTTACAAAATGGTGCATGGAAAGGGTGGTTAGACAAGGCCTTTTCCCTGGGGTGGGGGAGTCCAAAACAAGAGGGCATAGGTTTAGGGTGAGAGGGGTAAGATTTAAATGGGAACTAAGGGGAAATTTCTTTTCACAGAGAGGGTGGTGCGTGTAGGGAATGAGCTGCCAGAGGAAGTGGTGGAGGCTGGTATAATTACAACATTTAAAAGGCATTTGGATAGGTATATGAATAGGAAGGGTTTAGAGGGATATGGGCCAAGTGCTGGCAAATGGAAGCAGTTTAGTTTAGGATATCTGGTCAGCCTGGTCGAGTTGGACCAATAAGTCCATTTCCATGCTGTGCATCTCTGATTCTAAATAACTTGTGCTGTAGTTAAAGAGAAACCAGTGGATGTAGTGTGCTTAGATTTCCAGAAGACATTTGATAGGTTATTGTAGAAAATTAAATATTAAGGATAGAAGATTCCTAATAACAGGAGAGTAGAAATATTAGCGAGTTTTAACACATAAACACATTTATTAACACATAAATAGAAAGCGGGCCATACCACCAGTGCATCATCCGGAGACTCACTGATGATGTTATAGTGCTGAAACATCTGTAAACGAACTTTCCAGCTCAGCGAGCAAACCTACATCCAGAGTAGAAATATTTTTTAAGGTTGGCAGGATGTCACAAGTGGTGTGCCACAGGGGTCGATGTTGGGACCTCAACTCAGTACAATTTCTATAAGTGATGTGGATAAAGGAATAGAAGGTATGGTAGCTAAATTTACTGATGACACAAAGATAGATGGAAATTGAATTGTGAAAAAGACATAGAAACCTACAAAGGGATACGGACAGGTTGTGAGTGGGTAAAGACTTGGCAAATGGAGTACAGTGTGGGAAAGTAGAAAATTGTCCATTTTGGCAGAAAATGGTATGTTATCTAAAAGGTGAAAGATTACAGAGCTCTTAGATACAGAGACATCTCAGTGTCTTAGTTAATGAATCACAGAAGGTACACAGGTACAACACATAATGAAGAAAACGCATAGAATGTTATGTTTTTTGTGAGGGAAGAGAAGTGACAGTTACGCTTCATTTATGCAAGGCATTAGTGAGGACCACATCTGGAGCCCTGTGTACAGTACTTACAGCAGGATGTTAATGCATTGGAAGCAGTTAGAGATGGTAATTGCTAATAGTTGGCGTGAGTGGACTGCATTGTGAGGAAAGGCTAGGCAGGCTGGCTCTGCATCCTCGGGAGTTTAGAAGAAGTCTGAAGTGATTGAATTTAAACACAGAAGATCCTGAGGGGACTTGACCAGGTGGATGTGGAAAGAATGTTTCCTCTTGTGGGAGAATCTAGAAATAGAGGTCATTGTTTAAAAATAAGGGGCACCCATTTAAAACAGAAATTAGGAAACATTGTTTTTCTGAGAATGGACTGTCTTTAGAATACCCTTCCTCAAACATAGTGGAAGCATAATCTTTAACTGTTTTGAAGGGCAGAGGTAGAGAGATTCTTGATGACCATGGGGATGAAAAGCGAGATGTAGGAATGTAGAGTTGAGGCTAAAATCAGATCTGCCATGATCTTATTGAATGGAGGAGCAGGTTCAAAGGACCTCGTGGCCTACTCTTGCTCCTTGTTTATATATTGGTATCAGATTGCTGACTGAGAGAGTTTGCTTAGCACAGACTGGTGACTGCACTTTGGTCCATAACACTCTGCCTCTGAAATTCTTTCGAATGTAACAAAATACAATTTAAGCACAAACGTTGTCTTTTTCACTCCAAACTTTAATTTCATCTTTAGGTCATCTCTGAAGATTGGGTCACCTATTTTGTGACTCTGAAGGAGCAAGCCCTCTGTTTCTACAAGAACGAGAGTGATAGTTTGATGGTGAGTTGTCATTCCCTGGAACAGAGAACTGAAGAATTTGTAAGATAGGAGATTTTAATAATTCGAAACTACTTGTAATCTCAGTGTTAATCCAACCTCAGAACAGAATAAAACATGCTATTCAGCAGATAACACTGCAGAGAGATGGGATGAGAGTTAGATTAATCAAACTGAGAGACCAGGATACTGAGGAATAGAATTCACCTACAATCACTTTCTAATCAAGCACAGCACTGGGATGATACAAAGTAGTGCTCTCTCTACTTTTTTTAAACCGAAAGTAAAGGCTTCTCTATACTGTCTCTCCATAAAATCCTCCCAGGACAGGGACAAATACAGAGGAAAGCTACTTCTACACTATCCCTTCCAAAATTCCCAGAGCAGGGAGAGCACAGAGAGAATAAAGTGTAAGTCTCTTTCTCTACACTGTCCCCATACACTTCCAGGACAGGGAAAGCAGTGGATCTGATGCACAGTAAAGCACCTGGTCAGTAAGGTCCTGATCAGATACTCCTAGACAGTTACGATACTTTAAGAAATTGAATAAAGCTTCCTCTGTAATGAGGTTGGCTTCCAAAGAAAATGGTGAAATCCTCTGCCAGTGCAGGAATTTAAATATTACTTATTCGCAGAAGCAGTCAGAATTTCTGAGTTTGATGTGTACTGAAACCATAGCACTCTAAGAGCATGTGTGTGTGTGAAACTATCCCATACCCCAGTGACAGTTAGTGTGTGTGGGAGCTATACCCCAGTGAGAGTCAGTGCGTGTATGTGGGGGAGGCTGTACTCCAGTGAGAGTCAGTGCGTGTATGTGGGGGGGGGGGGGGGGGCTGTACTCCAGTGAGAGTCAGTGCGTGTATGTTGGGGGGGGGGGCTGTACCCCAGTGAGAGTCAGTGTGTGTATGTGGGGGGGGGGGTGTACTCCAGTGAGAGTCAGTGCGTGTATGTGGGGGGGGGGGTGTACTCCAGTGAGAGTCAGTGCGTGTATGTGGGGGGGGGGGGGGGGGGGGGGTGTACTCCAGTGAGAGTCAGTGCGTGTATGTGGGGGGGGGGGGGTGTACTCCAGTGAGAGTCAGTGCGTGTATGTGGGGGGGGGGGTGTACTCCAGTGAGAGTCAGTGCGTGTATGTGGGGGGGGGGGGGGGGGGTGTACTCCAGTGAGAGTCAGTGTGTGTATGTGGGGGGGGGGGGTGTACTCCAGTGAGAGTCAGTGCGTGTATGTGGGGGGGGGGGGTGTACTCCAGTGAGAGTCAGTGCGTGTATGTGGGGGGGGGGTGTACTCCAGTGAGAGTCAGTGTGTGTATGTGGGGGGGGGAGCTGTACTCCAGTGAGAGTCAGTGCGTGTATGTGGGGGGGGAGCTGTACTCCAGTGAGAGTCAGTGCGTGTATGTGGGGGGGGGGTGGGAGCTGTACTCCAGTGAGAGTCAGTGCGTGTATGTGGGGGGGGAGCTGTACTCCAGTGAGAGTCAGTGCGTGTATGTGGGTGGGGGGGGTGTACTCCAGTGAGAGTCAGTGCGTGTATGTGGGGGGGGGAGCTGTACTCCAGTGAGAGTGAGTGCGTGTATGTGGGGGGGGGGGTGTACTCCAGTGAGAGTCAGTGCGTGTATGTGGGGGGGGGGGGGGGGTGTACTCCAGTGAGAGTCAGTGCGTATATGTGGGGGGGGGGTGTACTCCAGTGAGAGTCAGTGCGTATATGTGGGGGGGGGTGTACTCCAGTGAGAGTCAGTGCGTGTATGTGGGGGGGGGGGGGGGGGGGTGTACTCCAGTGAGAGTCAGTGCGTATATGTGGGGGGGGGTGTACTCCAGTGAGAGTCAGTGCGTGTATGTGGGGGGGGGGGTGTACTCCAGTGAGAGTCAGTTCACATAGGACCTATATCCAATTTAGATTCAGTGTCTGTATGATAGTCATACCCCAGTGAGAGTCTTTGTGTGTGGGACTGTACCCCAGTGAGATTTAGTGCATTTGTGGGAGCTGTACCCCAATGAGTGTGTATGGGAGCTGGACTCCAGTGAGATTGTGTGAGAGATATTTTGGTGGCTGAACACAGCTTTGGGAAATGTCTGGTAGGTGTGAAAGGCACTATATAAATGCAGGTGTTCAATTATTTTCTCAATTTGAGTGATGTTCTGTCCCATTACGCAATCCTTGTCTGAGGTATCCAGTTTCCTTTAAACTCCTCTGTTCTTGGCTCTGTGTCTTGCCATGTTCTCTTTAAGCAGACCCTGCCTAAGCTTTGTGTGTTCCTGTCTCTGTCTATAGGATTCTCCTTGCTCTCCAACCCTCGTGATCAGCGATGCTCGGTGTGAGGAAGCTGCCGACTCTACGGACAAGACACACACTTTCTGCTTACAGTACGTAACATCAGCTCAACAAATGAAGCCTAAACTTTACTTGGTTTGGGACAGTGTTTCCCAGTGTCCCTGAGAGATCACTGTAGAGAGATTAAACTCTAACACTAACCTCAAGCTCCTCTATCGGATATGGCTGGGGTTTTGGGGGCGGGGGGGCGCTCTGGAGGGGGGTGGAGTGAGTTGAAGATTCATTGGCACACTGTTCATGTGCACAGCCACTCTGAAATCATGTGACAGAGTGTGTGTGTCAGTAACTGTGTGTCAGTGAGACAATGTAAGTGAGGGGGTGTGTGAGAGACACTGCATCTGGTGTGTTTGATGTGGGAGGCACTGTCATGAATTATCTGACTATAGTGTTTTTCCTGATAGACTGAGTGACAGAAGTGAGTACCTTTTCTCTGCTCCATCGGGCAGCCTGATTGGCGAGTGGATTCAGAAGATCAGCAACAATGCCGGTAGCTGTGGAGGTGAGAGTCTGCTGTCAGCTAATATCTTCCACTTTTCTCCATGAAGATGCTTCCTAAAACCGAGCTCTTTGACCAAAGTTACCTGTCCTGAGATCATGGGACTCAGCGATTTGTTGTAGGCTGCAAAGTGGCAGAAGTAAACAGCTCTTCGTCTCTTAACAGTTGTTTATCCCTGTGAAACAGTGAAGCTAAGACAGTGTGTGAGAGACGGTGAGGCCTGTGACCATTGGAGTAGGAATAGAGGAGGAGATGACAGCAGGGTACGACTAACCAGACTGGACGAGCTAACCTCACTGTCAGGCTCCATCAGATCTGCCTTGGGCCTCTTGAGAATGATCTCTCTGGTCTTCTCCTCAACTGCCTCTGATATAACCAGGGCAAAGGTGATGGGCTCTGACAACATTCCAGCTATAGTGCTGAAGGATTGTGCTCCAGAACTAGCCATGCCCCAAGCCAATACTAGTTTCAAAATAGATCTAATCAAAGATGTGTAAAATTGCCAAGGTATGGACAAAGTAGGGCAAATCCAACCAGGCCAAATACCACCCTATCCATCTCCCCTTATCAACAGCAAATGGAAGGTGTCATGAACAGTGTTTAGTCAAGGTTCCATCAAGAACACTCGACTCCAGGCCTCTTCATGGACTGGCTCATGCTAAAGAAGGGACAGCGAATTTTTTTTTTCTTTTCATTGTGGGTTTCAGTGGCAAGGTCAGAATTTGCTGCCCATCCCTAGTTCCCCTTGTTGGTGAGCCATCATCTTGACCTACTGCAGTCCATGTGGTGCTGCCACAATGCTGCAGGTCCAGCATTACCACTCGGCCATGAGAAAGGATTGTGGTGATATATTTTGAAATCGAGATGGTGAGAGGTTTGTAAGGGGTGGTGTTTCTATGCATCTGATGCCCTTATCTTTAGGAAAGGTCACAGATTTGGAAGGTGCTGTCAAAGGATCCTGGGAGAATTCCAGCAGGCATCTTGTAAATGGTGGACACTGCTGCCGTGCCTGAGTGAGGGAAGAAATGACTGCTTAAATTGGTGGATGGGTTGCTTCATCCTGGATGAAGATGAGCTTTGTATGTTGTTGGGTCTGCACCCATTGAGGCAAGTGGCGATTATTCAATCATACACCTGACTTGTGTCTTGTAGATGATGTACAGACTTTGGGGAGTCAAGGGAGTTACTTGCTGCAGAATTCCTGGCCTCTGATCTGTTCTTGTAGCCACTGTATTCATATGCTGGATCAGTTCAGTTGTAACGTCCAGAATGTTTAGTGATAGTAACACCATTAACTGTGAGGGTGACTGTCAGATGCTCTATTCTTATAGATGCTCATTGCTAGCTCTTATGCAATGTGAATGTTCCTTGCTAATGACCTGCCTAAGCACAGACATGGTCTCCCTCAATATTTGAGGAGTAGCAAATGGTGTTGAGCATTGAACAATCATCAGCAAACTGATCCTATTATAGAGGGAAGTTCACTGATGAAGCAGCTGAAATTGGTTGGGTCAAAGACCTGAGAAATATCCTGGAGCTAAGATCACTGATCTCCAACAACAACCGTCTTCCTGTGTGCCAGGTATAAGTCTAACCAGCAGCTCCTTGATGCTGCACTCAGACAAATACGGCCTTGTTGTGATTCTCAGACAGAGTGCATTCCCAGCCCCTTAGTTGCAAGTGGTGAGCCTGGTTCTCAACTCTCACCCATCTTGGACCAATTCTGTTTTAGGTCCAGCAGGTCTTGCTAAGTGCTACTAACAATCCCATCTGTCATTTTACTGATGTTTCAGGGGCTGTAATTGGCCTGATTGGATCTACCCTAATTCTTGGTGGACAGGAGAAATCACTTTTTCTTGTAAGCGAACAAAATGCACGGCCTATGAAATATAACATGGATAAATGTGAGGTTATCCACTTTGGTAGCAAAAAGAGGCAGGCAGATTGTTATTTGAATGGAATTAGATTGGGAAAGGGGACTGGTGCAATGAGACCTAGCTATCCTTGTCCACCACTTGGAGTTAGACATACAGATGCAGAAGGAGACAAATACTATGTTGGCCTTCATGGAGAGAGGATTGGAGTACAGGAGCAGAGCTGTTTGGCTGTAATTTACAAGACCTTATGAGACCACACCTGGAGTATTATGTGCAGTTCTGAGGAAGACATTCTGACTAAGGAAGCAGTGCAACAAAGGTTTACCAGATCAATTCCTGGGGGACAGGTTTGACATGTGAAGAGAGACTGCTTCAGTTAGGATTATATTCATTACAGTTTAGAAGAATGGGGTTGGAGGGTGGGGGGGTTGTCACATAGAAACGTATAAAATTCTAACAGGATCAGACAGGTTAATTGCTGGAAGGTTATTCCCGGTGATCGAAGAGTCCAGAAGCAGGGGTCACGGTTTAAGAATAGGGGGTAGGCCATTTTGGACTGAGATAAGGGGAAATGTCTTCACACAGGGAGAGGAGTCTGTGGGATTTGCTACTACAGTAAGTGGTTGAGGCCGAAACACTGAGTGCTTTCAGAAAGAAGTTGGATCTAATTGTTATGGTTAAAGGGATCAAAGAATATGGGGGAGAAAGCAGAAACGAGACTGAGTTAGATGATCAGCCACGATCAGACTGAACAGCAAAGAAGGTTCGATGGCTTACTCCTCCTAATTTGTGTTTTCTACAATACTATTTTACAACCCTCGGGTTTCACTAGCTGATTGTTGACTCTTCCTGTGCTGTTTTCCAGGTTCTAATGAAACAAGCTCGTCAGCTGTCAATGTGTGTCCTTTGCAGTCTCCACAACACTCCTGGTAAATACAGTACCTCTTTCCATGAGTCTGTGTTACAGGGTGACACTGTTACATGTAAGGGCTTTGAGTTTCTCTGCCACAGGGAAACAGGAATTGTAACAAAATACAAGGTCTTCTCTCTCGGACCTCACCTGATCTTCCTGTGGGTGAACAAGACAGTGAGTGCCATGAGGCGACAACTGTTGCTGAATCAAATCTCACACATGCATAACAATCTACACTCATGCATGTACATGCAGGTGTTAGCATATTCCCTATCATGCACAAAAGCTATGCTGTTTCTATCTTCCCAGAATCAGAGGCCAACTATAGCCTCCTGATTGGAGCCCAAGCCATGTTCAGTGGTGCAGTCTGATAATCTTTAAATACTCCGTGGCTTCTGCTTATTATTCAGGCTGAAAGGTAGAGAAAGCAAGTTCCAAACCATGCAGGACAGCAACAACTCACAATTCATCAACGTGGTGAAATTGGAGCACACTCCTTTCCCCGGTTTCCTCATCCAGTTCCCTGCTCCTTCCCTCAGCTTTCTCTCTCTCTCACTCAGTCCCTGCTCCTTCCCCCGGTTTCATCTGTCAGTCCCTGTCTGGGATCTACATGTTCCTTGGTTTTCAATTCTGAGGTGTCTCAGCCCAGTTTGTTCCCTTCTATCCTCTTGGCCTTTCCTCCTTATTCCTACATTCTGGGCCCCACATCAATCCTCCAAGCCAACTGATGACAGCGAGAGGAGATGTTGCACTGAGTGGTGTCACCTGGGATCTCACATTAACACTTGTTCCTTTCTCCAAAGTGATCCATTTATGACCAAATCCCAGCTCACGACGGGGAGTCCGACAAAGAAGGAGAAACCCGGAACCAACAAGGATTTACTTCCCAGGTAGGATGAGGCCCTGAAGGTAAGGGAACAGAGATCATGGGGTGCTTGGTGCTGGGATAATGCAACACAAACCAAAATTGCTGGCGAAACTCAACAGGTTTGCCAGCATCAGCGGGGAGAAAGCAGAGTTACCACTTCAGATCTGGGGGAATGCTCTGTGTTACTATGGGTGCCTGTTAAGGAGCAGTTGTTCCAGACTGTCACATTCTGGAGTTTGCAACTGATAACCTGCTTGAATATTGTAGTTTATGGTCACTGAGTTTCACTCACTGTCATTCCACATAAGATTCTTCAGAATACTATTCCTGGGAATGGTTCTACAATATGTATCTATAACAGAACTCAACCATTTAATGAGTGATATAACATTCTTCTACACATCAGTCATGAGCTTGCGTCAGCAGACGCTTCCTGTCTGTAAATCCTAAACCCCTGTTGGCACATTCTTTCTGAAAATTTGTGCCAACTATTTCTGTTATAAATCTCAATGTCCGCATTCAAAAAGGCCCATTGCCAACTGCTCCTGAGCATCAGGAAACCCTTTCATACAAAATGGTTTTTGAACAATTGTCATCCACCACTTTTCATTGGCAAGTAAGGTCTTACTTTGGACAAGAGATATTTGAGATTAGATTACTTACAGTGTGGAAACAGGCCTTCGGCCCAACAAGTCCACACCGACCCACCGAAGTGTAACCCACCCAGACCCATTCCCCTACATTTACCCCTTCACCGAACACTACGGGCAATTTAGCATGGCCAATTCACCTGACCTGCACATCTTTGGACTATGGGAGGAAACCGGAGCACCCGGAGGAAACCCACGCAGACACATGGAGAATGTGCAAACTCCACACAGTCAGTCACCTGAGGTGGGAATTGAACCCGGGTCTCTCTGTGAGGCAGCAGTGCTAACCAGTGATTTTTGTCCTTTGCACTATCATTTAACATGTTCATTTAAGATTTTCATGGGAGAACTCAGCCCCCTACTCAGGACAGAACTAGTTCTTCCTCTGATGTTTTGGGAGTGTCCTCTGGGGCCAGTGTACTGGAAGCTTTACTCTTTATCTAACTCCATATTGTCCCTGTCCTGGGAGTGTTCGATCAGGACAGTGTCATGGGCATTTTACTTTCTATTTACTCCTAATTTTAATGTAGAAAAGCTTTACTTTCAGTTTAAAGGTGTGTTTGTGTAGAAAGAGCTTTACTTGGTATCTAATCCCGAGAGTGTTTGATGTGGATAGTGTAGATTGTGAAATGAACACAGGGAGATGATGTCACCTTCTTGTGTTTTTAACAGGAGAACACCATCTTTCAGAGTGAAACACAGCAACTCATCGAATTTGTCTCCACAGAGAGCAGGGGGGCAACGGGATAAGTGGAGAAACAGAGACCCTCCGCTGGGAACAAACGGGACAAAAGGTACCTCAGCATCGGCAAAACAATGTTTCAGATAATTGTTCATAAAACTTAGTGAGTGTTTTGAAACATCACGAAGCATTAGGAACAATTACTGGGCTGATATGGCAGCGTGATGAGAGACGGTTCCTGTACTGTGGGCAGTGTAGTGATAGCACCACATTCTCTGCTCCACCATTCACTGACGTGATGTGTCTTTGTACATTTTGCAGATTCCGGTGTTGAGAGTAACTCAACAGGAGACACGCAGTCAGTGTCAGTTCCTCCACCAAAACCTCCTCACACTTACTATAACACCCACCAATATCCAATGGGTGGGGAGCAGGGGTATCATGGCCTGAACGCAGGTTAGTGCTGTCATTTCTCCGTGAATCTCCGGTGTGGAAATATACCAGACAGTAGTCACACTGGCACTGTGCCTTGTATCCCAATCCCCTCCAGCTCACAGCATGCATGGTTTGACCAGCTAAAAGCTTTACCATCCTGCATCCCAGGAACCATACTAATTCCCTCAGGATCAGAGTCCAGCTACCCAGGCGCAGGAGCTATGCCAAAAGGATGGTCCTGGTACAATCTCCAAAATCATGCCTTTACCACGCTCTGAGAGGGTTTTTGCACAGCTACTGGTTATCAGTACCTGATGCCCAAGACTGTAGAAAATATACAGTGGCACAGTAGCTCAGTGGTTAGCACTGCTGCCTCACAGCGCCAGGGATCCGGGTTCGATTACAGCCTCGGACGACTGACAGTCTGTGTGGATTTTCTCCGTGTGCTCCAGTTTCTTTCCACAATCCAGAGATGTGCAGGTTAGGTGAATTGGCCATGCTAAGTTGCCCATCCTGTACAGGGATGTGTAGGTTGAGTGCATTAGTCAGGGGTAAATGTAAAGTAATAGGGTTGGGGAATGGATCTGGGTGGGATACTTTCCAGAAGGTCAGTGTTGGGCCGAAGGGCCTGTTTCCACACTGTAGGGATTCTATGATAATTTCTAATGATAAAGTAGATTACAAGGTATTTGTGAGCGCATTTTGGCCGAAAGGAGGGTCTGTTTCTAGTGACCCCTCAAAACTGCAGACTATGTAGTTTTCAGGAATATACTGTCAGTGCAGTAAGCAGACCACACACAGTGGATCACAACTACAATGAAAGAGGAACCCCAGTGTCATGCCTAATTCCACATTCTGAGAGGGTCACTGTTCACTAAGCCCAGGGTTACTTACAGCTGTACGTAAGGGAGACCAGTATTCCTAATATGTCACTGTTTGTGCCTGTCAGGTAACAGACAGACCTTGGGCAGTACTCCCGATCTGTGTGTGGAGCGAAGGCAGCCTGGACTCTCTGGCAACCGACAAGAGAATGAAAACCGACGCAAGACCTGGGAACCAGAGAGCACAGGGTCACCCAGCAACTTTACCATGCCAACATGGCACCACACCCGGGACACAGACATGGACAGTGGCAAGAAGAAGAATGTTTTCAAGAAGTTTTTTGTAAAAAAGTAACTTGAAACTGCCTTAGCCTTCCCTCTGATAGTAATATATTTTCAGAAAATGCATGGAGCTGAGCTTCACAAGTGTGTGTGTGTGTATATCTGCAAAATGTCATTCTAGAACATAGTGAACGTCTGACTCACCTATTCCAGTCTCTAAGCGTGCAGCTGATTGCTCAATTCCACATCTCAGTTCCCTTAGTATCCTCTCCACTGGGTGCCTCAGCATTCACATCCCTCTGAGTGAATCTCATTATTTCAGTCCGAGGTGGCAGTAACTTTATTCTGAGACTGTACCTCCTGGTTCCACATACACTAGCCCAGAGGAAACTTCCTTACAGCTTCTTTCCAATTAATCTTGAGAATTCCAACTGTTCCATTGAGGTCAATCTCGGAATACCTCTCAGAAATGCAGGCCTATACTGCTCACTGTCTCTCCTCATAAGGCAGTTTCTTTATCCAGGAATTATTCTAGTGGACTTTAGTTACACTTGCATTAAAGGAACCCAGATCTTCAAAACATTGCAGTGAGATTTCTTTTCTCTTGTACTTTGATTGAAAGGCCAACATCCCAAGTTAATGTGCTGGGCCAACACATTAACATTGAGTCCCTCTAAGCACTTGTCATTTTTTAAATGAAGTTCTTCCTTATAGAATAGATCCGTTCACACCACTCAGTAATCTGTGTTCTCTTCACTACTTACTTTGCCATCGTAATTACATCTGTATTAGCCTGGATTAACTACAATTGATCCCCTTATCAAAGCCATTGTCATAGACTAGAAAAAAGGGAAGTTTCAACACTCTCAGATCTTGTCAGAACCCCACTAGGTAAGGCTTCCATTGTAAAATTTACTTTTTTTTTGTTACCTAATGTGATGAAAAGAGTGAGCAGTATCTGTCCCATGTTTCTGTCTGTAACTCGTCTGTCAAACTGAGAGTCTAATACTGTAATAGGCTGCCATCCTTTCCAAATCCATGTGATCCGAATCAATTAGGTACTTTAGGTCATTTAATTATGCTATTTTTGTGACGGCTTTTAGTTAATTTTGCTGCTGTTAATTCATGTTCTACGACTGGGATTTGTTCCATCACTGAATTAGGGTCATCTTACAATGTCATATTGGCTTGACCTGCTAAATCTTCTCCAAACAGAAATGAGGAGCGTGACATTGTTAGCTGAGTCCTGAGCTCGAAGATGGGAGCTTTGTTCCCCAGCTGATGGCTGAATTAATTGCTCTCTCAGGATGGGGAGCAGGACCACCAGCTGAGGTGACTGAGGACAAGATCAGAGCAAATGCACCACATCTGGGAGCATGTACCAGGAGGAAAGGAGCCTCCCTGGTGCCCCTACATATGCCTCAGTGAAAGGCTTGGGGAGAGGAGCCAACAGGCAGTGGAATTTCTGTGGCATTCTCCAGAGGGACAATACTGCATCCTCCGGCCATCCTAAGCTCCGCTGCCTCAGCCCCTGATTCAAATAGTAAAACCTTCCCTCTGTATCTGAAAAAGTCATTCTCTCGCTGTTACTCGTATTCTAAACTTTAAAAAGCACAATAAAATTGAAATTTGCATGGAACGTCTGTCATTCTGGGTTTCACTTCCGAGAGAGGGGTTATCAACTCCTGCACTCAGTCCTTGCTGAAGTTACATCCAACACTCAAGTCGCAGAACAGCAAACCATGCCACAATATATCATACGAAGACTCCTTCAAAAGCACCTTCCAAACCAATGACCACCTCCATCTAGGAGGACAAGGAAACCCCACTATCTGCAAGTTCAGCTCCAAGCCACCCACACCACCCTGAGTTAGAGTCATACAGATGTACAGCATGGGAAACAGACTCTTCGGTCCAACCCGTCCATGCCGACCAGATATCCCAACCCAATCTCGTCCCACTTGCCAGCACCTGGCCCATACCCCTCCAAACCCTTCCTATTCATATACCCATCCAGATGCCTTTTAAATGTTGCAATTATACCAGCTTCCACCACTTCGTCTGGCAGCTCATTCCATACACGTACCACCCTCTGTGTGAAAAAGTTGCCTCACCGTAAACTATACCCTCTAGTTCTGGACTCCCCCACCCTAGGGCTAGTTCTCCTTGTATTCTATGAGATCGAGCCTTGTTACCCAGTGTTCCACACATGCCTTACTGAAGTCCATATAGATCACATCTAACGCTCTACCTTCATCAATCCTGTTTATTACTTCTTCAAAAAACTCAATCAAGTTTGTGAAACATGATTTCACACGCACAAAGCCATGTTGACTATCCCTAATCCGTCCTTGCCTTTCCAAATACAAGTACATCCTGTCCCTCAGGATTCCCTCCAACAACTTGCCCACCACCGACATCAGGCTCACTGGTCTATAGTTCCCTGGCTTGTCCTTACCACCCTTAAACAGTGGCACCACATTAGCCAACCTCCAGTCTTCCAGCACCTCTCATGTGACTATCGATGATACGAATATCACAGCAAGTGGCCCAGCAAACACTTCCCTAGCTTCCCACCTGATCCGGTGCTGGGGATTTATCCACTTTTATGTTTCAAGACATCCAATACTTCCTCCTCTGTAATATGGACATTTTTCAAGATGTCACCATCTATTTCCTTACATTCTATACCTTCCATGTCCTTTTCCACAGTAAACATGATGCAAAATACTCATTTAGTGACTCTCCCAACTCCTGCAGCTCCACACAAAGGCCGCCTTGCTGATCTTTAAGGAGCCTTATTCTCTCCCCAGTTATCCTTTTGTTCTTAATGTATTTGTAAAAACCCTTTGGATTCTCCTTAACCCTATTTGTCAAAGCTATCTCATGTCCCCTTTTTGCCCTCCTGATTTCCTTAAGTATACTTCTACTGCCTTTATACTCTAAGGATTCACTCAATCTACCTGGAAATATCACGGTTCCTTACTGCTGCTGGGTCAAAATCCTGGAAATTGCTCCCAAATGGCACTGTGGATCTACCTGCAGCCCAAGAATACAACTTGCTGGTGCCTCCTCAAGGGCAAATAGGAATCAGCAATTCAGATCCAATGAACAAATAAACAAGAATCCTGCCTGCTCACTCTGATGAGACCTTTATAGCTGGGAGGCTATAACTACCCCTCACCTTTTACCCATAAAGCCTGAGCCAGTCTCAGCCCCATCACAAACTGCAACATTAGTCAGCTCTCACAGAATTGACTGTTCCTGCCCACTCTCTGACCCAGAAGTACAATTGGATGCCATCCCCCCCAGGTGCCTTGGACAGATTGGCAACTCCCAAAAGGGGTTCAAACTTTCAGCAGGGGAGGGAAACAGAGGGTGTGGATGGTGCCAGGTGGTGTCATTGGAGTGAGGAAGAGGGGAAGGTAAGCTGCTCTGACTGTTACAGGAAGTGCTCAAGTTGTCATGAGCCAAGGAGAAATTTTATTGTAGATTCTGTCTTCACCGCAGAGACACGCTGTGGGCTGTTCTACAATCATGTAATTGATACTGACCACGCGCATTCAAACCAGTTCACTGATATCCAAGTGTAGCCCCACACCCCACCATCCAAACCTAAGGCTCAGCACTGATTTCCATCGAGCGAAAGTGATACTGAGATCAAAACACAATGTAGGTCAGTCACAGAGTCAGCTCCTTCTCAGGGTGTTGGTAAGAATCTGCCTCCCTCCTTCACAGGTCACTCCTGTAATATGAAAGGCATAATGTCATCAAAAGGGTCCTCCCCATACACTAATTATCCTCATCTTAATCCCGCAAACATACAGTCATAGAGATGTACAGCACGGAAACAGACCCTTCGGTCCAAATTGTCCATGCCGACCAGATATCCTAACTAATCTGGTCCCATGTACCAGCACTTGGCCCATATCCCCCCTAAACCCTTCCTATTAATATATCCATCCAGATGCCTTTTAAATGTTGTAATTGTACCAGCTTCTACCACTTCCTCTGGCAGCTCATTCCGTACATGCACAACCCTCTGCGTGAGGTTGTTTTCAAATTTTTCCCCTCCAGTTCTGGACTCCCCCATCCCAGGGAAAAGACCTTGTCTATTTATCCTAACCATGATTTTCTAAACCTCTATAAGGTCACCCCTCAGCCTCCAATGCTTCAGGGAAAACAGCCCCAGCCTATTCAGCCTCTCTCTATAGCTCAAACCCTGGCAACATCCTTGTAAATTATTTCTGAACCCTTTCAAGTTTCACAACATCCTTCTGATAGGAGGGAGACCAGAATTGTACACAATATCCAAAAGTGACCTAACCAATGCCCTGTACAGACACAATATGATCTCCCAACTCCTGTACTCAAAGCTCTGACCAACAAATGAAAGCATACCAAATGCCTTCACTAGGTGAAAGTGAGGACTGCAGATGCTAGAGATCAAAGTCAAAAGTGTGGTGCTGGAAAAGCACAGCAGGTCAAGCAGCAGAGGAGCAGGTGCTAAAAGGCCTATGTCCGAAACGTTAACTCTCCTGCTCCTCAGATGCTGCCTGACCTGCTGTGCTTTTCCAGCACCACACTCTCGACCTTCTTCACTATCTTACCTACCTGCGACTCCACTTTCAAGGAACTTTTTTTAGATTAGATTAGATTAGATTACTTACAGTGTGGAAACAGGCCCTTCGACCCAACAAGTCCACACCACCCCACCGAAGCGCAACCCTCCCATACCTCTACATTTACCCCTTACCTAACACTACGTGCAATTTAGTATGGCCAATTCACCTGACCTGCACATCTTTGGATTGTGGGAGGAAACCGGAGCACCCGGAGGAAACCCACGCAGACACGGGGAGAACGTGCAAACTCCACACAGTCAGTCGCCTGAAGCTGGAATTGAACCTGGGTCTATGGCGCTGTGCCACCGTGCCGCCCACAATCTTTTTGTTCAGCAACACTCCCTTACCATGAAGTGTACAGGTCCTGCTCTGATTTGCCTTTCCAAAATGCAACACCTCACATTTACCTAAATTAAACTCCATCTGCCACTTCTCAGCCCACCTGATCAAGATTCCCATTGTACACTGAGATAACCTTCTTCACTGTCCACTATACCACCAATTTTGGTATCATCTGCAAACTTACTAGCTATACCTATGTTCACATTAGAATCATTTATGTAAATAACAAAATGTCTTGTGCACAAAAAGCAAAACTAAATCTAATCCAGTTGTCACCTCAGTCTACTTTTGATCATCAGCAAAGAAACAGAGGTGAGGGTCATTGACAGCTGCACTTGCTCAGCAATAACATGCAATTAATTTGGGCTGCACCAGACCTCTCAGTTCCTGATCTCATGACAGCCTTGGTCCAAACATGGATAAAAGATCTAAACACCTGAGGTGAGGACAAATCACCTATCACTTCCCCCCCCTCCCACACACCCATTAATTACCCTCTCATACCCCAAAATCTAATTTCATCCTCTTGTCCCACACAGAGTATCCTCTCACCACGCTTTCCTCCACCCCCCCCCACCCCCAAACACAAAACTAATGAATCTCTCTTCTCCCTGTTCGAGGTTCCGACATTCCCTCAAGCCAATAATCCCCAGCTCAGGGCCTGTTGCAGTGCCATCTGTGGCAGAGCTGGGGATTGTGAGTGGCCAGCTCATATCTCCAGACAAACTGGGTCTCAGCTGGCAAGGTGACCCTCAAGTGACACCCCAGGGAGATTTTGTGTGGGATCTCAGACTGGTGTTAAAAACATGGGTCAGTTCCATCAGATGAGACACAATAAGTGACCCCCCTTCCCCAAACATTCATGACCCTGGCCCTCCTCCCAGTATGTAACCCACCTTCACTCCAATGCGTGCACACCTACCCTCCTAGCTGCCTGTCCCGATCCGTCAGGGGCACATATATCACTCCCATCAATGTGGTGCGGAGAATGGTTCCATCTGCTTTTTTGTCAAACTGCTGTAATGACTGACTTCCCCCACTTGCACCAACTGGAACAACCATACGACCACCAGGCTTCAGCTGATGCAGCAACTGAGGTACAGACAGAACAAGGTACAGGGTCACAGGGCTATACAAACCAAGGGACAGACAGAATAAGCACAGGGTCACAAAGCTGGACAGGCTGAGGGACAGGCAGAACGAGTACAGAGTCACAGAGCTATACAGACCGAGGGACTTCAGAACAGGCACAGGGTCACAGCTGTAAAGACTGAGGGACAGACAAAACGGGTACAGGGGTCACATCCAGACAGACTGAGGCACAGATAGAACAGGTACAGGCTTAGAGCCGAACAGACTAGGGTCAGGCAGAATGGCTACAGAATCTCTGACCCTGCTCTGAATCAAGAAATATTGTCTCTCATTTTAGCAGAGACTTCAAGACACCAACTTGTCCACAGCACAGCCATTCATGTACCATTATAGAATCATCAAAGCAGGAAATGCAACAACCAATTTCTGCACTGAGAGATCCCACAGAATGTAATAATGGGGTAGTCATTAGTGGAGTATTATATCCTGATGCTGCCAAGATTCCTGAATATTGTTAGAGCGGCACCTGTTAAAGCTCAACTCTATTCTTGTCGGAGATAGTCACTGCCTGGCACATGAGGTTCAAATTGGCTACTCACTAGCTCTTGCCAGGATATTATCCAATCTTTGCTGAATTTGGATATGAACTGTTTTAATATCTGTGGAGTCACAAATGGTACTGAAGATTGTACAAGAATTGAATCATAGGATTACAGATAATAGTAATTCTGCTGTTGCTGATAACCCACAGCAGTTCACCTGAGTTCTGGTCTGAATCTGTCCTGTCTCTCACAATGGCAGGGTCACACAACAGGTTGGGAAGGTGTTGGCAAGGTGAAGGTGGAACGAATGCAACGTGGTGATCACAAGTGTCAATAGGCACAACCATGGCCACATGAAACTGTGACAGGTAGATTGCTCAGGATGGATTCAAGTGGAATAGGCTCCCATTCAATAGCGATGCTACCAAGGTGCTCCTGGTGTTGGGCATCAGGGTCACCACAACCCAACCTTCCAACGGTGCAGCACTCCCTCAGCACTGACCCTCCGACAGTGTGGCACTCCCTCAAGTACTGACCTCCAACGGCGCGGCACTCCCTCAGAGCACTGACCCTCCGACAGAGCAGCACTCCCTCAGCACTGACCTTCCGACAGTGCGGCACTCCCTCAGCACTAACCCTCTGACAGTGTGGCACTCCCTCAG
Organism: Chiloscyllium plagiosum; assembly: GCF_037043375.1. Taxonomy (NCBI): domain Eukaryota; kingdom Metazoa; phylum Chordata; class Chondrichthyes; order Orectolobiformes; family Hemiscylliidae; genus Chiloscyllium; species Chiloscyllium plagiosum. The sequence goes on along the minus strand of NW_028270146.1, from coordinate 99,858,324 downwards.
CACTGACCCTCCAGCAGTGCAGCACACCCTCAGGACTGACCCTCCGACAGTGTGGCACTCCTTCAGTACTGACCCTCCGACAGAGCAGCACTCCCTCAGCACTGACCCTCCGACAGAGCAGCACTCCCTCAGCACTGACCCTCTGACAGTGTGGCACTCCCTTAGCACTGACCCTCCGACGGAGCGGCACTCCCTCAACGCTGACCCTCCGACAGGGCGGCAATCCCTCAACGCTGACCCTCCGACAGGGCGGCACTCCCTCAGCACTGATCCTCTTACATTGCAGCACACCATCAGCACTGATCCTCTTACAGTGCGGCACTCCCTCAGCACTGACCCTCCGACGCAAAGGCACTCCCTCAGCACTGACCATCTGACAGTGTGGCACTTCCTTAGCACTGACCCTCCATCTGTGCAGCACTCCCTCAAGCACTGACCCTCCGACGGAGCGGCACTCCCTCAAGCACTGATCCTCCAACAGTGCAGCACTCCCTCAGTATTGACCCTCTGACAGGGCGGCACTTCCTCAGTGCTGACCTTCCGATTGTGCGGCACTCCCTCCGTACTGACCCTCCAACAGTGTGGCACTCCCTCAGCACTGACCCTCCAACAGTGCAGCACACCCTCAGGACTGACCCTCCACCAGTGCAGCACACCCTCAGGACTGACCCTCCGACTGTGCGGCACTCCCTTAGTACTGACCCTCCGACAGTGTGGCACTTCCTTAGCACTGACCCTCCACCTGTGCAGCACTCCCTCAGCATTGATCCTCTTACAGTGCGGCACTCCCTCAGCACTGACCCTCCAAAAGCGCAGCACTCCCTCAGCACTGACCCTCCAACAGCACGACAGCGCTCCCTCAGCACTGACCCTCTGACAGTGCGGCATTCCCTCGGTACCATATTGCAATGTCAGCTTTGATTTTGATGGTCGAGGCAAAATGTAATGAGTGAAGTTAAATGCAAACATTTCTGTCTTGATTAGACCATGGGTTCCTCTCAGTAAACAATGGCTGACTTCTCAAGAAAAACAACAATAGTATGATGCTTTCAACATAGGAATTATTGCAAGTGCAGAATGTCATGTAATAAGAAAGTACTGTTCCACTTCTATTTTATGCTTTGAGTGAACTCTGTGGAGTATGAACACTTTGTGAACAAGGACTCTGAGCTTGATGCAGCCGAAATTCTCCTTGCTAACAGACTGTGAGGATCTCTGAAGCAGGGTTTAGAAGATTCAAGAAACAGAGACTCGCTTACGTCCTGAGGAACTACAGCCGCAGCTGCACCCACGTGAATGGCATCATAGGGCGCTCTTTCTGGGTAACCACGGCGACCATCTCCCGCTGCAAGACAAGGTTTATGAGGAGTGAGTATTAGGACCTGCTCCAGGCTTCACTCCAGAGTGGATTCACATGCCCCATCTCCAACTGAACCTCGCCTCTGAGGCTGAGAATATCCCCACATCGCTATACTCCTTCCGCATTCCTGGTAAGTGTCCTTCCACGCACCCACTGCATGTACCACCACTACTTGCATTTGCTCTCTGCCACCGAAAACCACCCAGTCCAACCCAACACCACCTCCCCACAATTGCTCAAACCTTCCCCTGTTTTACATCCAAAATTGGGCTGACAGGAGACAGAGTGTGGTGGTAGAAGGCTGTGAGTGTGATGGAGTCGAGAGTGTGGTGCTGGAAAAGCACAGCATCCCAGCAGGAGTGTCAACATTTCGGGCACAAGTCCCTCCTCCTCAAAACGGAGACTCTTCTGCTTCTCAGATGCTGCCTGATCTGCTGTGCTTTTCCAGCACCACACTCTCCATTTTGATCTCCAACAGCTGCAGCCCTCACTTTCACCTGTGTGCACAATGGAGCCCGGACTGCAGTAGGGTACCACAGAGATCAGTGCTGAGTCCCTTATTGCTTGACCTATTTGTAAATGATATACATAAAGTGGAAGGACGCTAAGTAGGTTTGCGGCTGACAAAGGTTGGCCAGGTGGTTGACAGTGTGGTGCAAGATCTCAGGTTATAGGGGGATATAAGCGGATTAGTCAGTCGGGTAGGTCAGTGGCAAATGGAATTTATCCCTGATAAACGTGAGGTGATGCTCTTTGGAAGAAGAAACAAGACAAAGGCAATGAATGGCAGGACACTCGTAAGCTCTGAGGAACAGAGGGATCTGCAGGGGCTTGTCCTCAGATTCTTGAAGGCAGGTTAATCAGGGAATGAGGAAGGCACAGGCATGGCTTTATCAGCCATGGCATAGATTATCATCAGAGCAGGGAGGTCATACTGGATCGGTACAGGACTTTAGTTAGGCCACAACTGAATTACTGTATGCAGTTCTGGTCATGACACTCTAGGAAGGATACGATTGCACTGGGGTGGATGGAGAGGAGATTCACCAGGGTGGAGTGGTTTAGCAATGAAGATAGGTTGGATAAGCTCAGATAGTTTTCATTGGAGCAGGGAAGCTTGAGGGGAGACATGATACAGATGTATAAGATTAGAAGGGCATGGACAGTCTGAATAGAAAGCAGCTGTTTCCCAGAGTTGAAGACAAGGGAACAGAATTTTAATGTGAAAGGCAGGAAGTTGAGAGAAAAACTTTTTTCGCTCAGAGGCTGGTAGTCTGGAATGCACTGCTTGGGATGATAGATGAGGCAGAAAACCTTACAACCTTTAAAACGTATGTGGATGAGCACTTGAAGAGCCATAACATTCAAGACAGTGGGCTCAGTGCTGGGAATTGGAACAATTGTGGGTAACAGTATATTTTTGGCAGCACAGATTCATGGCTATTTCCTCTCTCTCTCCCATTTCTTTCCCGTTTCACACATGTGCATGTGCCCACCACCAAACCTCCCCACCCCCCGCCCAACCCCCATCACGTACCAATCAGTGTGACGCGGCCTGAGCTGAGCAACGTGGCATTATCTGACTCCACGTTGCGAACGGATTGTTCCACTAGTTCTGGGATGTGGTCGATTCCAACCACTACCCCTGTGGCTCCCATCTGTGAACGGAGAGCAGGAGGAGTGTGCAGTAATAAACACAGATCCCAATTATTCCCCCCACCACGCATTCCTCCCCTCCATCCCCCCACCACCTCCAGCAAATCCGTATATTTCCAAACCAGAATGCTGAATGACTTGCAGGGTTGGTGGTGCTCCCATGTATCTGCTGTGCCTGTAGAGGTTGCAGGTTGTCAGCCCAGTATGAAAGGCTACAATTCCAATAGGGTGCAGCTGAGCAAGCCCCTGCTCCTCACCTGGTGTATCCATTGAGCAGTGACCCTGCACCTCTCACTCACCATTCTAGCCATGCAGACAGTCAGGTAGCCACTTCCAGAGCCCACATCCAGTGCTCGAGCCCCTTCTTGCAGATGATTCTTCAGACATTCCAGTGCATGTGCGTGCTGGAAATGAACAGAAACACGAGAAATTCAGCAACAAGCTTAGTGCAGATTGGCCAAGCCTGGTTACACAGGTACAATAATACAACTCTAAAACAAATGACAGCGGGCTGATGGTGAGGTGCTGGCTCCACACACACACACACACACACACAGCACACGCCTTTCTGACTGACTCAGGGTGCTCATCAGTATCCTATCATCTCATCAACACTGACTATGATTCTCATCGTCAACTGATGCAGCATTAGGAGCTTGTCAGGTTAGGAGTGTAGAAAGAGCTTTACTCTATATCTAAACCCTGTCCTGAGAGTGTTTGATAGGGAGTATGTAGAGGATACTTTACCTTTAGTTTAAAACAATGTAGGGAGCAATGCTTTCTCTTTAAAATGAGTACCGGTACCTTTACTTTGTATGTAACCCATGCTGTACTGGTCCTGAAATGTTTGATGGGGATACTGTACAGAGAGCTCTACCTTACATTTAGAAGAATAGAGGGAGCCTTACGCTGTATCTAACCATGTCCTGGGAGTGTCTGATGAGGACAGTGTGGAGAGGACTTCACTTTCTCTTTAATTGAGGGTGCTTTATTCTATACATAACCCTGCACTGTCGCTCCCTTCGGCGTGTTTGTTACGGACAGTGTCAAGGAAACTAGTTTTAGTTCAAAAGAGAAGGAACTTTACTTTCAATATAAAAAGGTTGAGTAGGTTTCTTTTCAGTTTAAACAGTAGAGAGAGCTTTACTGTCCATCGAACCCCTGCTGTCCCAGTCCTGAGTGGAAGAGTGTTGAGGAGCTTTAATTCAAATTTAAAAGAGTATGAAGCGTCTTATTCTATATCTAACCTCATGCTGTCCCTGTCTTGGGAACAATGTTGAAGGAGATTCATTTTCAGTTTAGAAGTGTAAAGTGGGATTTTCTCTGTCTCTAACCCAGTGCAGTTCCTGTGCTGGGAGTGTTTGATGGAGATAGAGTGCAACAAACTTTACTTTCAGTTCATCAAAAACAAATGAAACATTGCTTTCAGTTTAAAAGAATAGATAGAGCTTTATTCTCTTTCTAACCCAGCGCTATACTTACCATTCAGCTTTTGATAGGGTCAGTGAAGAGTGCATTTTGCTGTGAATCTTGTGCTGTACTGATCCTGGGAGTGTTTGATGGGGACAGTCTAGAGAGAGCTTTACTCTGTATCTAACCCTTGCTGTCCATGTCTTAACAGTGTTTGATGGGGATATCAAGGGAACTTTATTTTCTGTTTTAAGGCAAGAGTGGAGAGAGCTTTATAGAGTCATAGAGAGATACAGCCTGGAAAGAGATCCTTCAGTCCAACTCACCCATGCTGACCTATATCCTATATGAATCCTGTCACATTTGCCAGCATTTGGCCCACATCCCTCTAAACCCTTCCTATTCATATACCCATCCAGATGCCTTTTAAATGTTGGAATCGTACCAGCCTCCTCCACTCTTCTGGCAGCTCATTCCATGCATGCACCATCTTCTGCGTGAAAAAGTTGCCCCTTAAGTCTGTTTTAAATCTTTGCCCTCTCACCCTAAAAGTTCTCTAGTTTTGGACACCCCCACCCAGGGAAAAGACCTTTACTTTCAGTTTAAAGGAGTGGAAGTAACTTTACTCTGTATTTAACCCTGTGTTGTCTCTGTCCTAAAGGCATTTGATGGCAACAGTGTCAGGGAACTTTTAAGAGTCAAGGAGCTTTATTTTCAGTTTAAAAGAATAGATGTGGTTTTACGCTTCATTTAATTGCATCTCATGTTCCATGCTGTTCCAGTCCTAAGAGGGTTTGATGGGGGCAGGGACAAGGGTGGTTGACTTTCAGTTTAGAACAGTAGGGAAATCTTCCCTCTGTATCTAATCCTGTGCTGTCTCTAAGCTAGATGTATTTGATTGGGGCAGTTTCAAGGGAAAGTGAGGACTGCAGATGCTAGAGATCAGAGCCAAAAAGTATGGGCTTATGCCCGAAATGTCGATTCTCCTGCCCCTTGGATGCTGTCTGATTTGCTGTGCTTTTCCAGCACCGTATTTTTTGTTGCAGTTTCAAGGCAGCTTCACTTTCAGTTTACTTCCACTTTAAACAGAGTAGAAAGGGCTTTACTCTGTATTTACCCATGTACTGTCCCGGTCTTGGGAGGTGACCTTAATGGCCACTCTCGATGACAGGTCGATGCTCTCTTATGCAGCAAGGGTCAAGTTCGGTACCTACAAAGGGAGTCCACACACACAAACACACACACACACACACACACACACACGTCATGTCCTGCGCATCCTGTCAGTGGCTTAGGCAAGTGAAGCATTGGCTAAACTCCCTGACACACCATCATTCTTCAGAAAACACAACCACACAATAAATAGATGCTGCCAGTGTTGGAGGAGTTGAGCTATAGGGAGAGGCTGAGGCTGTTTTACCTGGATTGTCAGAGGCTGAGACCTTATAGAGGTTGATAAATCATAAGGAGCATGAATAGGAAAATAGGCAAGGTCTTTTCTCTGAGGTGAAGGAATCCAAAACTGGAGGGCATAGGTTTAGGGTGAGAGGGCAAAGATTTAAAACGACCTAAGGGGCAACCTTTTCACACAGAGGGTGGTAAATGTATGGAATAAGCTGTCAGTAGAAGTGGAGGCGGCTGGTACAATTGCAGCATTTAAAAGGCAGCTGGATGGGTATATGAATAGGAAGGGTTTGGAGGGATAGAGCTGGGTGCTGGCAAGTGGGACTAGATTAGATTAGGATATCTGGTCAGCATGGACCAAAGGGTCTGTTTCCATGCTGTACATATTTATAACTCTAAATATTCAAAGGCCATCCAGACTAACCACAAATTCCCTAGCTGCCTGTCACCAGAGTCCATCTGGGGAAGACAGTCAGGCATACCATTCAGTATTCCTGTACATCACGGAGGGCTGTTCAGGCATTGTGGAGGACAGGAATCAAGACAGAAGTCTGAAGAAAGGCAGCGACGTTACTGGACCTGTAATCCAGAAGCCCAAGTTAATGTTCTGAGGACGTGGGTTCAAATCCCATCAGAGCAACTGGTCAAGCTCCTCCCAATCTCATACTCATCATCAGATCCAACATTATGTGATCCTGAATTGAATCTTCAACATACTGTTCTAGGAAGTTGTCCTGAATATCTTACAAATTCCTCCTCATGCCTACCTCTGCCTGTCTGATTGTTGCAATCTACATGAAGATTAAAGTCACCAAGATTAATGATCTGCCTTTTTAAAATGCCCTCTGTATCTCCTGATTTGTTCTTCGTACCACCATACAGCTACTGTTAGGAGGCCTATAGAATACTTTCTACCTTTGTCAGTTCCAGTCCCACACTGGGCATCATTATCCAAATAACTGCTCTGTAATGCTTCCATATCCTCTTGATTTGTGAGTCCACATTTCCCCTCTCTCAAACCCTTCCCCCTCTATTTGACTAGTTTAAAACCCTCTCCACAGTCCTAGTTAGTCAATTCACCAGGACATGGTTCCAGCACAAATCAAGCAAAGCCCATCTGACCAGAGCAGCTCCATTCTACCCTAGTACTGCTGCCAATGCTCCATGAACCAAAAGCCATTCCACTCACACTAATCCTTGAGGCACATATTTAACTCCACGACTTTATTCACCGTTTGCCAGTTTGCCCATGGCTTAGATAGTAATCCAGAGTTTATTACTTTGGAGATTCTGCGTTTATAATTTAGCTCCTGTTTAAACTCTTGCAGCAATACCTCATTTCTCAGCCTGCCAATGTCATTGGTACACACGTCGATAACGACTATTGGATCCATCCCTTCCATCTCAGAGATCTTCTCCAGCCCCAGGGAGATGTCCTTAATCCTGACACTGGGAAGGCAACACATCCTTCAGGAATCCTATTCCCTGCTGAAGAGATGAGTATCTATTCCCCTTATTAGACTGTTCCCGATCACAACTACAATCTCCAACCACTTTAAAGCCTCCCTGCACCAAGGTGCCGTGGTCAGTTTGCTCATTCTCCCAGTAGCCCTCATTTTTGTCTGCACTGTTTACAAGAACCTCGTAACTGTTGGACAATTTCAGCAGATAATGTTTCTCAACTGCAACCCCTTCTGTCCTTATACCTACCTCACTGGTGGTCACACCTTCGTGTCCCTAATCTCAAACCAATTTTAAGTTACCTGGTGTGACCACCCTCTAGTTTGAGGTGACCAAAGTAAATTTCCCTTCCCCCGGGTGGTACATTGTCTGCAGTTCAGAGTCCAGCTTCACCATTCAGATTCAAAGTTACTCCAGCTGCAAACACTGACTGTCGGTGTGCTCCTTCTGAATCACGTTGGTGTCCAGCAGCAATAATTATTTATCCTGTCATCACTATTTAATTTGATTTATTTCATAAATTAATTGCATTTCATTACTTGCTCTTTACAATTTACTGTAATGATGTCTTTTATTAAACAGTAACAGCAGCCAGTTTTAAGAAAAGATAGAATAATAATATCAGAGACCTTAGCACAAACCGGAGACCTGATTTTTCATTTAAAGACCAGAAATATTCACTAGCTTCACTCCTCTCTCTGCACATGGTGACATCTGCAGGTCACTTTTTATCCTCCTCCACTCACCTTCCTCTTGATAGAGTTCACTTCTTGCAGTAGACACTAGTTAAAACCCCTCTAGTCCCATGTGCACAAGTTCCTACTTGAGACAAGTTTCTAGTTCACTTACTGGGCCTTTCTCTCACTCAGATGGTCTCCTTCACACTGGCTGTGCTCCCTACTGACCATTCAGTTTAAAAAAAAATCCTTTCTATTCCCTGTGAATTGTACATGTTTCTCCTTCTTCTTCTATGGGAGATGGGTGTAATTGGTCATTAGAAGGTGGTAGTGAGCTACCTTCTTTAATCACTGTGTTTACACCAACACTGCTTTTGGAAAGGTAGCTGGATTTTAACCCAGCAACACTGAAGGACAGGCAACACATTTCCAAGTCAGGATGGTAAGAGACTTGGAGGGAACTTGCAGGGAGCGGTGCTCCCATGTATCTGCTCCCTTGTCCTTCTAGATGGATGTGGTTATGTGTTTAGATGGTGCCATTGCCAAAGGAGCCATGGTGAGATGTTGCAGTTCACCTTGTATATTGCACGCACTGCTATTAAAGTATGCCAGCGGTGAAGAAGTGAAGGTTGAAGATGGTGGATGGGTGCCAATCAAGCAGGCTGCCTTGTCCTGGATGGTACTGAGTTTCTTGTATGTTGCTGGAGCTACATTCATCGAGGGAAGTGAACAGCATTCCGTACACTTCTCACTTGCAATTGGTGGACAGGCTTAGGGGAGTCAAGAAATGCAGGATTCCCAAACTACGACTTGCACTTGTAGCCGCAATATTAATATATTCATATGGCTTCCCAGTTTAGTTTCTTGTCAACGGTAACCCACACGATGTTGATAGTGAGGAATTCAGTGATGCTAATGACTCTGATAGCCAAACAGCAATGGCTAGTTGGCGAGGATCATTGCCTGGCATTTACCTTGTGCCAATCTCTTGCTTTTCCCCATTCCACTGCACAGCACGTCTAATCCAAATAACCACCCAATGCCCTCGAAAACCTTAACTGAACCTCCATCCGGTCAGAATATTCTATACCCTAACTGGTCACTGAGGAAAAAAGCTTTCTCACGCATCACCTTTGCCCTTTTTTTTGCAAGTTACTTTAAAAACACAATTAGCCTCATTCAGCACACAGTAGTACAAATTGCACACCACTTACCATGTGAGGTGCACTAATGGTGGCCTGATAACCTACAGAAGATGAAAAACAGCAAAGGTTACAATAATTACATAAATGAGAATAAGTGCTTGTAGATGCAATATACACACACACACACACACACACACACACATTGACACACATCCTGCGTCTTACAAAGCAATGACATGATTGCAGTCACCCCCAAAAAAAAAGCAACTTGATTCAAAATATATACACAGGAACTACAAGTCAACTACAAATATATACACACAGACCTTAAGGGACAGAAACTATAATCTGATTGTGTGTGTATACACTTACACACACAAACAGGGGAGAGTGCAGAAGGCTGCAGCACAGAAGGATTTGGGGGTCACAAAAAGCGAGCATCCATGTTAGGCAAGGAATAAGGAAGGCAAATGCAATTTTGGTCTTTTTTACAAAAGAAAATAATGCATAAAAATAGGGAAATCTTGCTAAAAATATAATGGTACTAGTTTGACCACAGCTGGAACACTGAACAGCTTTGTCTCCTTTTTTAAGGAAAGATATATTGCTATTGAAGGCAATCCAAAGAAAATTCACTGGGTTGATCCTGGATGTAGAGGGATTTTCTTGAGGGAAGGTTGAGTAGGTTGGACTTGCACTAATTGGAATTTACAAAATTGAGAAGTGACCTTATTGAAACTTCTCTCAGAATCTTGTATGTTGAGAGGGTAGAGGTGGAAAGATCGTTTTCCCTCATGGGAGAGTCTACGATCAGAGGGCATCATCTCAGAATAAGGGGTTGCCCATTTAGGACAGAGATGAGGAGAGATTTCTTCTTTCAGAGGATGGTTGAATCTGTGGAATTCTTTACCGTGGAGTGCTGTTGAGGCTGGTTCATTAAGCATATTCAAGGTTGAGATATGCAGATTTTTAATCAGTGAGGGAATCAAGCCTTGTAGAGAATAGGCAAGAAAGTGGAGTTGACAATTGTCAGATCAGTCATGAATGGCAGAGCAGACTTGATGGGCTGAATGGCCTACTTCTGCTCCTGTGTCTTATGGTCAACCTAAGGAACAGGAACTGCGACCTGATGATAATTGAGGCACTGAAACTACACTCTGAGTGTTAACATTAACTCAGAGGGGCAGGTTCAGCAGTCTGACTGCCAATATACACACAATCTGTGGGACGGTAACTACATTCTGACTGCACTGTGGGGAACAGCTGCAATCTGCATGTAAATATTTATACAGCCTCAAGGGCAGAAACTACAGTTTGACTGCAAACATATCCTGAGAAACATGCGTTTCAATCTTGATGTAAATATGCACACACCCTGAAGAGGAGAAACCACAGAATAACTGTAAAGACACACACACAGACTATAAATGAATATAACACAACCTGACAGACTGGAAGTGAAGTCAGACTGTTGTGTACGTATTTCAGTAACTGTGATAACTCACCATGACTTTTCTGACAACACCTTCCAAACACACACCCTCCACTAGAAAAGCAGCAGATATGTGGGAACATTGTGAACTGGAACTATACTACTGTTCCTTCACTGGTGCTGGATTGAAACTGCCTCCCTAACAGTGCCATGAGTGCCCCTACATCCAGGGACTTCAGTGGATCAAAAGGCAGCTCTCCAATACCAACCCCAAGGCAAAAAGGGATGAGCAATGAAATGCTGGCCCAGCCAGCAAAGCCCAAACTCTCTGGATAAACAAGAAAAAGGTTTGATCTGATTGTAGCTATCAATTCTATTTAAGCAAAGAACACTGGGACTGTACAGAGTTAGATTAGGAGCTGAACAGGAGAGGACGGAGTTAACTGTTAAGAAGTCGGAGATGCAAGGGTGGGGGGGGGGGGGGGGGGAGAGAGAGGAAGAGGGAAAGAGAGAGGTGGGGGGGGGGGGGGGGAAGAGAGAGAAAGTATGGTATTGGGGGAATAACCCCTCAGAACAAGTCTTGCTCATGACAAGGACCTGCACTTGGAATCTCTTAATGTAAGGAGGTTGTTATGCTGCATCTATCACTCAGTTATGACTGACTGGGAAACTCGCCTACTCTTACCGCCTGCAATAAACACATCAAAAAGGCTTACCACCTTTTTGGCTGCATTACAACACACTTTTTTGTTATTTGTTCTGGGCTGTTTGCTGGGAAGACCAGTATTTATTGTCCAGAAAGCAGTTAAGGGTCAAGCTGTGGGTCTGCAGTCATATACAGTCACAGAGTCCTACAGCACAGAGACAGATCCTTTTGCCCAAACTGGGCCATGCCGACCAAAATGTCCATCCACACTAACCCCATTTCCCTGCACTGGGCCAATATTCTGCTAAATCTTTCCTATCCACGTATTTGTCCAAATACCTTTTAAATATTGTAAATATAGCCACCTCAACAACGTCCGCTGGCAGCTCATTCCATATGCGTACCACCCTCTGTGTAAAAAGGCTGCCCCAGGTCCCCTTTTATTCTTTCCCCTTTAACTTTCAATTAACGCCCTCTAGCCCTCAAGTCCACAAGCCTGAGAAAAAAACTGAGTGCATTTACCCAATTCATGCCTCTCATAATCTTATAAACCTCTATAAAATCCCCCCCTCAGTCTCCTACACTCTAAAGAAAGAGTCCTAGCTTGTCCAACCTCTCCCTATAACTCAGACCATTGAGTCCAGACAACATCCTTGTTAATTTTGTCTGCACTCTTTCCAGTTTAATAACATCCTTCCAACAACAAGACGACAAAAACTGAATACGATATTCCAAGTGCAGCCTCACCAACATCCTGTGTAACTGCAATATAACTTCCCAATGTGTATACTCAATGCCCTGACTGATGAAGACCACTGTGCCAAAAGCCTTCTTCACTGTCCTGTCTACCTGTAACTCCACTTTCACAGAACTGTACACCTGAACTCCAAGATCCCACTGTTCCACTACACTCCTTCAGGCCCTACTATTCACCATAAAACTCCTACCTTGATTTGATTTTCCAAAATGCAATATGTGGGCCAAAGCAGATAAGACCAGCAGATTTCTCCCTAAAGGATATTCATGAACTGGGTGGGTTTTTATGACAAGTAGTTACTTATTCTAGAATTTTTGAATTCACCGCTGCCATGGTGGGACTTGAAATCATGTCCCCATGACATTAGCCTAGGGGTCTCAGTTACTACTTCAGTTATATTACCACCACCCCACTCCTAAAACACACATAGTTAGTGATGATTTTTTTGTGGATTAAAGAATCGTAAAGAAAGAATGCCCTGGATTTGTATTACTAGTAAATGAGACTGTGTGCCTACTGTAACAAATTGAATCAGACAATTGCTGCTGGTGTCTGCACGTGTGCTTTTAAATGAATGAGTTTTTTTCCACAGACAGTAGTCAGGATCTGGAAGGCTGCAATTGGAAAGGTAGTGGAAGCTGATTAGATTAATTGTGTTAAAAGGAAATCAGACCTGAAGGTTGAGAATTTAGTGTTACAGATGAAAAGAGATGCAGGACCAAATATAACTGCATTTTCAAAGATCCAGCAAAATGATGGAAGGCTAAATGACCTATTGCTCTGCAGTCTTCAATTCTACAATTTTTGTGACCACATTTTCTTCTGTGACCATCAAGCCCTGAGGGGGGGGAGGGGGGACCTGAGCTTCTGGGCCAGAGATCAGGACACTACAATAAGAGGAAGCAATGGTATTATCACTGGTATTACTGGTATTATCACTGAATTGTTCATCCAGGGACCCAGGTAATGTACTGGGGACCCAAGCTTACATCACACCACTGCAGATGGTGGAATTTGAATTCAATTTTAGGGTGCCAAAGTGGCTCAGTGGTTAGCACTGCTCCCCACAGCACCAAGGACCCAGGGTCTGTGCGCAGTTTGCACATCCTCCCAGTGTCTATATCTGTCCGATTTCTTCCCATAGTCCAAAGGTTAGGTGGTTCGGCCATGCTAAATTGCCCATAATGTCCAGAGATGTGCATATTAGGTGGATTAGCCATGGCAAATGCAGGGTTACAGAGATAGGAGAAAGTGAGGACTGCAGATGCTGGAGATCAGAGCTGAAAATGTGTTGCTGGAAAAGCGCAGCAGGTCAGGCAGCATCCAAGGGCTTCAGCATCCTGAAGAAGGGCGCATGCACAAAACGTCAATTCTCCTGCTCCTTGGATGCTGCGCTTTTCCAGCAACACATTTTCAGTTACAGAGATAGGTCAGGGTGTGGGTCTGGGTGGGATGCTCTTCGGAGGGTCGGCATGGACTCAAAAAGCCAAATGCCTGTTTCCACACTGGGATTCCATGTTAACACTGCACCAGAAGCCCGACTGAACACGTGCGGCGCCTTGTTGAAAGGCTTACTCCTGCTGGGTTACCCTTCCATGCGTGGTAAACCCCGCTGGGTTACCCTTCCATGCGTGGTAAACCCCGCTGGGTTACCCTTCCATGCGTGGTAAACCCCGCTGGGTTACCCTTCCATGCGTGGTAAACCCCGCTGGGTTACCCTTCCATGCGTGGTAAACCCCGCTGGGTTACCCTTCCATGCGTGGTAAACCCCGCTGGGTTACCCTTCCATGCGTGGTAAACCCCGCTGGGTTACCCTTCCATGCGTGGTAAACCCCGCTGGGTTACCCTTCCATGCGTGGTAAACCCCGCTGGGTTACCCTTCCATGCGTGGTAAACCCTGCTGATATCTTACCCACATTAGTGAATGTCAGATCTGGTGAAGGATACTTGAGAGTCCAGTCCTGAACAACCTAACGCACACAACGCTGCAAAGCAAGGATCTCCAGGAATAGGGAGCTCCAACCTCAGATCAGTCTTGTGGACATTATGTTTAGGGTCAGCTCTTCAACTCAAATCCTACCTAAGCACTGGTCAAATCCCAACTTCAACCCTCAGCCATCAAATTCAGGACCTCCTGACACCTCCCCAACCTCCCCTTCCACCCCCCCCCCGAAAACACTTGCTGGAAGAAGAGTTGGGCTTTATGAAGCAGAGGTAAACTCACCAATAGACTGTGGAGAATCCGCGTACGGATTAGTTCTGCAATACAGTCCCCGGTCTGTAGCCATCATAGCATCAAACACTCGCTGTGAGCGAATCACGCCATTTTCTGCAGGGGGGAGAGAAAACACTGGGTTATTGAAGAGGGCATATAGGCAGCTCCAGAGACAGATGCGAGGTATCCGCGAGCTCTGTAATGCTCTGCAGCTTTTTATTTATTTGTCTTTCTGACTGCGATCTTAAACAGGAAAAGGACTTTCTTGAAACCAAGGGTTGCCCTTTTAAAATCAAGTTACTGGAACTCATTGCGAGTTGTGCTACATTATTGATTTGTTCAAGCTGTGGGGGGGTGAGCTAAGGCAGCACACCACCAAAGTGGGGGGGATACAGAGTAGGATTTGGCTGGCAATGGGTAGCTGATTGAGTAATGGACAAGTAGTGGGCGTCACGGGGCGGCTGAGCAGATTGCGGGGCGTCACGGGGCGGCTGAGCAGATTGCGGGGCGTCACGGGGCGGCTGAGCAGATTGCGGGGCGTCACGGGGCGGCTGAGCAGATTGCGGGGCGTCACGGGGCGGCTGAGCAGATTGCGGGGCGTCACGGGGCGGCTGAGCAGATTGCGGGGCGTCACGGGGCGGCTGAGCAGATTGCGGGGCGTCACGGGGCGGCTGAGCAGATTGCGGGGCGTCACGGGGCGGCTGAGCAGATTGCGGGGCGTCACGGGGCGGCTGAGCAGATTGCGGGGCGTCACGGGGCGGCTGAGCAGATTGCGGGGCGTCACGGGGCGGCTGAGCAGATTGCGGGGTGTCACGGGGCGGCTGAGCAGATTGCGGGGTGTGCACACGCAAGACCAAGGGGCAGGCGACTTTCCAACCTACAAGGAGTAGGATCTGTCTCTATATCTCACTGCATCTACCCAGAAGACAGTCAGCTCCTCTCTCCCACCATTTGCCAGCAGCTGTGAAACTAAACAAAGAATGTGCAAAGCCCCTGTGCCTTTGACAAAAACAAAAATCTGGGAATCTGGAGGAGAACTGAACCTGTTGGGCAGAAAAATTAACATCTTATCAAAACCTGCGGAATGCTGCAATCGAACACTCATAGTCCCACAATCCAAAGATGTGCAGGTTAGGTGAATTGGCCAAGCTAAATTGCCCATTGTGTTCAGGGGTGTGTAGGTTAGGTGCATTTAGTCAGGGGTAAATGTGGGATAACAGGGTAGAAGTATGGGTCTGGATGGATTATTGTTCCGAGAGTTGAGCCAAAGGGCTTGTTTCCACCCTGTAGGGATTCTAAATTCTGAGCAGTGCTTCCTCAATTTTTGTTTCTTCCACCCATAACACCGTTTTTGTTTGTTTGTATGAGAGTGTCAGCGTTTTAATGGGGGGTTAGAGTTTTAAATAGTAGAGTCACATGATGACAGTTCACGTGGTTAAAGTTTACTCATTGATAATAAATAGTGATTAAGCACAGGAACCTGGACTGAGTTTTCCGCTAACATGACTCACCAGATAGGTAAATCGGATATTTTGTGGACTTTGTTTAAATCTTTAACTTCTGTGACGACACGGGTTGAAGGCTCAAGTATCAGTGCACTTTCCCAAGTGGGTTGTAATAACAGTAACTGAACTCCATCTTGGGGACTTGCACTACCCCCACAGCCTCAAGCACTTCCCATTGGGTCTGGAATTACATCGACATTCAAACTTCTCAATACTGTTGGAAAAAGACTGGTAGGGTGGAGTTTCAAATTACAACTAACTGGTCGATTTGCAAACCCGTGCTGTCACTATACTACAAACCACATATGACAACTGTCCAGTTAAAGGGATGGCTCAAATATATCATGAAAGTCTCAGGCAGAGTCGCAGAATTCATTACCTGTGTCCACGGTCACCATATTGTTGTCACTGGGGTGGCACATTGGTAATCAAGCCCTACTATTCCCAGAGTTTGGGCAAAACTTAAAATTTTAAGAAAATACACAATGATCCGCAATTCACCTGATTTTCAAGCCCCAGGTTGACAGAAAGCACAAAACGGGCGTCGGCACTTAATATGATTTACTATTTATTACAAACAATTAAACTCTAAGTTCAGGATACAAACTGTCAGCGTGTAACTCTACTAATTAAAACTCTAATTGCTTTATAAATGAACCCTTAAACACACAGAGAAAGTAAATACATGGATGGAGAGCAATCAGGAAAGAACTATACTATCCTTCCATCATAAGGTCAGAAGTAGGGGTGTACAACAATGATTGCATAACGTTCAGCACCATTCGTGAAGCAGTCCATGTCCAAATGCAACAAGATCTTAACACCCAGGGTTAGGTAGACAAGTGGCATGTAACATTCACCTCACACAAATACCAGACAATGACCATCTCCAACAAGAGACAATCTAACCACTGCCCCTTGACATTCAATGGTGTTACCATCACTGAATCCCTCATTGCCAACATCCTGGGGGTTACCATTGACCAAAACTCAACTGGACTCACCACATATATGGAGTGGCTACAAGAACAGGTCACAGGCTAGGAATCCTGAACTGAGTAACTCACCTCCTGACTCCCCAAAGCCCATTCATTGTCTACATGGCACAAGCCAAGAGTGTGATAGAATACTTCTCTATCTGCCTGGATGTGTGCAGCTGCAACATTCAAGAAGCTCAACACCATCCAGGTCAAAGAAGCCCACCTGTTAGATATAGCCACAAACATCCACTCCCTACACTACTGACGCTCAATGGCAGAAGTGTGTACCATCAACAAGATGCACTGAAGAAACTCATCAAAGAGTCTTAGACAGCACCTTCCAAACCCACAACCAATTCTGTCTAGAAGCAAGAGCAGCAGATACAAGGGAACCCCACCACTTGCAAGTTCCCTTCCAAGCCACATACCATCCTTCAGCGCTGCTGGGTCAAAATCCTGGAATTTCCTCAACGTCATTGTGGGTCAACTTACAGCACATGGACTGCAGCAGTTCAAGAAGACAGCTCACCACCACCTTCTCAAGGGCAACCGTGGATGGGCAATAAAGGCTGACCAGCCAGTAACGCCCATGCCCCACAAGCGAATAAAAAAAACGTTTGATCGCCTTTGTTCACGAGATCTGTTGAATTGGTTCCTGCTGATTAGAAGGTTTCCTCTTGGCCTTGCATTTTTCCAAATACTTTCAATGGTTTGTAAGAGGCACAGGGTGGCTGGGTCACTTCTTAAACAGTCACTGACATCAATGTGTCAGGATGGTAACCCGTAACAAATGCAGTGCCACAATTATTAACAACATATTTTCATGACTTGGATGGGGAAAGTGAACATACTGTAGCCAAGTTAGCAGATGGCACAAAATTTGGTGGGAAGGTAAGTGGTGAGGATGACTCAAACAGTATGTACAGGTATATTGACAGTTTAAGCAAGTGGGCAAAAGCTTGGCAGATGGAATACAATGCGTGAGGTTAAACACTTCAGCAGGAACAATAGAGGGGCTGAATATTATTTAAATGGAGAAAGATTGCAGAAAGCTGCAGTAGAGAGATTTGTGAACCCTCCTGCATAAATCACAAAAAGCTAACATATAGCTTCAGAGGATATCAGAGAAGGCAAATGGAATGTTGGCCTTAATTTTAAAGGTAACTCACTTTAAACAGATGAGTTTGTGTACGTTTTTTTTTTTAAGTCCTATATGAGCTTTCTGATGTGCACTGTGATACAACAAACTGATCACCACAACATTCTGAGTTTATTCTGCTAATTAAAACTCAGCTACTGTAATCCTTCAAATTAAGGCATGGCAAAAACCATTTTGGTGCAGGAGTACAGGTTTTACTGGGGCTTTCCAAAAGGGGAGTGTTATGCATCAAACTGATTGCCCCAAACAATTTAGGAACACATGGCAATGAAAAGTTAGCTCCCACTAACCCCTGATTAAAAAGAATTTTCTTTGTGTCAATTTTGTAGCGCTGCATGAGTTATTACTGGACTTGGAATCGTTTAGGGCAGCAAAATAGCAAACAATTTCAAAATTAAGTGGAAAAAAAAGCTGGGAA
The DNA here is from genome assembly GCF_037043375.1 of Chiloscyllium plagiosum. NCBI lineage: Eukaryota > Metazoa > Chordata > Chondrichthyes > Orectolobiformes > Hemiscylliidae > Chiloscyllium > Chiloscyllium plagiosum. The sequence continues at coordinate 99,840,099 of NW_028270146.1, read as the reverse complement.
AGCAGAGCATTGTTTGCCTCTCCCAATTAAGGGCTCTTTTCAAACTACATTTCAAGGAATTGGAGTGTAAATTAAGTCTTGCTATAGGTAGCAAAAGATGAAGGTGGTGGACGAATATCTGTGATAACAACCTGGGATTGTGCATCATTGATGCTGCTGTTACAATAACCCAACCTTCCTGTTATAGGTGTGGATAACTTGGCATTTTTTAAACTGGTCTGCACTTCACTGTGGCCAGGCAAAGTGAATAATTATTGGCAGCTGATTTAGAAACATTACATGTGGCCCAAAATACAACTGTAGTCTGACTAAAGAATGATTATTTTGCATTCTTTTTGACAGGCATTTTGCAAGTAAGGATGAAGAGGCCATGCCACTGATGCAGGGCCAAGAGACCAAATGAGTAAATTTCACAGCCAGAGGGCAGTGACGGAGCTCTTGTGTAGACCTGATGAGAACAACAGAGGAGGAGGCATGGCCAGATGATCTCCAAAGGGAGTGCAAGGCTGCTAAACAGAGGCAGCAACATAGCAGTCTCAGTCAGGAGAGACAAGATGCTTTGTGGGCACAGAAGGTGGCACGGTGGCTCAGTGGTTAGCACTGCTGCCTCACAGCACCAGGGACCCAGGTTCAATTCCTGCCTCGGGCAATTGTCTGTGTGGTGTTTGCATATTCTCCCCTCGTCTATATGGGTTTCCTCCGGGAACTCTGGTTTCCTCCCCCAGTCCAAAGATGTGCAGTTGAGGTGAATTTGCCATGCTAAATTGCTCGTTGTGTTCAGGGACGTGTGGGTTAGATGCATTAGCCTGGCATAAATGTACAGTAGTAAGGGAATGGGCTTGGGTGGGATACTGTTTGGAGTGTCGGGCCGTAGGGCCTGTTTCCACACTGTAGGGATTCTATCATTCTTACAGAGCGTTATAAAGACTGCAGCAACACGATAAGTCTGCCAAGGGCAAAACACCCCGGAACTTGGGACTCCAAAACACTGCAGTCTGTGCTCAGAATGCTGCAGCAATGCAGTGCCTGACTCCTGTCCAGACAGGACAGCCCAGCCCATGGCAAGCTGCAATGCGAGCACAGAATACTGTTGCATCGCAGTGTACATGTGCCAAAGAAAGGCTGGAGGCCACTATCGGTGCTAACAGCTCTCATTCAACGAGAAATCCAACACTACAACTTTGATTAACAAGCCAAAAATTGGAGTATAAAAATTGGGAATCCTTGCTAAAAATGTATACATGGCATTAGTCAGAATACTGTGAGCAGTTATATAGAAAGGATATACTAACATTGGAGGCAGACCAGAGAGATTCACTAACCTGGTAGAAGGTATGGAGGGGGAGCGTCTTATAAGGAGAGGTTGAATTGCTTGGGCTTGTGCTTATTGGAGTTTAGACAAATGAGATTGGTCTTATTGAAACATATAAGATTCTTAGGAGACTCGAGAGAGAGTAGATGTAGAAAAGTTGTTTCCCCTTGTATCTAGGATCAGAGGACATAATCTTAGAATAAAAGGTTGCCCATTTAAGACAGTGATGAGGAGGAATTTCTTCGTTCTGAGGGCAGTGAATTCTTGTTGAAGCTTGATCATGAAGTATATTCAAGGCTGACACAGGCAGATTTTTAATCAATAAGGGAATCGAGGGTGATGGGAAGTGATGGAGCAGACCAGATGGGCTGAATGGCCAACTCCTGCATCTACATTATATGGTCTTAAAAGTCACAGCTTACAACAACACGGACGGAAGTAAATTCAGAAAGAGGTTCAGTTATCTTTGTTCGCAAGATCTGTGGATATGTTTTTTGTGGATTGGAAGGTTTCTTCTCAGACTTCCTTTTCCAAATGATACCACTGGTTTGCAACATGCACAGGATGGCTGGCTGGCTGGCTCACTGATTCAATGTCATTGACTTATCGGTTAAAAGTCACAGTTTACAGCAACTGTTGAAGGAAAGATAAACTGGTTTCCTGCGGGTTTATAGTGAATTTTGATTGTGGAGAACAGGAAAAGACAGCTCCTGAGGTGGAGATCTGATCAGTTCTCTCTGCATTTTGTTCCCAGCTCCAAGCTGTTCAGTTATGTGAGCACCAATCACATAGTCATTCAAAAGGTCTTTGGTATCAATAACTAGTCACCAGTGTATAGACCAAACAATGTTTTTGTTATTAACCAAAGCTCCATGTGTATACAGAACCCTCAACTCCAGCTTGTCTGCAACCTAAACTTCAATTTCATCTCCTCCAAGCAACTGCATGAACGTTTGCTATCAGGATCAAGTTTACTCGTTTTATAAGCATGCAGCAATCCTTGCAAAACCTGTACTTTCCCATTTCAGTCAGAAGTTTTAAGAAGCACAATTTGAGAGATCAGGGTCAGTCTGCAATGTGCGTGTGTGTGCACGCGCATTCAGAATCTGAGCGTACCAGAATTTGGGGTTAGTGCACGCGACCACTGTGGGGGTGCTCAGAGTCTGAAAGAGATCAGTATATGTGCATGCAGTCATTGTGTGCAATTAGAGTGTGACTGAGAAAGATTAGGCTCTGTGCAGTGATCAATGTCTGTGCACATGGTGAATGTGTGTCTCTTTAGGGTTGTCAACGTGTGCAATCCCTGTACGTTCAGAACCAATGTATATTCAGGGACTGTGCGCATCATCATTGTATGTTGAGGGTCAGCGTGTTAAGTCACTTTGTGCTCAGAGTCTGCGTTTGCATTCATTCATTCTCTGCTCAGGGACTATGTGCATGTTTACTGTGCGTTTAGAGTCTGCACATCAGTGTTCAGAGTCTGGGTGGACGGAGAAACCTCAATTATCTGGCATTCGAATATCAGATTATCTAGCAAAATCTGGATGCTTGGCTAAACTATGTTACCCGGCACTCGACTAATCAAACGAAATACTCCCCATCCACATCCTTCAGATAATCGAGGTTCCTCTGTACATTCATTGTGCATTCAGGATATGCTTGTGAGCACGTTCATTTTGTGTTCAGGACGTGCATGTGCGCATTTACTGTGGATTCAGGATTTGTATCTGAAGGCAACTGAGCAAGATCAGAGTACACGGGAGGAAAAAAAAGCAGGGCAGTACTGGCTCAGTGAGGCTAATGTCAGTTGCAGCTGTGCTTGTGAATTAGTACTGAAAGCAATTTCTGCCTCCAAGGCAGTATGGACCCACAAAAGGAGGCTGATCAGTTTAGAACATGAGCAGTTGAGGCAGTCCATGACAGTGACTTCTTGCGATTGAGACTCAGAGTCAGATCAGAATAAGTAAAAAAAAAATTGTAATAACTGAGGTTCAATGAGATTTGATGATCTCTTATTAAATGTCTGGTGTGCATTACCAAAACTACACAGCATTACTATTACTATGATATGGAATGTTTGATCAGTCTATTACTAATACTTAGCATGTGTTAATTGAGTTTTTTTTTAATTCAGTCATGGAATGTAGGTGTTGCTGGCTGGGTCAGCATTCATTGGCCATCCCTAGCTGCTCCTTGAGAAGGTGGTCACCAGCTGCTTCTTGACCTGCTGCAGTGTGCTTTCTGTAGGGAGGCCCACAATATCCTGCAGGAGGAAATTCCAGGATTTTGACCCAAAAACAGTGAAGAAACAGTAAAATATTTCCCACTGAGAATGTTGAGTGGTTTGAAGGAAAATTTGCAGGGTGTGGTGTTTGCATGTATCTGCTATCCTTGGCCTTACCTATGGTTGAGAGGGTGTTGACATGGGGTCTTTGGCAAATTTCTGCAATGCATCTTGTAGACAGTACACACAGTCAATGGTCAGGGGAGTGAGTGTGGTGCCAATGAAGTGGGCTGCTTTGTCCTGGATGGTGTCAAGCTACAACTGTTGTTGGAGCTGCACCCATCCAGACAAGTGGGTTGCATTCCATCACACTCCTGACTTGTACATTGTAGATGTGGAAGCTCTGGGGAGTCAGGTGGTAAGTTACTCGCCCAATATTCCTAGACTCTGACCTGCTCTTGCAGCCATGTATTGATATGACAATTCCAGGTATAGAGTCACACTGCATGGAAATAAACCCTTCTGTCCAACCAGTCCATGCTGACCATAATCCCAATCTAAACTAGTCCTGAACTTGTCCCATATTCCTCCAAAATGTCTTATTCATGTACTTATCTGAATGTGTAATTGTGCCTGCATTCACCACTTCCTCTGGAAGTTCACACACGAATTACTGCGTAAAAATATTGCCCCTCATGTCTTTTTGAAATATTTCTCTTCTCACATTAAAAATATGTCCTCTTGTCTTGAAATCTCCCACCTTAGGGAAAAGACACCTTACTGTACCCCTCATGATTTCACAACCCTCTGTAAGGTTACCCCTCAACCTCCTACACTCTAGTGAACAAAGTCTCAGTCTATCCAGCCTCTCCTTGTAACTCAAAACCTTCCATTCCCAGCAACCTCTAGTATAACAGGGCAACCAGAGCTGGACAGTACTCCAGCAGGGACCTCACCAACGACCTGTACAACCTTAGCATAATATCCCAACTCCTATACTCAAAGGTCTCAGCAACGAAGGCAAGTATGCTAAATGCCTTTCTAACCACTCGAATGCAAACTTCAACGAACTATGTACCTGAACCCCAAGGTGTCTCTGTTCTACAGCACTACCCAAGGAGCTACTTTCATTCTACAAGTCCTGCCCTTGTTTGTTTTACAAAATGCAATCTCTCAAACTTATCCAAATTAAACTCCATTTACCACAGTTGTATCAAGTTACTTGTCATTGGTAATGTTTACGATGTCGACAGCGGGGATTCAGTGAAGATAACACTATTGAATGCCATGGGGTGGTGGTTAGTTGAACTCTAATTGGACATAGTCATTGCCTGGCAATATTATTGGCCACTTGCCCACCCAAGCTTGTCCACATCTTGCTGCATTTGAACATGGACTGTTTCAATATCTGAGGAGTCACGAATGGTGCAGATCATTATGCAATCAGTGAACATCCCTATTTCTGCTCTTTTGATGGAGGGAAGGTCATTGATGAAGCAGCTAAAGACGATTGGGCCTGGGACACTACTCTGAGGAACTCCTGCCAGAAATGTTCTGCAGCAGAAATGACTGACCTCCAACAACCACAACCACCTTCCTTTGTGCCAGGTATGGCTCTAACCAGCAGAGTTTTCACCGATACTCACTGATTCCAGTTTTACTGGGGTTCCTTGACACCACACTCAGTCAAATATGGCCTTGTTATCAAGGGCTGTCACTCTCACCTCACCTCTGGAATTCATCTCTTTTGTCCATGTTTGAATCAGGGCTATAATGAGGTCAGGAGCTGAGTAGCCCTGGCGAAACCCAAACGGGGCTTTGCTGAGCATGTGCTGCCTTATAGCACTATTGATGGCACTTTCCAACACTTTACTGATGATCGAGAGTAGACTGATTGACTGTTAATTGACTGGATTGGTTCTGACTTGCTTTTCTTGAACAGAATGTACCTGGGCAATTTTCCACATTGTTGGCTAGTTGGCAGTGTTGTACCTTTAGACATAAGTTGCACATTTAATGCTGATTGGATTACTGCTCAAAAATCCTGTAATAAGGTTTATTGTTATTTGTTCAAAAGTCACAGAATCTTGCACCTTTATTCTCTTTGCAAATCCCCTGGACCTCACACTTTATCCAGTTATCTGTGTTTCTGGCCAGATCACAACCTTTGGCAGTTTAGTCTGGGATTGCAATTATTTCGGAATTTTCAAATCCTGCAATTACTGGGACTAGCTGAGGTTAAATTTGATACAATTTTCACCGGAAGTTAACTACAACACATTCAAAACCCAAACGGCTTTTGTCAGTTGCTACAACTTTCCAGAGAGAAAAGGTTTATCCGAGAGATTTGCAAGAAGTAACCAATACGAGGTCAATATCTCTGGCAGAAATGTTGGAGTTGAGAGTTCAAAGCAGAGAACAGGAAAGTAGAGATAATAACATAGCTATGGGATTAGAATGAGAAGAGTCTAAAGTTAGTGGAACACAATTTCAGTTAGCTAAACTTCTTGAACTATAAAGAACAAGGCAAATGCTGAAACTTGAACTCCAAGCTTGGTAAGGCAGAACAGAGATTAGATTAGATTAGATTAGATTAGATTAGATTACTTACAGTGTGGAAACAGGCCCTTCGGCACAATAAGTCCACACCGATCCGCCGAAGCGCAACCCACCCATACCCCTACATTTACCCCTTACCTAACACTACGGGCAATTTAGCATGGCCAATTCACCTGACCTGCACAGAGATAACAAAAGAAAGAGAACAAAGAAATCAGAAACCATTCGTTAACTAAAGAAAAACTGAGGTTATATAGTTTCAAGGAAGCTGGTCCAATGAACAAGAATGATAGTAGCGAGAATAAAAATTGTCTTCAAAACTCAGTACGTAATCATTGTCATAAGACAGGATATGCATGCGTATATTGTTGGAGATGGAATGATATTCTCACTAGTTTATTATGAATACTTTAAAAGTCTTCAAAAAAAAAAAAGGACAATACAAACAAAAAGGAATCTGTGTTAGAACAGCACAAGAAACAAGTTCCCTCAGAATCTATTGGAATGTGATTCTTCATTGAATGTTGCCACAGTGTATCAGGTTTCTACAATTTACAGCAGTTTTATCTGTAAGGAACAAATGTTCCATTTCTCCTCCAACACAATTAAACAAATTAATATTTTAAGAGCTACCAAAGAAATCAGTCATTGATGGTGGCTAATGATACAATTTGTGTTCCAGGCAGCTTAATGAAAGAAAAAGTATTAGTAGGGAATCCCTATGGGTTTAATGAACCTGTTACTTTTTACAAAGTTATTATACAAAGCAACTTAGTAGTTGAAATTGTTAGCGTAGGAATTGTTCCTAGCTTATCTTCTAAAACATGGAATTTATACAATGTAATGATTTGGCAGTGCAGGTACTGTAGTTCTTCTATAACGCAATGGTTATGTTTTTGGGCAACCCCAAATTACAGAAAAAAAATCATGCTTTAGAAACAATGCTTAAAGTGTTGGCGGTATAATCGCGTTACAGCTAACTCACGATTTAAAAGTTCGCACTTTAGAAATAATGTCCCCAATTCACCAATTGCATTACAGCCAATGTGCATAAACAAAGTGCATGTTATAGCAGAACGACCTGTACGCAAGTCTTGAATCTGTCAAGAGATCCAGTTGAGGCATAACAACTTTTGGACTATTTCCCAAGTGAGCAGCAGCTACAGCCCATGTTTGTAAGGTTGGACAAGTTAAAATAGTAAAGCAAATAACCCAGGACAAAGAAAAGTTAGTCTTAGAAGTGCCCTGAATATCAGATGTAGCAGCAGGTAGTAGGCCGTGCTAAAGGGACACTGAACGTTATCAAGAACCAATTTAAAACTGAAAGATGAGTTTGCTAATGAAAAATGCAGCAGCAACACTTGGAAGTAAAACACTTGAATGAGGGCTTGAAAGATGTGATAAATGTCATAGAAACAAATTCAATCAAGATAGATCTTCAATTAATATTTGGTGAACTTCAAGTACATAAAGTCTCTACAAAGTATTGTGAAAAATGCCTTGAACAGGAGAAGGAATTCCTTAGGAATCAAAGAGTCAGGTGTAATCAGATCTAAAAGCCCGGACTGAAGAACCACAGAATTTTTATCTTGAAAAGAGCTTTGAACGTTTTAAACTCTGATGCAATCTGGAGAACGAGAATGAGGAGAGGTATGGTTTGGAAGAGTTGGCACAATGTTAAGAGCAGAATATGTTAAGAGCAGAATATTTTCAGAACAGAATGAGGGTCTGATGCATAAATTAAGCAGTCAGTAACCATACAGGAAAGGACATTGTGTGTCCACAACACACAGATTGCAGAAGCTCAAAGTGGCAGCTCCTTCTCAAGGGCAATTAAAGAAATAAATGCTGGCCCAGTCGGTGATGCCCACATCTTCTGAGTAAATTAAAAAAACATGCTGTCTGTGCAAAATGGTCAAACCTGTGAGAGGGTTCTGCACATGACTCTGAAACCAAGGCAAACAAACTAACCGGAACAGTTACTCAGCTGAATGAGATCACCCAACCTGAAAAGGAAGTAGACTATAAGGCGGTGAACAAATATTTGGAGGAAATGTTGAACAATCAGTGGGGAACAAATGAATGTGCACAGAAGGCTATGGTACATTGCTCGAATCAACGAGAAAACAATTAATAGCAAAACTCACTCAGTGTGGGTTTATTAATCTGAAACAATGAAGTCATGGAGGAAATGATTGAGGAAGCAAAGTGTGAAGCTGGCTGTCAATCAGAAACAAATGTTTTCCATAGAAAGGAGCTATTAAAAAGTATGTTTCTATCAACAGAGGAGAAAAAGAACAAACTCACATACTTTTGTAGTCAAATTGAAAAACATACCTGGAAACTCTTTATATTATGAAATATGAAAAATGTGCAAGTGAAGAATGGGAGGCCATCACAATAATGGTTTAAAGTTACACCATGATAATTGAAAACCGATGGTACAAAATACACCTGGAGACTGGTCAAGAAGAACTGAAGAGTCATAACAGATTCAAAAGTTAACTCTGTTTCTATGCTCCAGACCTGTGGAGTTTCTCCAGCATATTCCATGTTTCTACAGGAAACAGTCTGTCCATCATCACAGAGCGATCGTGATCTGACTTAATGTGGATGTGCATCATTATTGTGCATAACGAGGGCCTGTACGTACAGCTGCTGTGTGTAATGAGGGCCTGTACGTGCAGTCACCGTTAACAGGAATCTGCAGGGGTATTTTTTCCACTGAGGGTGGTGGAGATCTGCATCTCACTGCCCAAAATCCTGAAAACATTTAAAAAGTATTTGGAAACACACATCAAGTGCCAAAGCATACAAGACTACAGATCTAGGAAGTGGGATTATGCTGAATAACTTCTGACTGGTCAATGCAGACACAATCGGCCAAATGGCCTCTTTCCAAGCTGTATGCTTCTACAATCTTTTGATACTTACTTTTAAGATTCTGGATTAGATATGAATGCGAGCTTCCAGAGGAGGTCCACGCCATTGTCCTCACAAGCAATACTCCTACTGGAAAAATAACCGAGAGCCTCAGCATGGTCATCATATCCCTTAAACTGAACCAAAGCACAGTGATTAGCTCCGACATCAACCAGCACTCAACCTAGAAATACACACAAAACACCCAAATATTACATCCTTTCCCTGCCTTTCTCACTCCAGCAAGTTAATCTGTTCAGCGAGTGAGCAAGAAAACTGAATATAATATGGGGAAATGTGAATATTATCCACTCTGGTTGAAAGGATGGGAAAGCAAAATATTTCATGAAGGTAATAACTGGTGGATGTTGACAGTCAGTGGAACCAAGGGTCCTTCTAGGCAGCCAGTTAATACACAGTACAAAAAACAATTCCTGAGACAAACAGTATGTTATCATTTATTAAAGAGCAGTTCAAAACTAAGATTAAGGAAGTCTAACTGCAAAACCTTAGGGCTTTGGGGAGAGCATCTCAGTGGTACTTTGGTCTCCTTACCTGAGGAAGGTCATACTTTATCTTGTTGGAGTGCAATAAATATCCATTAGACAGAGTTCTTGAATGAGGGGGTTGTCTCACAATAGGAATGAACAGAAGCTGAGTAAATTGGGCCAATATTTTCTAGAAGAATATGATCTCATTGAAACATACAAGATGGCTAGAAATTGACAGACATTACAAGGTTTTGCTCCCCCAGTTAGGAAATCCAACACAAAAGAGGTGCACTGTCTCAGAACAAGGGAGGCAAAATTTCCTCACTCACAGGATTGCCTATTTTGAGTTGTCTACCCCAGAGGATTACAGATGCCACAGTAGTGGACATATTTAAGGAGAGGAGCAGATGTTAGGTGTTGAGAGATATGGGGATTGGACAGGGTAGTGGAGTTAATGCCCAACAGTCAACTCCTGTTCCTTAACTTAGACCTTATGCCTGCCTCCCTCCCTCTCTCCCCTTCCATCCTCTCTCTCCCTCCATCTACATCTCTATCAATCTCTCTCACATTCAGTTTCACTCTCACTCTCAGTTTCTCTCTCCCTATCCTCTCTCACACTGACAGTTTTCACACTTAGCTTTTTCTTCTTTCTCTCTCCACACCCCCTCCCTATCTCTCATTCGTTATCTTTTCTTTCTCTCTCCCTGCCCCTCAGGGCCTCACTCACTCACTCTCTCTTCTCTTCTCCTGTCGCGCTGGCGATGACGCAGTCACTGCGCGCGGTGTAGGTCCCGGATGGAGAAGGCGGAGCGGTGTCCGTTACACCCCCTGACCCCTGACGGCCCCGAACCCTGGCCCTTCCGCGCGTAGCTGTCTGTCCCTGTCAGCCTGACTGTCAGCCACTGCCTGTCCCTGTCAGACTGTGTACAGCCCACCATTGTTTACCTGACTGACTCTCTATGTCTCTGCCTGTCCCCCCTGACTGACTCTCTATGTCTCTGCTTGTCCCTGCCTGACTGTATCTATCCGTCTCTGCCTGTCCCTGTCTGAATGACTCCAAATCTGTTAGTCCCCGATTGATTCTGCCTGTGCCTGTCTGACTGACTGTATCCATCTCTGTTAGTCCCTGATTGACTCTCCCTATCAGACTGACTGTATCCATCTGTTAGTCCCTGACTGATTCTGCCTGTCCCTGCCTAACTGACTGTATCCACCTCTGTTAGTCCCTGACTGATTCTGCCTGTCCCTGTCTGACTGACTATCCACCTCTGTTAGTCCCTGATTGATTCTGCCTGTCCCTGCCTAACTGACTGTATTCACCTCTGTTAGTCCCTGACTGATTCTGCCTGTCCCTGTCTGACTGACTGTATCCACCTCTGTTAGTCCCTGACTGATTCTGCCTGTCCCTGTCTGACTGACTGTATCCACCTCTGTTAGTCCCTGACTGATTCTGCCTGTCTCTGTCTGATTGAATCTATCCATCTCTGCAATTCCTACCTGACTGACTCATTCTGACCATTTGTCTCAGTCTGACTTGCTGTATAGGTGATGGATGCTGGTGACATGGAATCTAGCGAGGACCTGTGGGAGCGGATTTGTGCTGGACTGGCAGCTCAGAAGAGTGACGGAAATGAAACTGAAGCCCCGATCAGAAGCTCCCAGCCAGCATTTTTCTCAGAAATATTCGACCCAATTCCTGGGAAGGTGCTAAATGTGGACTCAATCAACAACAACGAAGATCAGACAAGTGTCACTCCTTGGACTCCACTGGCAGATTCACAGCAATATTTAGCAGTATTGGGTAAGTGCACAATTTAAAATGTTCTACTCAAAGTGTCGTGTCCACACTTTGTCAGTGTGTTGAACGATTTTAGGGAAGGTCACAGCACAGTGACTGATTTAATGTGCCTTTGTCTACCCCAAACAGGCAGATATCTGATCTACAATACAGTCACCAACACCAAGGCTGAGACACAGTCCCACATCTTCACCAACTAATTTCATACAGTCTTGGACTGTACATCTACCTGATATAGTCAGTGGGCTCTCCTACACTCTGTGTCCAGCTGGTTCAATCTAGTGTAGCCAGTATAGATGGTCAGTGTAACCTGTGTACTATTAATATCACTTCTTATTTTTCTTTGGATACAAAATTGGCTTGAAAGTAGGAGATGGAGGAGGGTTATTTTTTGAACTAAAGACCTGTGACCAGCAGTGTGCTGCAAGGATGAGTGCTGGCTCTACTACTTTTTCTTATGTATATAAATGGTTTGGATATAGGAGGAATGGTTAGTAAGTTTGCAGATGACTCCAAAATTGGTGGTGTAGTATATAGTGACAAGGGTTATCTCAGAGTACAAAAGGACCTTGACCAGATAGGCCAATGAGGGTCTAAAACTGGCAGACGGAGTTTAATTTAGACAAATATGAGCTGTTGCATGTTGATAAGGCAAGTCAGGGCAGGACTTCATGATAAGGTCCTGGGGAGTGTTGCCAAACAAAGAAACATTGGGGTGCAGGTTCATAGTCCCTTGAAGGTGGATTCACAGGGAGACAAGGTAGTGAAGAAGGTATTTATTACACTTAACTTTATTAATCAGTGCATTGAGTATAGGAGTTGGGATGTCATGTTGCAGCTATAAAAGACATTGGTGAGGCCACATTTGGAATACTACATTCAATTCTGGTCTTCCAGCTATAGAAAAGATGTTCTTAAACTTGAAACGGTGCAGGAGAGATTTACAAGGATGTTGCCAGGATTGAAGGATTTCAGCTATAGAGAGAGGCTGAGTAGGCTGGGGCAATTTTCCTTGGAGCATTGGAGGCTGAGGGGTGACCTTATAGAGGTTTAAAATCATGAGGGGCGTGAATCGCCAAGGTTTTTTCTCCAAAGAAGGTGAGTCTAAAACTGGCAGGCATAGGCTTAACGTAAGAGAGAAAATAAAAGGGATCTAAGGGACAAAATGTTTTCATGCAGAGTGTGGTGCGTTTATGGAATGAGCTGTCAGAGAAAGATTGTTACAATTGCGACATTTAGAACATAGAACAGTACAGCACAGTACATGCCCTTTGGCCCTCAATGTTGTGCTGACCTTTTATCCTACTCTAAGATCAAACTAACCTACATATCTTTATCATCCATGTGGCTATCCAAGAGTCACTTAATATCCCTAATATATCTGACTCTACTACCACTTCTGGCAGTGCATTCCACACACCTATCACTCTGTAAAAAAAACTACCTCTGACGTCTCCCCTAAACCTTCCTCCAATCACCTTAAAATTATGCCCCCTCATGATAGCCATTCTCACCCTGGTAACAAGTCTCTGGCTATCCACTCTAACTGTGCCTCTCATCATCTTGTACACCTCTCTAACAAGTCACCTCTCTGTCTTCTTCGCTCCAATGAGAAAAGCTGTAATTCCATCAACCTTTCTTCATAAGACATGCCCTCAAGTCCAGGCAGCATCCTGGTAAATCTCCTCTACACCCTCTCTAATGCTTCCACGTCCTTCCTATAATGAGGCAACTAGAACTGAACAAATATTTCAAGTGTGGTCCAACCAGGGCTTTATAGAGCTGCAGCATAACCTCATGGCTCTTAAACTCAATCCTTCTGCTAATGAAAGCCAACACAGCATACGCCTTCTTAACAACCCTATCGGCTTGAGTGGCAACTTTGAGGGATCTATGGACCTGGACCCCAAGATCCCTCTGTTCCTCCACACTGCCAAGAATCCTGCCTTTAACCCTGTAATCTGCATTCAAATTTGGCTTTGCAAAAGGAATCACTCCACTCTTTTCCAGGTTGAACTCTATCTGCCACTTCACAGCCCAGTTCTGCATCCTGTCAATGTCCTGTTGCAACCTATAACAGCCATCCACACTATCCACAACTCCACCAAACTTTGTGTCATCGGCAAACTTACAAGCTCACCCTTTCGCTTCCTCATCCAAATCATTTATATAAATCACTAGGAGCAGAGAACCCAGAACAGGTCCCCTCAGAATACCACTGGTTATCGAGCTCCAGGCTGAATACTTTCCATCTACCACCACCCTCTGTCTTCTATAGAACATAGAACATTACAGCGCAGTACAGTCCCTTCAGCCTTCGATGTTGCACCAACCTGTGAAACCAATCTGAATCCATCTAACTTACACTATTCCATTCTCATCCATATGCCTATCCAATGACCATTTAAATGCCCGTAAAGTTGGCGAGTCTACAATTGTTGCAGGCTGTGCGTTCCATGCCCCTACTACTCTGGGTAAAGAAACTACCTCTGACATCTTTCCTATATCTATCACCCCTAAATTTAAAGCTATGTCCCCTCGTGCTAGCCATCACCATCCCAGGAAAAAGGCTCTCACTGTCCACCCTATCTAACCCTCTGATTATCTTATATGTCTCAATTAAGTCATCTCTCAACCTTCTTCTCTCTAATTAAAACAGCCTCAAGTCCCTCAACCTTTCCTCATAAGACCTTCCCTCCAAACCAGGCATCATCCTAGTAAATCTCCTCTAAAGCCTTTCCAAAGCTTCCATATCCTTCCTGTAACACAGTGACCAGAACTATACCCAATACTCCAAGTGCGGCCACACCAGAGTCTTGTACAGCTGTAGCATGACCTCATGGTCCCGAAACCTGATCCTTCTACTAATAAAAGCTGCCCGTATGCCTGCTTAACAGCCCTATCAAGCTGGGTGGCAACTTTGAGGGATCTAAGTACATGGAAAAGCCAAATGTACATGGACCAGCCAATTCTGTATCCAGATAGCTAAATTTCCCTGTATCCCATGCCTCCTTACTTTCTGAATGAGCCTACCATGGGGAACCTTATCAAACGTCTTGTTAATCATAGAATCCCTACAGTGTGGAAATAGGCCCTTCAGCCCAACAAGTCCACACCGACTCTCCGAAGAGTGACACACCCAGATGCATTCCCCTACCCTAATACTCTACGTTTACTCCTGACAAATGCATTTAACTACACATCCCTGAACACATTGGACAATTTAGCATGGCCAATTCACCTAACCTACACATTTTTGGATTGTGGGGGGTAACAGAGAACCCGGAGGAAACCCATACAGATACAGGGAAAATGTGCAAACTCCACACAGACAGTTGTCTGAGGCTGGAATCAAACCCAGGACCCTGGCACTATGAGGCAGCAGTGCTAACTCCTGAGCTGCCATGCTGCCCTAAATTCATATGCACCACATCCACTGCTCTACCTTCATCAATGTGTTTTGTCACATCCTCAACTAATTCAATAGGGTTTATGAGGCATGACCTTTCCCTCACAAAGCCATGCTGACTATCTGTAATCAAGCTATGCTTTTCAAAATAATCATAAATCCTGCCTCTCAGAATTGTCTCCGATAATTAGCCCACCACCGCCAAAACACTGATTGGTCTGTAATTCTCAGGGTTATCCCTATTCCCTTTCTTGAGCAAAGGAATTACATTTGCCACCTTCCAATCATCTGTACTACTCCAGTGGATAGTGAGAACACAAAGATCATTGCCCAAGGCACAGCAATCTCTCCCCTCACGTCTCGTTGAAACCTTGGATATATCCCGTCTGGTCCAGGGACTTACCTGTCCTCATGTTTTTCAAAATTTCCAGCCCATCCTCCTTATTAACATCAACCTGTTTGAGCATATCACCCTGTTTCACGCCGTACTCATAAACGACAAGGCCCCTCTCACTAGCGAATACTGAAGCAATGTATTCATTAAGGACCTCCCCTACCTCCTCAGACTCCAAGCACATGTTCCCTCCACTATCCCTGATCGGCCCTGCCCCCAGACTGGTCATGCTCTTGTTCTTCACATAAGTGTAGAATGCCTTGTGGATTTCCTTAATCCTACCCGCCAAGACTTTTTCATGCCCCCTTCTAGCTCTTCTAAGTCCATTTTTCAATTCCTTCCTGGCTACCTTGTAACCCTCTACAGCCCTGTCTGATCCTTGCTTCCTCAAACTTAAGTAAGCTTCCTTCTTCCTCTTGACTAGATATTCCACATCTCTTATCATCCAAGGTTCCTTCACCCTACCATCTATACCATAGTAGGACAAACCTATCCAGGACTTGCAACAAGTGATCCTTAAACAACCGCCACATTTCTGTTGTGCATTTCCCTGAGAATCTGTTCCCAATTTATGCTCTACAGTTCCTGCCTAATTGTAATTCCCCCTCCCCCAATTAAATACTTTGCCGCTATAAGCAGGTCCACTCTGAAGACCTCCTCGTGGGTCTGCTCCTGGGCCTGGCCAAACTGGCCATTAACAGGTCCAGGCAGCGGGCCGTGGAGGGGGTCGTTAGGGCCGACTGCCTGCCCCTCTTCCGCGGTTACGTTAGAGCCCGGGTGTCCTTGGAGAAGGAGCACGCGGTGTCCACCGACACCCTGGAGTTGTTCAGGGAGAGGTGGGCGCCGCAGGGAGTGGAGTGCATTATTTCTCCCTCCAACTCTATTTTGATTTAGTCCCTACTCTCCTCTTCACTGTTTTAATCACACAGCACTGCCCTTTGATGTGAAGGGCAGTGTTTGTCACTGGTCACCCGGGTGTTTTCCTATCTTCCTGGTGGTGGAATTTGAATAAAGATTCATGCACTTTGTGTCTTTCACTGTGTCTCACACCTATACACACATCATGGGTGCTGGGGAAAAAATAAGCACTACCGCACTTAGGTGGTAGTGTGGGGGTTAAATTTTAAAAAGAAAAAAAGAAAAAAAAGTAAACAGGAGTGGTCGACCAAAAAAATAAATAAATAAACAGGTCCAGGCAGCGGGCCGTGGAGGAGGTCATTATGGCCGATTGCCTGCCTCTCTTCCGCGGTTATGTCAGAGCCCAGATGTCCACAAACACCCTTGAGATTTTCAGGGAAAGATGGGTACCTCAGGAAGTGGAGTGCATTATTTCCCCCTCCAATTCTATTTTGATTTAATCCTTGCCCTCCCCTTCACTGTTTGATCACATAGCATTGCCCTCTGAGAAGGGCACTGCTTGTCACTGGCCAATCGGGTGTTTCCTTTCTTCCTGGTGGTGGAAGTTGAATAAATTGTACACCTGTTATCTTTCACTGTGTCTCACACCTGCAAACACACAACATGGGTACTGTGGAAAATATAAGCACAGTTAGGCGGTAGTGGGGGGGGGGGGGTAAAGTTAAATATATATATATATGTATATATAAAACTAGGATTTATCACTGTTAGGCAGTAGTGTGGGGGAATTTTTTAAAAATTAAATACTTTCCCATGCCATCTGCTCCAATCCCTCTCCATGACTATAGTAAAGGTCAGGGAGTTGTGATCACTATCACCGAAAAGGCATCTGGATGGGTACATGAATAGGAATGGTTTAGAAGGTTATGGGCTAAATGCTGGCAAATGAGACTAGATCAGTTTAAGATATCTGGTTGGCATGGACAAGATGGACTGAAGGGTCTGTTTATGTGCTGTACAACTCTATGACTCCATAACTTTATTTTGGATTGTGGACCAGAATGGGAAAATGAGACTGCTGTGCACTTTTAAAAAGACGTTCACTGGAATTCATGCGTGTCATTATTCTTTTCTTCAAATAATAGAAGGGGATGTCTGAGTTGGTGCCACGGGGTGTGTTTGCAGAACAAACTTCATTCAGAGACAGAATGCTAATTGGTTAGTGCAATCTGAAGCAGTTATGGAAACCAGGAGCCATCAGCCTGACAACAAGAACTCTGATTGGATTATGGGCAGGTCAACAGCTACTGCATGAACAATACAGAAGCTGAGGGTCTCCAGATTACAACAGACAGCTTCCGTTTCTCTCTCAGTAGTAATGTAACCAAAAACTCAAAGATGGAAATTCTCTCCCACTGTTTGCCATAAGCTGTTGCTTCTAACGAGTGACGAAAGACTGAACAAATTATGAGTCAACAACTATGTGTCTTATGACTATAAAATGTATGAGCAATAGTAAGCCATCCAGCCCATCAAGTCTGCTCTGCCATTCAATGAGATCATGGCTAATCTGATAATCCTCAACTCCACTTTCCTGCCTTTTCCCCATAACACTTGAATCTCCTTACTGTTTAAAAATTTGTCTATCTCGGCCTTCAACATGCTTAACAACCCAGCCTCAACAGACCTTTGCGCTAAAGAATTCCTCAGAATCACGACCTTTTAAGAGCAGAAATTACTCCTGAGCCGCTGTTTTAAATGGGTGATCCTTTATCCTGATCCTGGACTCCCCCACAAAGAGAAACAACCTTTCCACATTTAACCTGTCAAATCCCCTCACAATTTCTTTTTCAGTCACTTGTCAGATATAGGCATCACAGGCTGGCCAGCATTTTTTTATTGCCTGTACCAAATTGCCCTTGAGAAGGTGGTGGTGAGCTGTCTTCTTGAACTGCTGTCGTCCATGTGCTGTAGATTGACCCATAATCCCATAAGGGAGGGAATTCCACTGAAGGAACGGTGATATATTTCCAAGTCAGGACGGTTAGTGACTTGGAAGGGAGCTTGCAAGGTTTGGCGTTCCTATGAATCTGCTGACATTGTCCTCTAGATAGAAGTGATCGTGATTTGGAAAGTGCTATCTGAGGATCTTTGGTGAATTTCTGCAGTGCATCTGCTGCTACTAAGCGTCACTGAGGGTGGGAGTGGATACTTTTGAATGTATAGCCAATCAATGGTTCAGGCTTCTTGAATGTTGTTGGAACTGCATCCACCCAGGCAAGTGGGGAGTATTCCACCACACTCCTGGCTTGTTTCTTGTGGACGGCTTTGGGGAGTGAGGAGGTGAGTTACTCATCTCAGTATTCCTAACCTCTGACCTGCTCTTGTAGCTACTACCTATATGTGGTGAGTCCAGTTGAGTTTCTGGTCAGTGGTAACCCCAAGGATGTTGGTGGGGAGTGGGGGGGAAGGGGGGAATTCAGTAATGGTAACATTATTGAATGTCAAGGGACAGTAGTTAGATCATCTCTTCTTGGAGATTCTCATTGCTGACATTTGTGTTACTTGTCACTTTCAGCACAAGCCTGGATATTGTCCAGATCTTGTTGCATTTGAACATAGACTGCTGCGGTATCTGAGGATTTGTGAATGATGCTGAACATTGTGCAATCATCAGTGAACATCTCCACTTCTGATCTTATGATGGAGGTCACTGATGAAGCAGCTGAAGATGGTTGGGCCTAGGACAGTTTCCTGAGAAACTCCTGCAGAGATGTCCTGAGGCTGAGATAACTGATGTCCAACAACCACAACCATTTTCTATGCGGCAGGTTTGACTCTAACCAGTGGAGAGTTTGCCCTTGAATTCTTATTGATGCCAGTTTTCCTAGGGCTCCTTGATGTCATACTCGGTTTAATGCAGCCTTGATGTCAAGGGCTGTCACTCTCACCTCACCTTTGGAATTCAGTTCTTTTGTCAGGAGCTAAGTGGTTCTGGTGGAACCCAAACTGGGCATCACTGAGCAAGTGCTGCTTGATAGCACTGTTGATGACACGTTACATCATTTTACTGATAATCAAGAGCAACTAATGGGGCGGTAATTGGCTGGGTTGGATGTGTCTTGCTTTTTGTAAAAAGGACGTACTTGGACATTTTGTGTAGATGCCGGTGTTGTATGTTACATCTTATATCAAGAATCTTGTATGTTTCATTCAGGTTGCCTCTCATTCTTCTAAATTCCAACAGGTGCAGGCCCAACCTTCTCAACCTGTCCAATAAGAAAAGTCCTGTGTACACAGGATCTACTTTAGCACTGGAGGCAGTTCAGAGAAGGTTCACTTTCTCCAATACCCTTCCCTAGAAGAGGGGCCCATAACTGTTCACAGTTTTCCAGCTGTATTCTGACTAGTGCCTTGTGTAGCTTTACCAGGCCTTCCTCATTTCAATACTCCATTCCCTTGGAAATAAAGGCCAACATTCTATTTGCCTTCCCTATCACCCACTGAACTTATATGCTAGTTTTTTGTGATTTATGTTTGAGGACCAGTGTTCCTCTCTTTTTTTCTGCTATGTCGGCCTCCAAGGTATTTGCATGGCAGAAACTTCCAGAACTGGACGGTAATGCCGCAGTTGGTATCAGCAAGGAGTAGAATATCAGAGGTGAAACGTTAATGAGGACTTCCAAATCCCTCTGTGCTGATGCTTTCTGCAGTCTTTCTCCATTGCAACAAAGAACTGCAAGGATCTAGAAAAGGAGATCAGAGATAAGAAGGACTTGGAAGAAGCATAGAGGACACTACATCAAATCCTGTGGACTGGTGCTATTGAACTGTGTTTCCCCAGTGTTTATGTATGTGTATGCAAGAGGGTAGAATCTAAACTGTCAGATTTAGAACTTGATCATTCATATCTTGTTTTCCTGCGATTAGAATTGACTTCTTCATATTAATACTGGTTTCCTGTTAACTATTGAAACTTGGTCAGTGATTTCTGTTAACCTGAGTCCATCAAATAGCTAACTTGGGGAATATTGAGTAATTTGCTTAAATCTTTAATTTTCATGATGACCCTGGGAGTAGTAGGGCTCAAGTATCAGCACACTTTCCCAACTGGGTCACAATAGCGCTTTACTGGATTGTGCGTCTACCTGATGTGGGCTATGTAATGTCCTGGACTCTGTTTCTAACTAATGTGGTCAATGTTCTGTCCAGGTCTGTGTGTCTAACTGATGCAGACTGTCTATTGTCCTGGACTGTGTGTCTCGCTGATATGGTCTTGACACTTTCATGAACTATGTGTGTGTTTTTTAAACAGAAAATCGCCTGCGAAAATTGAAGGGTCTGAATGAAGAACCAAGTTCAAAAGAGATGCTGCTCAGTCTATCACAGACAAAAAAGGAATGTTGGGATCGTTTTCTGCATGACCAGTATGGCTCCAATTTGTACAGCAATGAATACGAGATGGACCAGAGGTAATATGTGATCTGCAGTTCTCTCGGGTATGCATTAGGTCTCTCAAAGTCGAGAGACACATCACAGTTCCCCGAGCGATTAGGACATGTCATCTGCAGGTCCGAGTATTGAAACAGGTGATCGGAGTGGGAGGGGTAGAATCAGGGTATCTATGTCCCTTTTTTGCAGCAGTAACTCCCACAATTCAAAGTTTAATGAAAAACCAGTTTGACAAGCAGATGGAAGATAAGTTTTTAAGTGCAAAGTTTGGCATGTGGGAGAGGGGAACGTGTGGGGCGTTGAGGGATCTAGAGGGAGAGGAAGTATGTAAAGATTTAGAATTTGAAATCCCTACAGTATGGAAACAGGCCATTTGGTCCAACAAGTCCACACCGAAAGAGCATCCCACCCAGACATTCCCCTACCCTATTAATCTACGTTTCCCCCAACTAAAGCACCTAGCCTACACATCCCTGAACACTATGGGCAATTTAGCACGGCCAATTCACCTAACCAGCACATCTTTAGACTGTGGGGGGAAACCAGAACATCCAGAGGAAACCCAGGCAAACACGGGGCGAATGTACAAACTCCACACAGACAATCACCCGAGGCTGGAATTGAACCAAGGTCCTGACTGGGTGACTGAGGAGTTTGGCTGGCAGGTTGATGGGTGAGGGGGGCAAGCAGCAAGAGGCAGGGTGGGGGGGGAGCTGAGTGGTACGTCAGTGAGGGGATAGGTGACAGAATAGTCAGGGTGACAGGATGAGGGGGCTGGGTGGCAGGAAGGTGATTAAGAGTATGGATAGCCAATGAATGAGGGAATCAGGTAGCTGTTAGGTGACAGGGTAGGGTGACAGGTAAGTGGGTGAGGCGGTGTGAACATAGGAACTAGCAACAGAAGCAACCAATCGGCCCCTTGAGTTTCCTCCTTCATTCAACAAGATCATGGCTGATCTCTTTGCATTTCAATTCCACATTCCCAGTAACCTCTGATTCCATTACCTGACAAGAATGTGTCCACTTCCACCTGAAAAATATTCAGTGATCTCACATCCTCCACCTCCTGAAGTAGAGAGATGCGAGCCCTCTGAGAGAAAATATTTGCCTGAAAGGCCAACACCTAACTCTGGACTGACCACAAGAGGAAATATCCTTTCCTCATCCACCTTGTCAAGATCATTCAGGATTTTATACACTTCAATCAAGCCACCCTTCACTCTTTCAAACTTCAATGTTAACAAGCCCAGTCTGACCAACTTGTCCCCAGAACATAATCCTTTCATTCCAGATAGTGATTGAATAAGCCTCCTCTGAACTGGCTCCAATCCCTTTATAGCTTTACTTAAATCAGGAGACCAAAACTGCACACAGTATCTGAAATGTTCTCTCACCAATGCCTAGTTTAACTGAATATATCTGATTATAACTAATCAAATGCTTACTTTTCTGTTTAATTGCTCTTGTAATAAAGGATAGTACCCCATTAGTCCCTTTATTACTAGCTGTGCCTGCATACTAGCAGTGTCTACATCCTTTATAAGCACAACATTACTCTTTGAATTTAATTGGAACACAGAAATGACTGCAAAGACTAGTGGTTGAAGTGTTCAGTGCGAGTGCTGGGAGGAGAATGTGGTCAGTTTTCTAGTTAGCCAGGATTAGGCAGCTTTTAATTCTTCTAATTTTTCCTGAGTAGGTGCTGAGGTAAGTTAGAGCCCTCTGAGCTCTCTTCCTCCGATTCCCAATTCGGAGGGCAATTCTGGAGGGTGCTAGACGATGGGTCATTGCCAATCAGAAGTTTAAACTTCACGGGCGATTACCATGTTGTGGCCTGTAGATCAGGTCATACGAGAGTCCCATGGCACATCTCTCAGGATATGCCTGGTCTCCAGCTATCTGGAGATGGGAACAAACAGGCCATTATTTCACGGATTCAGGACAGCCAGCACCAGGCGCAGTTGCTGGGTAGATCTCAGCCCTCCCTCAGATCCATGCCAGTACCTGAGGTACATATTTCAATACACTGCACACAGCCACATTCCACCTCTGTTTACTTGTGCTTTTAACACAACATAATTTCCTAAGCTACTTTACAAGAGAATTTGACCCCTGAACCTCTTCAATAGCAATAGGGCAAATGAATGAGAGCTTGGACAAAGAGTTTATGTCTGAAAGGTGTCTTGAAGGAAAATTGAGAGGCTTTGGAAGGAAGTCTCACCACTTCGGAAGGAAGTCTCACCACTTCGGACAGCTTGGGTTGAAGTTGTGGCTCAATCCAGTCAGTGCAGATATCTTTTAGGGCTATGGGGCAGAATGAGATTACAAAGTTAGACAGGGGATAAAGCCATGGAAGTGTTTGAAAATAAGGATGCCAATTTTACTGCTCAACCTGTTGCCAGTCTGGGTCACCAAGCACACTAGTGAAAGGTGAACACGACTTGCTGCAAGTCAGGATCTGAGCAACAAAGATTTGGATGACTTCAAGTTCACAGAATAGTGCTGCCTTGAAATGGTCACGTCCGGAGGCAATAAAGGCACAAATGAGGGGATAAGCAAGAGCACGGATGGAATCAGGCAATATTTGGGAAGTAAAAGTAGGTGGTCTCAGTGAGGGTGCCAATTGTACATTTATCTCTGGGTTCAAATATAACACAAAGGTTGTGGGTGAACTGGTTTAGCTACATGCCAGTATACACAGATTCATTATTTATATATTCTTATGTACACATGCACAGATTTTAATATGATTTGGATATATACACACCCTGATATAAAAACATAGAATGTCATGTACACATGCTGATAAATATACATA